>NC_030824.1:27626021-27964021 GCF_001704415.2 Capra hircus
ATCTTGAAGATGTGGTGAGGAGTGGCTATATTCTGGGTTTATTTTACAAATAGTGCTTTTTTTTTTTTTAATTTTAAAATCTTTAATTCTTACATGCGTTCCAAACATGAACCCCCCTCCCCACCTCCCTCCCATAACATCTCTCTGGGTCATCCCATGCACCAGCTCCAAGCATGCTGTATCCTGCATCAGACATAGACTGGCGATTCAATCTTACATGATAGTATACATGTTAGAATTCATTCTCCAAATCATCCACCTCTCCTCTCCCTCTGAGTCCAAAAGTCCATTATACACATCTGTGTCTCTTTCCTGTCTTGCATACAGGGTCGTCATTGCCATCTTCCTAAATTCCATATATATGTGTTAGTATACTGTATTGGTGTTTTTCTTTCTGGCTTACTTCACTCTGTATAATCGGCTCCAGTTTCATCCATCTCATCAGAACTGATTCAAATGAATTCTTTTTAACTGGCTGAGTAATACTCCATTGTGTATATGTACCACAGCTTTCTTATCCATTCATCTGCTGATGGACATTCTAGGTTGTTTCCATGTCCTAGCTATTATAAACAGTGCTGCGATGAACATTGGGGTACATGTGTCTCTTTCATTCTGGTTCCTCGGTGTGTATGCCCAGCAGTGGGATTGCTGGGTCATAAGGTAGTTCTATTTGCAATTTTTTAAGGAATCTCCACACTGTTCTCCATAGTGGCTGTACTAGTTTGCATTCCCACCAACAGTGTAGGAGGGTTCCCTTTTCTCCACACCCTCTCCAGCATTTATTGCTTGCAGATTTTTGGAATCGGCAGCCATTCTGACTGGTGTGAAGTGGTACCTCATTGTGGTTTTGATTTGCATTTCTCTAATAATGAGTGATGTTGAGCATCTTTTCATGTGTTTGTTAGCCATCCGTTATGTCTTCTTTGGAGAAATGTCTATTTAGTTTCTTTGGCCCATTTTTTGATTGGGTCGTTTATTTTTCTGGAATTGAGCTGCAGAAGTTGCTTGTATATTTTTGAGATTAGTTGTTTGTCAGTTGCTTCATTTGCTATTATTTTCTCCCATTCAGAAGGCTGTCTTTTCACCTTGCTTATATTTCCTTTGTTGTGCAGAAGCTTTTTTAATTTTAATTAGATCCCATTTGTTTATTTTTGCTTTTATTTCCAGAATTCTGGGAGGTGGATCATAGAGGATCCTGCTGTGATTTATGTCTGAGAGTGTTTTGCCTATGTTCTCCTCTAGGAGTTTTATAGTTTCTGGTCTTACATTTAGATCTTTAATCCATTTTGAGTTTATTTTGTGTGGGGTGTTAGAAAGTGATCTAGTTTCATTCTTTTACAAGTGGTTGACCAGTTTTCCCCAGCACCACTTGTTAAAGAGATTGTCTTTACTCCATTGTATATTCTTGCCTCCTTTGTCAAAGATAAGGTGTCCATATGTGTGTGGATTTATCTCTGGGCTTTCTATTTTGTTCCATTGATCTATATGTCTGTCTTTGTGCCAGTACCATACTGTCTTGATGACTGTGGCTTTGTAGTAGAGCCTGAAATCAGGCAAGTTGATTCCTCCAGTTCCATTCTTCTTTCTCAAGATTGCTTTGGCTATTCGAGGTTTTTTTGTATTTCCATACAAATCTTGAAATTATTTGTTCTAGTTCTGTGAAAAAATGTTGCTGGTAGCTTGATAGGGATTGCATTGAATTTGTAAATTGCTTTGGGTAGTGTACTCATTTTCACTATATTGATTCTTCCGATCCATGAACATGGTATATTTCTCCATCTATTAGTGTCCTCTTTGATTTCTTTCATCAGTGTTTTATAGTTTTCTATATATAGGTCTTTAGTTTCTTTAGGTAGATATATTCCTAAGTATTTTATTCTTTTCGTTGCAATGGTGAATGGAATTGTTTCCTTAATTTCTTTTTCTACTTTCTCATTGTTCGTGTATAGGAATGCAAGGGATTTCTGTGTGTTGATTTTATATCCTGCAACTTTACTATATTCATTGATTAGCTCTAGTAATTTTCTGGTGGAGTCTTTAGGGGTTTCCATGTAGAGGATCATGTCATCTGCAAACAGTGAGAGTTTTACTTCTTCTTTTCCAATTTGGATTCCTTTTATTTCTTTTTCTGCTCTAATTGCTGTGGCCCAAACTTCCAGAACTATGTTGAATAGTAGCGGTGAAAGTGGACACCCTTGTCTTGTTCCTGACTTTAGCGGAAATGCTTTCAATTTTTCACCATTGAGGATAATGTTTGCTGTGGGTTTGTCATAGATAGCTTTTATTATGTTGAGGTGTGTTCCTTCTATTCCTGCTTTCTGGAGAGTTTTTATCATAAATGGATGTTGAATTTTGTCAAAGGCCTTCTCTGCATCTATTGAGATAATCATATGGTTTTTATTTTTCAGTTTGTTAATGTGGTGAATTACATTGATTGATTTGCGAATATTGAAGAATCCTTGCATCCCTGGGATAAAGCCCACTTGGTCATGGTGTATGATCTTTTTAATGTGTTGTTGGATTCTGATTGCTAGAATTTTGTTGAGGATTTTTGCATCTATGTTCATCAGTGATATTGGCCTGTAGTTTTCTTTTTTTTGTGACATCTTTGTCAGGTTTTGGTATTAGGGTGATGGTGGCCTCATAGAATGAGTTTGGAAGTTTACCTTCCTCTGCAATTTTCTGGAAGAGTTTGAGGAGGATAGGTGTTAGCTCTTCTCGAAATTTTTGGTAGGATTCAGCTGTGAAGCCGTCTGGACCTGGGCTTTTGTTTGCTGGAAGATTTCTGATTACAGTTTCAATTTCCGTGCTTGTGATGGGTCTGTTAAGATTTTCTATTTCTTCCTGGTTCAGTTTTGGAAAATTGTACTTTTCTAAGAATTTGTCCATTTCTTCCACCTTGTCCATTTTATTGGCATACAATTGCTGATAGTAGTCTCTTAGGATCCTTTGTATTTCTGTGTTGTCTGTTGTGATCTCTCCATTTTCATTTCTAATTTTATTGATTTGATTTTTCTCTCTTTGCTTCTTGATGAGTCTGGCTAATGGTTTGTCAATTTTATTTATCCTTTCAAAGAACCAGCTTTTGGCTTTGTTGATTTTTGCTATGGTCTCTTTTGTTTCTTTTGCATTTATTTCTGCCCTAATTTTTAAGATTTCTTTCCTTCTACTAACTCTGGGGTTCTCCAACTCTTCCTTTTCTAGTTGCTTTAGTTGCAGAGTTAGGTTATTTATTTGACTGTTTTCTTGTTTCTTGAGGTATGCCTGTATTGCTATGAACTTTCCTCTTAGCACTGCTTTTATAGTGTCCCACAGGTTTTGGGTTGTTGTGTTTTCATTTTCATTAGTTTCTATGCATATTTTGATTTCTTTTTTTATTTCTTCTGTGATTTGTTGGTTATTCAGAAGTGTGTTGTTCAACCTCCATATGTTGGAATTTTTAATAGTTTTTCTCCTGTAATTGAGATCTAATCTTAATGCATTATGGTCAGAAAAGATGCTTGGAATGATTTCGATTTTTTTGAATTTATCAAGTTTAGATTTATGGCCCAGGATGTGATCTATCCTGGAGAAAGTTCCATGAGCACTTGAAAAAAAGGTGAAATTCATTGTTTTGGGGTGAAATGTCCTATAGATATCAATTAGGTCTAACTGATCTAATGTATCATTTAAAGTTTGCATTTCTTTGTTAATTTTCTGTTTAGTTGATCTGTCCATAGGTGTGAGTGGGGTGTTAAAGTCTCCCACTATTATTGTGTTATTGTTGATTTCCCCTTTCATACTTATCATTTCTCTTACATATTGTGGTGCTCCTATATTGGGTGCATATATATTTATAATTGTTATATCTTCTTCTTGGATTGTTCCTTTGATCATTATGTAGTGGCCTTCTTTGTCTCTTTTCACAGCCTTTGTTTTAAAGTCTATTTTATCGGATATGAGTATTGCCACTCCTGCTTTCTTTTGGTCTCTGTTTGCGTGGTATATCTTTTTCCAGCCCTTCACTTTCAGTATGTATGTGTCCCTTGTTTTGAGGTGGGTCTCTTGTAAGCACCATATAGAGGGGTCTTGTTTTTGTATCCATTCGGCCAGTCTTTGTCTTTTGGTTGGGGCGTTCAACCCATTTACGTTTAAGGTGATTATTGATAAGTATGATCCCGTTACCATTTACTTTATTGTTTTGGGTTCGGGTTTATACACCCTTTTCGTGTTTCCTGTCTAGAGGATATCCTTTAGAATTTGTTGGAGAGCTGGTGTGGTGGTGCTGAATTCTCTCAGCTTTTGCTTGTCTGTAAAGCTTTTGATTTCTCCTTCGTATTTGAATGAGATCCTTGCTGGATACAGTAATCTGGGCTGTAGGTTATTGTCTTTCATCACTTTAAGTATGTCTTGCCATTCCCTCCTGGCCTGAAGAGTTTCTATTGAAAGATCAGCTGTTATCCTTATGGGAATCCCCTTGTGTGTTATTTGTTGTTTTTCCCTTGCTGCTTTTAATATTTGTTCTTTGTGTTTGATCTTTGTTAATTTGATTAATATGTGTCTTGGGGTGTTTCGCCTTGGGTTTATCCTATTTGGAACTCTCTGTGTTTCTTGGACTTGGGTGATTATTTCCTTCCCCATTTTAGGGAAGTTTTCAACTATTATCTCCTCAAGGATTTTCTCATGATCTTTCTTTCTGTCTTCTTCTTCTGGGACTCCTATAATTCGAATGTTGGAGCGTTTCATATTGTCCTGGAGGTCTCTGAGATTGTCCTCATTTCTTTTAATTCGTTTTTCTTGTTTCCTCTCTGATTCATTTATTTCTACCATTCTATCTTCTATTTCACTAATCCTATCTTCTGCCTCCGTTATTCTACTATTTGTTGCCTCCAGAGTGTTTCTGATCTCATTTATTGCGTTATTCATTATATTTTGACTCTTTTTTATTTCTTCTAGGTCCTTGTTAAACCTTTCTTGCATCTTCTCAATCCTTGTCTCTAGGCTATTTATCTGTGTTTCCATTTTGATTTCAAGATTTTGGATCATTTTCACTATCAATATTCGGAATTCCTTCTCGGGTAGATTCCCTACTTCTTCCTCGTTTGTTTGGTTTGGTGGGCAACTCTCCTGTTCCTTTACCTGCTGAGTATTCCTCTGTCTCTTCATCTTGGTTATATTGCTGCGTTTGGGGTGGCCTTTTTATATTCTGGTAATTTGTGGAGTTCTCTTTATTATGGAGCTTCCTCACTTTGGGTGGGGTTCTATCAGTGGCTTGTCAAGGTTTCCTGGTTAGGGAGGCTTGTGTTGGAGTTTTGGTGGGTGGAGCTGGGTTTCTTCTCTCTGGAGTGCAGTGGAGTGACCCGTAATGGGTTATGAGACATCAAAAGTTTTGGGATAATTTTGAGCTGCCTGTATATTGAAGCTCAGGGGAGTGTTCCTGTGTTGCTGGAGAATTTGAGTGGTATGTCTTGTTTTGGAACTTGTTGGCCCTTGGGTGGAGCTTGGTTTCGGTGTAGGTATGAAGGCATTTGATGAGCTCCTATTGCTTAATGTTCCCTGAATTCAAGAGTTCTCTAATGTTTTCAGGCTTTGGATTTAAGCTTCCTGCTTCTGGTTTTCAGTTTTATTTTTACAGTAGCCTCTAGACTTCTCCATCTATACAGCACTGATGATAAAACATCTAGGTTAAAGATGAAAAGTTTCTCCACATTGAGGGACACTCAGAGAGGTTCACTGAGTTACAAGGAGAAGAGAAGATGGAGGGGGTAGTTAGAGGTAACTGGAATGAGATGTGGTGAGATCAAGAGAGGAGAGAGCAAGCTAGTCAGTAGTCACTTCCTTATGTGCGCTCTATAGTCTGGACCACTCAGAGGTATTTACAGAGTTATACGGGGAAGAGGAGAGGGAGGAAGTAGACAGAGGTGACCAGGAGGATAAGAGAGAGGAATGAGTAGGAGAGAGACAAATCCTGCCAGTAACCAGTTCCTTAGGTGTTCTCTACCGTCTGGAACACACAGAGATTCACAGAGTTGGATAGAGAAGAGATGGGGGAGAAAAGAGACAGAGGCCACCTGGTGGAGAAAAAGGAGAGTCCAGAGGAGGAGAGAGTGGTCAAGCCAGTAATCTCGCTCTCAGGTAAACTTGGGTAGTGAAGTTTGGGTTTTTAAATGTACAAAATTGACAACAAAAACCTAAGAGCAAAGATTAAAAATCTAGAGTAGAGGTTGGATTTTCAAAGATACAATATTAAAGAAAAGCAGAAGGAAAAAGGAAGAAAGAAAAAAAATTATTAAAAAACAAACAAACAAACAAAAGAAAAAAAAAAACACACCAACAACCATCCAAAGAGTATATATGGTGTTTGCCTTAAAAAAAAAAAAAATAGTAATAATAGGTTATATAAATAAAAATTAGAGGAGAAATAGAAGACTTAACAATTTAAAAAAAGCTAGAAAAAAAAAGAAAAAAAACAAAAAAGCAAAAAGCAAAAAAAAAAAAAAAAGGAATGATTTTAAAAATATTAAAAATATATCTAGCCCTTCTCTGATGTTATGGGCCGTGTGGGCTCACTTCCAAGGTGGTTCCCTCTGTTTAACTTCTTCTGTTTGCTGGTTTTTTAGGCTCACTAGTTCAGTCACGCTGTGGGGAGGGGGGATGCTGCAAACAAACAGCACTGTCGTGTGCACACCGCATCTCAGCCCCACTTGACCTGTCCTTTCTCGCGGCGCACAAACCGCTCCAGCTCTACGATGCTCAGCCGGGAACCGTCTGGGGCCGGACCTAGGCTGCGTGCACTTCCCCGGTCCAAGCCACTCAGGTTCGGCGCTCAGGCAGCCCTCAGAGGCACAGATTCAGCTGGGACTGCGCTTTGTGCCCTTCCCAGGTCCGAGTAGCTCAGGAGTTTGGCGAGCGCGATCGCCGCGGCTTGTCACCTTTTCCGCCGCTGCCGCTCAGCTCTCTGGGTGGACCGCTGGTGCACCCTGTGAGGCAGACTGTGACTGTCCAGCACCCCCAGAAGTCTTAGCAAAGGAGCCTGCTTGCAGTTAGGTAAGTAAAGTCTCTCCGGGTCTGCAATTGCCCCTTTGCAGTCCTTATGGCTCTGGCTGCCTGTCCCCGGCGGGGGATGGTCTGCAGCCGGCTTTTTCCGTTACGTCCTTTGTTCTGTGCTTGGTCCTGGCGGTGTCTTATGTTTGAGCTTTTCGCGTGGTAGCTATCCCACAGTCTGGTTTGCTAGCCCAAGTTAGATTGTTCTGGTTGCGCGTGGGGTGTTCCTGCCCGATTCTTACAAAGCTCTGCAGCCCGCGCCTCCCGCGCGTCCCTGCCCTGCCCCCACTTCCCAGTGGCGGATGCAGGCGTCTGTGCTGCTTTTCCGCTGGGGGAGTTACTGTTGGGCTTGTAATCTGTTGGTTTTAATTATTTATCTATTTTTCCTTCCTGTTATGTTGCCCTCTGTGTTTCCAAGGCTCGCCACAGACTCAGCAGGGAGAGTGTTTCCTGGTGTTTGGAAACCTCTCTTCTTAAAATTCCCTTCCCGGGACGGGCTTCCCTTCCCGGGACGGAGCTCCCTCCCCACCTCCTTTGTCTCCTTTTTCGTCTTTTATATTTTTCCCTACCTGTTTTTGAAGACAATGGTCTGCTTTTCTGGTTGCCTGATGTCCTCTGCCAGCCTACAGAAGTTGTTTTGTGGAGTTTGCTCGGCGTTGAAATGTTCTTTTGAGGAATTTGTGAGGGAGAAAGTGATCTTCCCATCCTATTCCTCCGCCATCTTTCCCTCTCCGCACAATCCAAATTCTTAACTGAACTCTTTTTAATAGTCAAGGAACAATGAGATCAACTGGGGGGCTTTAAAGCAAATTTCTAAGAAATAAACAGCTCTCTGGAAAACACCTGCTGAAGACTTGACTCCAAGCTAAAATCACAATGACTAGGTCATATTAGTGTATTTGTATTAATGCATATGTTTCTATTATAAGGTAGCCCTATAATATTTACCTAATCAGGTTCAAATTCTTTAATAAAGAGTTGGACTTTCGATTCTTTAAATATAAGGGGAGAAAATGTACCTCTATTTCATGCAGAAATCCTTTTGAATAGAAGATAATCTCTTAAAAATTAAAGACAAGAAGTGTCAATGAGTGGTATATATAGAGGTTTTTATTATTACTAGTAATATTTACTGCCCATTTTATACTAATTTACAAAACATTCCCCAGTAAAAAAAAAAAAAAAAAAGAAAAGAAATCCATAGCCAAGAAAGCCTTCCTCAGTGACCAATGCAAAGAAATAGAGGAAAACAATAGAATGGGAAGGACTAGAGATCTCTTCAAGAAAATTAGAGAGGGAGTATTTAATTCAGAGATAAAGGACAGAAATGGTATGGACCTAACAGAAGCAGAAAATATTGAGAAGAGGTGGCAAGAATACATAGAGGAACTAAACAAAAAAGATCTTAATGACCCAGATAACCACAATGGCATGATCACTCACCTAGAGCCAGACATCCTGGACTGTGAAGTCAAGTGGACCTTAGAAAACATCACTACAGACAAAGCTAGTGGAGGGGATGGAATCCGAGCTGAGCTAGTTAAAATCCTAAAAGATGATGCTGTTAAAATGCTGCACTCAATATGCCATGAAATTTGGAAAACTCATCAGTGGCCACAGAAATGTAAAAGGTCAGTTTTTATTCCAATCCCAAAGAAAGGCAATGCCAAAGAATGTTCAAACTACCACATAATTGTACTCATCTCTCACACACTAGCAAGGTAATGCTCAAAGTTCTCCAAGTGAGGCTTCAAAGGTACGTGAACCAAGAACTTCCATGTTTTCAAGCTGGATTTAGAAAAGGCAGAGGAATCAGAAATCAAATTGCCAAAATCTGTTGAGTCATAGAAAAAGCAAGAGAATTCTAGAAAAACATCTGCTTGATTGACTACTCTAAAGCCTTTGACTGTGTGGATCACAACAAACTGGAAAATTCTTAAAGAGGTGTGAATACCAGACCACCTGACCTGCCTCCTGAGAAATCTATATGCAGGTAAAGAAGCAACAATTAGAAATTGACATGGTACAACGGACTGGTTCCAAATTGGGAAGGGAGTATGTCAAGGCTATATATTGTCACCCTGCTTATTTAACTTATATGCAGAATACATCATAAGAAATGCTGGGCTGGATGAAGCACAAGTTGGAATTGAGACTGCTGGGAGAAATATCAATCACCTCAGATACGCAGATGACACCACCCTTATGGCAGAAAGTGAAGAGGAACTAAAATGGCTCTTGATGCAAGAGAAGAGTGAAAAAGCTGACTTAAAACTCAGGTTCAAAAAACTAAGATCTTGGTATCCAGTCCCATCACTTTATAGTAAATGGATGGGGTGACAATGGAAACAGTGAAAGACTTTTTTTTTGAGCTCCAAAATCACTGCAGATGGTGACTGCAGCCATGAAATTAAATGATGCTTGCTCCTTGGAAGAAAAGTTATAACTAACCTAGACAGCATATTAAAAAGCAGAGATATTACTTTGCCAACAAAGGTCCATCTAGTCAAAGCTATTGTTTTTCCAGTAGTCATGTAGTTGGACTATAAAGAAAGCTGAACGCTGAAGAATTGATGCTTTTGAACTGTGGTGTTAGAGAAGACTGTTGAGAGTCCCTTGGACAGCAAGGAGATGAAACCAGTCAATCCCAAAGGAAATCAGTCCTGAATATTCAGTGGAAGGACTGATGCTAAAGCTGAAGCTCCAGTACTTTGGCCATCTGATGCAAAGAACTGACTCATTGGAAAAGAGTCTGATGCTTGGAAAGATTGAAGGCAAGAAGAGAAGGGGACAACAGAGGATGAAATGGTTGGATGGCACCACCAACTTGATGGACTTGAATTTAAGCAAGCTCTGGAATTTGGTGATGGACAGGGAAGCCTGGCGTGCTGCAGTCCATGGAGTCACAAAGAGTTGGACATGATTGATTGACTGAACTGAACTGTGCTATACAGTAGGACCTTGCTTATTCATTCTATATATAACAGCTTGCATCTGCTAACTCCAAACTCACAATCCATCCTTCCCCCATATCCCTCCCTTTTGGCAACCATCAGTCCATTCTCTATGTCCTTGATTTTTTTCTGTTTCATAAATAGGTTCATTTGTATCATTTTTAAGATTCCACATAAAATGAGAATAAGTAGTTCTATCTGAGAGATTTTTTAGAAAAATATTTAAGCAATGAGAAATTGGACCTTTTTATAAGTTACTAACATTTAGTAACTTAATGTTTTGAGATGATAAAGGACCTTTCATTTTCACATGATCATTCTTTTGAAATTTTTGCATAAGAAGCAATTATGAGGCACAAAGCAGCACCTATTATCTTTTGACAAATCTAAGCCTCCTTATAAAGATCGAGTTCATCACTTGGGAACCACCCACACTCCATTTCTCCTGTTCATTTGTATTCCTGTTAAAGATGGTTCTTTCCCTGCCGACCTCAAACTCCCCAAAACTGCTATTTTTGCACTGACAAGAATATTACCCAAGTATTAACTAAAAATGAATCATGCAAAAGACAGCTAATAGATGTTTTGCACACATATGTACATGAACAGTTTTTACTTTGCTTGTGCTCAGCAAAGTGTCCCAGAACCATAGGGACTCTTCAGACTTTAGTGGTAGTAAATGTCTCTACCACACTGACACAAGCCCTTCTCTGGGATTTTTGTCAAAAATTTGCTCTTGGTGTATGAGTTTTTGAGGTTGAGAAACTCTTTAAATACAGCTCTTTGCATTGCCTAATATGTAAAGCCCTTTTAAAAGGAATTCTTTTAAAAATAGCAATGGCACCCCATTCCAGTACTCTTGCCTGGAAAAATCCCATGGACGGAGGAGCCTGGTGGGCTGCAGTCCATGGGGTCACTGAGAGTTGGACACGACTCAGTGACTTCGCTTTCACTTTTCACTTTTATGCATTGGAGAAGCAAATGGCAACCCGCTCCAGTGTTCTTGCCTGGAGAATCCCAGGGATGGCAGAGCCTGGTGGGCTGCTGTCTATGGGGTCGCACAGAGTAGGACACGACTGAAGTGATTTAGCAGCAGCAGCAGCAACACTATAATAAAAGTTACAAACTCATATTTTTTTTTCACTTGGTAAATAGCCATTTATTGAGAGTCATTTTGATTCTGAGCACAATATTAAGGAATCTAGAGAGGAGATGGTATAAAAATAAGTACACACAGAGACATCAATTTAAACCATTGATGCCTTGTGACAGTATTTTATCAATATATTTTTTTAAAAAATAGACATTGCATGGATCACTACGAACAAAGCTAGTGGAGGTGATGGAATTCCAGTGGAGCTACTTCAAATCCTGAAAGATGATGCTGGGAAAGTGCTGCACTCAATATGCCAACAAATTTGGAAAACTCAGCAGTGGCCACAGGACTGGAAAAGGTCAGTTTTCATTCCAATCCCAAAGAAAGGCAATGCCAAAGAATGCTCAAACTACCACACAATTGCACTCATCTCACATGCTAGTAAAGTAATGCTCAAAATTCTCCAAGCCAGGCTTCAGCAATACGTGAACTGTGAACTCCCTGATGTTCAAGCTGGTTTTAGAAAAGGCAGAGGAACCAGAGATCAAATTGCCAACATCCGCTGGATCATCGAAAAAGCAAGAACGTTCCAGAAAAACATCTATTTCTGATTTATTGACTATACCAAAGCCTTTGACTGTGTGGATCACAATCAACTGTGGACAATTTTGAAAGAGATGGGAATACAAGACCACCTGACCTGCCTTTTGAGAAATCTGTATGCAGGCCAGGAAGCAACAGTTAGAACTGGACATGGAACAACAGACTGGTTCCAAATAGGAAAAGGAGTACGTCAAAGCTGTATATTGTCACCCTGCTTATTTAACTTCTATGCAGAGTACATCATGAGAAACGTTGGGCTGGAAGAAGCACAAGCTGGAACCAAGATTGCTGGGAGAAATATCAATCACCTCAGATATGCAGGTGACACCACCCTTATGGCAGAAAGTAAAGAAGAACTAAAAAGCCTCTCGATAAAAGTAAAAGAGGAGAGTGAAAGAGTTGGCTTAAAGCTCAACATTCAGAAAATGAAGATCATGGCATCTGGTCCCATCACTTCATGGGAAATAGATGGGGAAACAGTGGAAACTGTCAGACTTTATTTTTTTGGGCTCCAAAATCACTGCAGCTGGTGATTGCAGCCATGAAATTAAAAGACGCTTACTCCTTGGAAGAAAAGTTATGACCAATCTAGATAGTATATTCAAAAGCAGAGACATTACTTCGCCGACTAAGGTCTGTCTAGTCAAGGCTCTGGTTTTGCCTGTGGTCATGTATGGATGTGAGAGTTGGACTGTGAAGAAGGCTGAGCACCGAAGAATTGATGCTTTTGAAGTGTGGTGTTGGAGAAGACTCTTGAGAGTCCCTTGGACTGCAAGGAGATCCAACCAGTCCGTTCTGAAGGAGATCAACCCTGGGATTTCTTTAGAAGGAATGATGCTAAAGCTGAAACTCCAATACTTTGGCCACCTCATGCGAAAAGTTGACTCATTGGAAAAGACTCTGATGCTGGGAGTGACTGGGGGCAGGAGGAGAAGGGGCCGACAGAGGATGAGATGGCTGGATGGCATCACTGACTCGATGGATGTGGGTCTGAGTGAACTCCGGGAGTTGGTGATGGACAGGTAGGCCTGGCGTGCTGCGATTCATGGGGTCACAAAGAGTCGGACATGACTGAGCAACTGAACTGAACTGAATGGAACTGATGGAGAAAGAACAGAAATGATAATCTATAAAACAACATATAATTTATGGTTAAACAAACTAGAACATTATAGAAACATATTGTATATTTTTTAATCTAAATACAGAAACATAATCAGCACTGAGAAGCAGTCAAAAGGAAAATAAAAATTTAAAGGATTCATGAGACATTTCAAAGCACAGAAGAAGGAAATATTCTGATAATTTCAACAAATTTCAGGGACTTCCCTGGTGGTTCAGTGTTTAAGAATCCACCTTTCAATGTAGGGAACTAGAGTTAGATTCCTGGTTTAGAAACTAAGATCCTGGCCTGTGCACCATAACTAGAGAAGCCCACAGGCTGCAAATGCTGAGCCCGCAGACTCTGGAGCCCAAGCACCACAACTAGAGAACCTGAGTGCCACAACAAGGAGCAAGAACAGCCAAAAGTTTTTTAATTAAAAAAAATTCATAAAATTTGAGATGTTAATGATAAAAATAACACAGCAAAAGAGACACAGATGTATTGAACAGTCTTTTGGACTCTGTGGGAGAGGGCAAGTGTGGGATGATTTGGGAGAATGTCATTGAAACATGTAAATTATCATATGTGAAATGAATCGCCAGTCCAGGTTCAATGCATGATACAGGATGCTCAGGGCTGGTGCACTGGGATGACCCAGAGCGATGGTATGGGAAGGGAGGTGGAAGGGGAGTTCAGGATGGGGAACACGAGTACACCCATGGTGGATTCATGTTGATGTATGGCAAAACCAATACAATATTGTAAAGTAAAAAAAAAAATCATTTTTAAAATGGCATTTCTTGAAGTGTTGTACATATTGTAACCACTAATTGAACTTAAAAGACAGGAACAAGCTGAGATGGGGTGATCATAACTCCTGCTGTCCTTGAAGCTCACAACAAAGCTTACACCACCAGGTGGCAATCAGGGGGCAATACTACAATCACTACAGAGCACCCTTGTCCCCAGCATTGTTTGGAACATTTTGCATGTGTTGAATCCTTGTAGCAATTCATTAAATATCCTTGTCACTGCCTCCATTTTATTTAGAAGGAAACAAGGGCACATAGAGTTTGAGTTCCTTGCCTGAGGTCAGAAAATAGTGAGAGAAGAGCCAGTAATTATACACTCTAAGCAGACACAGAGCCTGAGCTTCCAACCAGTGTCCTCTGACATATTCCAGATTACAAGTGAGCAGAGAAGCCAGCAAGTGATAAGTTTCCAGAGTGTGTCTTAGAGTTAGGTGATTGTTGGTCAGGTAATATAGTTCTAGTTGGACAGATGGACAAGAAGTGTGAGGTGTGACAGGTGGTTTTGGCCCCAAATCTGATGATGAGCACTGCAGGATTTGGAGGCCTGTGGCACAGGCAAGGGACCAAACAGGTCTAGAGAAGGGGCACAAGGTAGCAATCACAGGATAGAATAAGAGAATCCATATGATGTGCACCAGGAGAAATGTCCTACTAGTGATGGGCCCCCGCTCTGCCTGAAAAGCAGATTGCCCTGGAGCTTTCAGGTTGTGAGATTAACTAGTTCCAAGAGTGAGCTGTGGTGAGCTGTGGGAGTAGAGAAATAGCATCATTAGCTTCATGCTTCATGAAGGCACCTGCTCAGAGTGCAGAGTGCAGCCTTCCAGGGACACAGAGGAAGTCCTCCAGGGGATGGGCACGTTGGACTCCTGCACCTATCTCCATCATTAGTGTTTTCTCATTATTGGTGGGGTCTGCTACTGGGAAACTTTTTTGCTTTTCATTTCTAAAGCTTTGAACAAGGTCTCTCAAAAAATATAGAAGACATTTTCCTTGTTTCCCATACTAAGGCCTGTATTTCTCCTGTATACAGATACAATCCATTCCCATTCTTCTACTTGTTATAATGTTGGTGACTAAAAGCAAATACCTCCATGACACTGCAATGTAAAATCTAATCAATCTCCAAATAAAAGAGGACCTGACTTCTTCAGTGTTTCTTATGATGAATTTTATTTCAGCAATAACATAAATAATGATAATATCAGGTTGTAACACAAAGGGTTAAAAGAAATCTTTCTGATTCATGCTGATTTAAATAAATGATTGAAAAAATAAACAAATAAGGGAGAGAGGACAGCTGTTCATTATGAAGTAATTCCAGCAGAAATAATTATGAATTAAGCAGCTAGTTGGGGATGAAAGTGAAAAATCTGATTGAGTCTGAGTAATAGATCTAAAATGAAATCAAATTAACTAGTAGGTACCCAAAACTTAGCTATTCCATATTTTTGGCTAGGAATTTTGCTTCCCTGTAAAAAGTAGTTGGAGTACTTAAAAATAACTCACTGTGTTATACTCTACTTAGCATAATAGGAAATTTCATTTTTCTCAAAATATGCTCAGGGAAAAATGCTATACATGTATTTATACTATATTTCCCTTTTATTGTTATATATCTTTGTATCAAATATTACACAATGCTGTGTCTAACATACTGTATATTTGTTCAAGAGACTTCTCTAGCTTGTTGGCTGAAATTGTCAGATGTTGAGTCCCTATATTCTGTTTTCCATATTCTATATGCTTAACAAATACCCAAGTTTGTCTTCTCACTAAGCTATTGTATAATAAAATTTCATATATTCTTTCACAAAATGTTAATATTGTATTATTGTTGTTGTTTAGCTGCTAAACATGTCTGATTCTTTTTGATCCCATGGACTGTAGCCTGCCAGGTTCCTCTGTCCATGGGATTTCCCAGCAAGAATACAGGAGTGGGTTGCCATTTCTTTCTCCAGGGATCTTCCTGATCTAGGGATTAAACCCAAGCCTCCTGCATCTCCTGCACTGGTAGGCGGATTCTTTACCACTTTAAAGAAATTCTTTACCGTTTCCACCAGGGAAGCCCCAAATATTATGTACACTATTAAATCTTTGAGAACTTTCCCTTATCTTAAAAAAATACAGAGATATATCATCAATTCAATTTAACAAAATTTGAAATAAGTTTATTTCCATTTGTAGCCATTACAAACAAATAATGTCTTAGTGAGCCTCGTAAATTTTTGTGCTCGTTTCTTATTATTTTCAGAGCATACAGTCAATAAGAACAATTTCTTGATAAAAAACAATGTTTTCTAATGTATTCAAAGTTACTCATCAGACAGAGAGTGCTTTAGGAGAGTGTTTATTTTCCTGTCCATAACAAATAGTGCTGTTAGTGTCTTTACATTCATTAAATCTTCTGGTCCTGAATTTTATCTCATGATTATGTAGTGAGTTTTAGTACATTATTTCCTGGCATTCTTACGTGTCTCTTCCTTGAGGAAGGGCATATTTGTATCCTTTGACCTGTTTATGGATAGGATGTTTGTTTTTATGGGTACTTTGGAGTACACTGTGCAACAGAGATACTAGGACTCTGTTAATTCACACAGTACTTCCCTCTAATTTTCATTTCCGCGTGTGATGTTGGTTTTGGTTCAGCATAGTATCCTGAGGTGGATTTCTCTTCCTGTCCTTAGACATTATGACACCGCTGAACTTGTAGAGTCATAGATCTGTGTAGCAGAAGTATTTTATGTGCAGTTTTTGTTACTGGAATGCACAGTTCACAGAGATTGCTTTCTTTTACAGTTGTCTAAATCATGCTTATAAAACCACATATCCCCAGTGTGCACGCAACTGTGTGCCCTTTCCTTCGCTGAAAGTGAAAGTCACTCAGTCATGTTCAACTCTCTGCGACCCCATGGACTAATACAGTCCATTGAATTCTCCATGCCAGAACACTGGAGTGGGTAAACTTTCCCTTCTCCAGGGGATCTTCCCAACCCAGGGATAGAACCTAGATCTTCCACATTGCAGGCAGATTCTTCACCAGCTGAGCTACCAGGTAGGCCTAAGAATACTGGAGTGAGTATTCTATCCCTTCTGTAGTGGGTCTTCGCAGCCCAGGAATCTGAACTGGGGTCTCTTGCATTGAAGGTGGATTCTTTACCAGCCGAGCTACCAAGGAAACCCTCTCCTTCTCTAAATCGTATTTTAAAATGAGTGCTGTAGATATCTCTAAAAGAATCAAGACTGAGTTTAGAATTATGCAGTCCCTGTGTCATAGGGGTGCTGCTGCTGCTGCTGCTAAGTTGCTTCAGTTGTGCCTGACTCTGTGCGACCCCATAGACAGCAGCCCACCAGGCTCCCCCGTCCCTGGGATTCTCCAGGCAAGAACACTGGAGTGGGTTGCCATTTCCTTCTCCAATGCGTGAAAGAGAAAATGAAAGTGAAGTCACTCAGTCGTGTCGACTCTAGGCATAGGTACCTCCTTTCCTTTCCTTTTTTACTCCCTTCTTTCTTTCTTTTTCCTTCCCTCACTCCGTCCCCCCTTCCCTCTCTCTCTCTCTCTCCTTCCTTCTCCCTCTCTCTCCTCCCTCCCTCTCAAACCAAAAATAATATAAGGCATTTTATTGTAAGAAAGCTCCCTTTGGCCTCAAGAGGATAAGGGAATAGCTCCAAAGTGATAATGACTTGCTCTTAATAGAGACAAAAACTTTGCCAGCACTTTAGAAAGATGAATTCATTTACTGAGAATATTTGATTAGCCACTGTAGAAGTCATATTTAATTGATGGTTTGCTGTGATTTGGGGCTTTCCAGGTGGCTCAGTGGTAAAGAATCTGCCTGCAATGCAGGAGATGTGGGTTTGATCTCTAGGTCAGGAAGAACCCTTGGAGAAGGAAATGGCAATGCACTCCAGTATGCCTGCATGGGAAATCCCATGGACAGAGAAACCTGGCAGGATACAGTCCATGGGACCACAAAAGAGTCAGACACAACTTAGCAACCAAACAACCACAAAAACAAATACTGTGGTTTGTTAGCACATGAAAAAAAATTGAATGTCATCTGAAGCTTACATTTGAGTTATCTGAGCTGCTCTACCTCTTTTTTCAGATAATAACTTAATGTAAATGTGTGAGAACATGGAATAATGAATTTGCTTAAAAGTTGGCATTGTGTGGATAATAACTCACTATATTGTAAAAATTGTTGAGCAACTTTGGCAATGCTCAATCTTCTTTTTCATTTTCTCAAAACCTCTAGCCCTGGAAAAGTTTGTGTCAATGGATTCTCTTTTCTTTTTAGCTTTTATTAAAGTAGAGTTGATATACAATGTTGTGTTAGTTAGGTGTGCAACAAAGTGAATCAGTTATACATATAAATATATCCACTCTTTTTAAGATTTTTTTTTCCCATATAGGTCATTACAGAGTATTGAGTAGAGTTTCCTATGCTATAAGGGGACTAATGCATAGTATTATTAGTTTTTAGTTGTCTAGTTTATGTATCAGTTCAGCTCAGTTGCTCAGTCATGTCTGACTCTTTGTGACCCCATGAATCACAGCACGCCAGGCCTCCCTGTCCATCACCAACTCCCGGAGTTTACCCAAACTCATGTCCATCAAGTTGGTGATGCCATCCAACCATCTCATCCTCTGTCATCCCCTTCTCCTCCTGCCCTCAATCCCTCCCAGCATCAGGGTCTTTTCCAATGAGTCAACTCTTGCATGAGGTGGCCAAAGTATTGGAGTTTCAGCTTCAGCCTCAGTCCTTCCAATGAACACCCAGGACTGATCTCCTTTAGGACGGACTGGTTGGATCTCCTTGTAGTTTAAGGAACTCTCAAGAGTCTTCTCCAACACCACAGTTCAAAACCATCAATTCTTCAGTGCTCAGCTTTCTTCACAGTCCAACTCTCACATCCATACACGACCACTGGAAAAACCATAGACTTGAATAGATAGACCTTTGTTGACAAAGCAATGTCTCTGCTTTTGAATATGCTATCTGGGTTGGTCATAACTTTCCTTCCAAGGAGTAAGTGTCTTTTAATTTTATGGCTGCAATCACCATCTGCAGTGATTTTGGAGCCCCCTAAAATAAAGTCTGCCACTGTTTCCAGTGTTTCCCCATCTATTTCCCATGAAGACCAGATGCCATGATCTTAATTTTCTGAATGTTGAGCTTTAAGCCAACTTTTTCACTCTCTTCTTAAACTTTCTTCAAGAGGCTTTTTAGTTCCTCTTCACTTTCTGCCATAAGGGTGGTGTCATCTGCGTATCAGAGGTTATTGATTTCTCCCGGCAATCTTGATTCCAGCTTGTGTTTCTTCCAGTCCAGTGTTTCTCATGATGTACTCTGCATAGAAGTTAAATAAGCAGGGTGACAATATACAGCCTTGATGTACTCCTTTTCGTATTTGGAACCAGTCTGTTGTTCCATGTCCAGTTCTAACCGTTGCTTCCTGACCTGCATACAGATTTCTCAAGAGGCAGGTCAGGTGGTCTGGTATTCCCATCTCTTTCAGAATTGTCCACAGTTTATTGTGATCCACACAGTCAAAGGCTTTGGCATAGTCAATAAAGCAGAAATAGATGTTTTTCTGGAACTCTCTTGCTAGTTTATGTATAGTAGTGTGTATATGTCAATCCCAATCTCCCAGTTTACCCCTCTTGTTTCACCTTTGTTAACCATAAGTTTGCTTTCTACATCTGTGACTCTATTTCTGTTTTATAGATAAGTTCATTTGTACCATACTTTTAGATTCCACACATAAGGGATATCATGTGATGTTTGTCCTTTTCTGTCTGACTTACTTCTGTATGACAATCTCTAGGTTCAACTTTAACAGGATTTGTAGATTTAAGTCCCTTTTTATAGGATTTGTACTCCAGCTATTCCCCATTCTTTGCTCTGATTTTGAATATAGACATTCCAATGAGTTCATTTTTATTTTTGCTAAGGTTCACATAATTTGATGATAAATACAGCATAAGGGGAATTCTGAATTCTCTCACTGCTGCTGCCTGTGTGAATTGTTAGAGCAACATCAGACAGCAATTTGACAGGAGACAGTCAAGGTGGAGAAGTATGTTCCAGAAAATCCCAGAAATTTCACTTCTAATAACATAACCTAGATATATGTGTATGCACAAATGAATCACTTTGCTGTGAACCCAAAACTGATACAACATTGTAAATCAGCTATAAAATAAAATAAAAATTATATTTAAAAATAACCAAATGGGATGTACAGACATTCATTGCAATATCTTTGCTATAGGTAAAATACTGAAGTTATGTGAATATGAATTAGTTGGGGAAAAATAAATAAATCATGATATATTTATTGGTAATTTTGTGCAATAAATAAACTAGATCTTCATATGTTGACATGGACACATAGGAAACATGTAAAATAAGAAAGCAGGCTTTAGACTGACACATTTAGCATGATTCAATACATGTAAAACCTGAAGGATATAGGGCAAAATGTGATATTAGTCAAATTTGGTATTAGTTAAATAAATATGGCTGTTTATCTTATTTTCTTAAATTTTTCAGTTTTTTTATTATATTTAATAATCACTAAGGTGTCAATTGCATAGAAATTGCTTTCTATGTTAATTTGTATATATTCAATTATCTTATTTAACTACTGATTTCTTATAAAATTTAAGTAATTTTAAAATGTCTGATTACATGTCTTAGCATGTTTAGACAAACAGGAATGAAGTAGACATTGAAGAGTCTGAGAGAAGCTAAATAGAGAAGGTGTAACACTGAAGAGTGGGAAAGATTGCAGAGATCCCATGCAAAAAGAATATTGCTGTAAAAGGGGAGAGGACGAGGAGAGTTATTAAGGAACAAATCACCATGGAAACTTTGTGGGACAGAGAAAGAGCTGTCCTGGATTAAAAGGCCCAGAAAGAATTTAAAAAAAAAAAAAAGATGCTTACTATGTAAGATGGACAGCTTGCAAAGGGTGATGGGAAGTTGCAAACAGTAAGACCATTTGAGGTGAGAGGAATGGTCACACTATGACATTTGTCATATAGTAAATTGTTGAGAGGAGGTATGGAATTCCAGGAGAGTATTTGACATTCTGGTTTCAGAACTGAAGGCCTCAGTTACGACAGAGACATGAGAGAAATGAGAAAGGAGAGAAAATGTCCAAGGAGAACAAACAGGATTTTGTGATTAGAGGTGGAACACATACTCAGCAGAAACAGCATTGTCGGAAATTCAGACACAGCAAAATCTAAACCTCGGGTCAATAAATAGTACTTAGTAACAGTTTAGTGGGCAAAGAACAGCTCGAGAACCGGGAGCTTTACAAGAAATAACCTGGTTTCATTTTCGCTTGTGAGATGAGCTAGATTCCATTTTGCTTAAGTGGCTTTAATGGTTTTGTCTGCTCTGGGAATTCTCAAATTTGTATAGAATCTTTTTTAAGGTTTTAAAAAATGCAGATCATTTTCTTAAAGTCTTTATTGAGTTTGTTGCAATATTGCTTCTGTTTTATGTTTTAGTTTTTTGGCTGTGAGGCATGTGGGATCCCAGGTCTCTGACCAAGGAGCCAACCCACACCCCTTCATTGGAAGGTGAAGTATTAACCACTGGACCACCAGGGAAATCCCCATTTTTAACAGTGTTCATGCTCACAGCATTAAAGAGTCTTCACGACAGCCAGGAATTGTTGCCAATGTGCCCCAGACACTCTGCTCTGAGGACACGTGCTGTCACGTGAGGCAGTGGTGGCCTCCAGTTCTGGGGCTTCTCCAGTTTTTATTCCTTGCTGATCATGGGGGTTCTCAGGGTCTGTAACCAGCTCTTAGCTCCAAGGCAGCTCAATAAACACCCCCAACAATGCAGGTGCGTGTGTTTCCCGTGACCCACAGTGCTTGGCCTAATTTTCAGTTATCTTGGTATTTTGCTGGAAGTTTTAACTTTTGTTTTAGGTTCAAAGGATTCATTAACAAAAGAAACCACTCATTTTATACAAATAAGTAATTTCAATATTTAATAGAGAATTATCTAACTTGTTTTCAATATAAAATCATTAAAAGAAAAGAGAAGCAGAAACAGTAGAGGAGAGTAACAGCATAAACATCACCTAACTGGGGCCAACTGACATCTGGATTTAAACAGTGCTGGGACTTCCTGGCATAACAGCAATCTGGAGTCCACACTGAGAAAAGGTCCCAGGCAGTGCATCCACCCCACTGGTGGGACTTCCAAATTGCAAGTTTGGGGGTTCCCACTTAGAATCCCAGGCCACAAATGGATATCATCATCAGTTTGCAAGCAAATTGCAGCTCTGACTTCACGTCACTATTTTTTACAATGCTGTTTGTTTTATCTTGCTAGTTGTAGGATTTTGTTAAGACTCAAGCTTCGTTGGCCAGGCCTCCTCCAGAGGCTCAAGAATTCCAAGACCCACTCCCTATCTTATCTATATTGTCATTCATCTTACTGGTAATAATTGGTGTACTTGCTATCAGGCACATAGTCAGGACAGTGTCCAGGCAGGTCAGAAGCAAGGTCAAAGGCCTGCTATGCTTTCTTGGCTCTGAAGCCTGAACAAGGCTGCTTCCATTTAACGTCCCTAACATTGGCTCTGAGCCAAGTTGACTCCCATAAATCCCTTGAATTTTCAAGGTAATTCATCCTTGAGGCTGGGGGAGAGGCCACAGAACCAATCCTTTATTCTCACTTCCATCTCCTTGCTACGCATCCCCCAGGCACTGCTTGTCATTCTTACTATAGTAATTTCTATAATAGTCAACCCGTAGAAGCAGACTAATGAAAACACTGATGACTGTCAGGACTTGCAGCTTCCAGTGAAATGCAGCAATTCGCTTTCAAAACATGCTAATGATGACCACAGGTCTCACAATTTTTTTATATTCCTTAACCACTTGGATTATTCATTTCCTTCCTTAATCCATTATTTTTTGTACCTTCCAATAGCTTTTATAGAGAAATTCAACTGCATATGGTTACTCTCCCAAACTTAAATTTACTTCTTTCTCTGGCCAGTTAATCTCATGGGCTCTGACATCAGAGGGGAGTTTTAGGTTAATTCCTGAAAACTTACGTTTATCCTGAGATTATAGTTTACTTAAGTTTCATTTATTTTAAGGTTTACAAGTAAATCATAAATCTTTTATTATGACATATAGCTGCTGTGGAGAGCTTCAAATATACTTTATATAACACATCTCAGTTAACAGAAGGGCTTCCATGGTGGCTTGGCAGGTAAAGAATCTGCCTGCCCCTTCAGGAGACTCTGGTTTGATCCCTGGGTCTGGAAGATCCCCTGGAGAAGGAAATGGAAACTCACTCCAGTATGCTTGCCAGGGAAATCCCATGGGCAGAGGAGGCTTGTCTATGGATTCCAAGTGGTGTTCATGGTGTCCAAGAGTCGGACACCACTTAGTGACTAAATTACAACTCAGTTAATATTACAATGTTATGTCTCAAAGTTTCCCACAAAGATCTCTTTTTATACAAATTGCACTTCCAATGAACACAGGAGTTACTGGAGGCCAGTGGTCACTAAATTTCAGGTCCATCTGGACTGGGGGAGTATTCCATACCTTAATCTTTAAGAAACAGATTTCCAGTGACACAGATTCCAGGTATCATTTTGACACACTGACATTCTTCCTTCTGACTCATTCAATGTACTGTGGGGAAAGTTCTTTGGTAATTCAGAGTGCTCTGGCCAGAAAATTATTGTCACACTGTAGTCTGTGTATAGTCATGCTACAAATGCATCCCTCTATTCAGAGTCTCCATCATCCCTCACCACTGCACTTTAAAAAATATAAATAATACACTTTATTTTTTTGAGCAGTTTTAGGTTGACAGAAAAATTGAGTGAAAAGTAGGGAATTCCCATACACCCATTACTCTACCACCTCTGTTTTACCCTATTATTGATGTTTTTCATTGATATGCACATATGTTACAATTGATATCCCCATGTTGGTATATTATTATTAACACAAGTCCATAGTTTACTTGAGAGATCACTCATTTTTTTTAACATTCTGTAAATTTTGACAAATGTCTAATGTGTCCACCACTACAGCATCATGCAGAATATTTTCACTGTCCTAAAAATCTTCTGGGTGTTACTTCCTTTCCTTCCTTGAGTCCTGTAAACCATTGATTTTTCTTCTTACATTTTTGTCTTTTTTGCCATATAGTTGGAACCATACAATATGTTGTCTTTTCAGATTTGTTTCTTTCACTTAGCAATGTGTGTTTAAGGATCTGCTATGTCTTTTTCATGGCTTGGAGCTTATTTCTTTTTACGCTGTTGCACTTTTAACACAATAGGTTTTATTGTAATCAAGACATTAATGAAAGATATAAGCCCTTTCCCAGCATGGTTGGAAAGTACAATGTTCCACTGGTTTAGAGATATGAATAGTGCATCATGTCTACACATAATCCTCTCAGGTATCCTCTAGTAATGCCAGGACCACTTGGCTCAACACACCAAGTTCTATTTCCCAGGTACCTACTCTCTTAGGATGCTGAGAGCGATATTATCTAAGCCAGTGGTGACACTTCTACCTGTTATATTTTATGCATGTACATGCATAGTACCCTCCAGAGGTAGCGAGTTCAAACATTCAGCTTCTATGTGCAATTATTTCTGAAGATTCTTTGGGTGACTCATCGGTGACTTATGGCTGTGTAAAAGCATCTTTGCCATAAGCATGACTTGAAAAATAAAACCCAGTGATGATTTCAGCCTGCTCTTCATTCAGGCAGGTCATCAAGGGGTGCTGATGATACCTCTTCTGCTATGAATTCAAGTAGTTTTTTGGGTTAATTTTGTAAATAGACTTAAGGTCACTTTTCCATCTTAGAGGAAAAACAAATCCAGGGATCTTTTCCCTATGGTTCATGAACTGCTGCTCCTGAGAGAATTAAGAACATTAATTCTTTCATGCAAGCCCTCTCTCAGGGAAAGTACGACAGCATCCTTCCTGATGTTATTTGTATTCACAAGCTCCTTTCCCATCTCCCCAGTTTCTCCTTGTCTGTTGTTGACCTGTTTTAACTCAGACTTGGTTTTATAGATTCAATCAGACTACCCACAGTCAGGCAAGTAGCAGAAATCTCCTTTCTGGAATGTTCCCTTTTGTCCAGTCCTAAGGAGCACCTTCCAAAGGCAAAGGCTCTGGGACCATTGTGGCCATGAGCAGGGGGCCAGCATCCTGGTCAGTCCTAGGCGAGCTGCGCAGTGTGCATTTCTCTGTTCTTCTGGGGATATTTATACTTTCAGGGGCATTGACAGTGTGGTGTCAATTGTTTGCACAGTGATGCTCCCCTCCTTCAGGACACACAAGTGTAACCCTTGATGAGCGGTGACTAGATCCAGGAAAATAAAGAAAGTATTTTGAGATGAGAAGTCAGTGTGTGATCATAGCATCTTCAGCCTTCATTCTCATCCCCGTACTCTTTGGAAAGAAACCTTCTCAAAGATGCTCCTCCTCCACTGTCCCTCATAGTGTCAGCTCAGCTCTTCAAGACTCTATCACAGTCTCTGCATCTTTGAGTAAAAGTGTTTTGAGTTCAGTTTGAAGGTGGTAGGAAATTTCCTAAGATCAGACAGCTTTAAGCTTCTCACTGTTTTGGTGTGCTGACAGCAGTGATGTGTCACTTTGGTCCATGAAATGTAGCGGGTAGAATCAAACGGAAGCACAACCTGTTGCATCAAACCCTTAATGATGAGACTGGCTTCAGTTAAAGGGTAATACAGCCCAGGGTAGAAATCATGCCTATTCCCGTCAGAACCACTTTGAAGCCAGCAGGGTTACTGGTAAGGATTTTAACAATCTACATGCTAGTGTTTGTCCTTAAGCATCTTACCCAAAGCCTTTGAAAGCAATTCTTTTCCTCTCAGTCTTCTGGACTGTGCTTGACCACATGGGAAAGGAATACACCACCTTCCTACCTATTATTATGTAGCTGGGACATCTCTGTGCTCATTTACATTCATTTGCCAATCAACCAACTCCAGGGCCAGAACAAGCAAGCCTCGGCCTTCATATGCCACATTCCCTCTGAGTCAGCCATGGGGTTTTTCAGGCGGGCATCTCATAAGCTGCTCTGATTCTCCTTCAGAATTCTGACAGAGATTTCCAAAATCACCTTCCTCATTGAGAGAAATTCCTAATCGTCCAATTATTGTGGGCCCATTTGACTGGCCACACATATCTATAAATATCCAAGTATTATTCTGGAGTAGGAATCCCAAGGGTCAGTCTCCCCAATGAGCCTTCTGTTTTCCCATTGTGTGGACTCACTTTTACCTGCTGCAACCAAAGTGTTACCCTCTAAGTGTGAAGGGAGGCTGGTTTCCAAACTGACTTTCAGTTAAGAATTTTCCATCAGTACCCCAGGCAGCTTGCTCTGAGATAGCAGAGAGGGGATTGTAACGTTTAGGGCATAGAGCAATAGGAGATGGCCATTGAGATTTTGTTTACTGGCTTTATTTTTCACTTGTAACATTTACTTGTTGAGTCTCAGAATATTAAGTTCTGTGCATCTTTTTTATACACCATATTCATTTTTTAATTTTCATTTTTAAAATAATTTTTATTGGTGAATAGTTGCTTTATAATGTTGTGCTAGTTTCTACTGCACAGCAAAGTGAATCAGCTATACATATGCATATACCTCCTCTTTTTTGGATTTCCTTCCCATTTAGATCATGACGGAGCACAGAAAACAGTTCCCTGAAATTAGTTATCTATTCTATACATAGTATCAGTAGTGTATATATGTTAGTCCCAATCTCCCAGTTCATCCCACCCTATCCCCTTACCCGTCTTGGTGTCCATGTTTTTCTCTACGACTGTCTCTGTTTCTGTTTTGCAAATAACATCATCTATACCATTTTTACATTTCATATATGTGCAACAATATATTTGTTTTTCTCTTTATGACTTATTTAACTCTGTATAACAGTCATATATACATCCATTCACATCTCTCAAATAGCACAGTTTTGTTCTTTTTATGGTTGAGCACTATTCCATTGTTTATATGTAGCTTCTTTATCCACTCCTCTGTTGATGGAACGCTAAGCTGTTTCCCTGTCCTGGCTATTGTAAATGGTGCTACAGTGAACACTGGGGTGCATGTATCTGGATTGTGGTTTTCTCTGTGTATATGCCCAGAAATGGGATTGCTAAATCATATGCAATGTGTATGCTGGGCTCTAGTTTTAATTTTTTAAGGAACCTCCATACTGGCTTTAAATGCACAGCTACAAACTGGTTTTGGATACAATGTTCTTCTTCCCTTCCCTCCATGTGCTCCAGAGTCCACATCAAATGTGCTCCCTGAGTACCATTTCCATTGCATCACTGACTGCTGAGTTGCTCTGTCTTTATTGAAAAGTCCTTCTGATATTGCAGTTATGAGGGGACTTAGATGTCTCAGTGGCAGGATATATCTTCAGCAAAACCTGGTAACACAGGAACAATTGACTCCTGAAAGAATTCTAAGTAGTTGCTGCATCTGGTGACTGACAGTCTTAAATTTTCAGTATTTTATGCTGAGATTTGATATTAAATTTACCAAAGACTAATCTGCATAGATCCACTTTCTGATACTGCCAAAGAGATTCTTACTTTAATTAAAGTTACAGTAGTCACTGTGTATGGAAATCAGGCAATTTTAGAGGTTCTCAAATCAAAATGGAGCAAAAGATGAAACTGACTTATTTAAGTGATAAGCCACTAGTGGCAAAGCCCTCTATCTTATGTGATAAATGCATCATTAGAGGGCTTTTTCTTTCTTGCTCCCCAACCCACAGTTTCCTGTTCACCCTAATGCTTTCCACTGCAGCAGCACTACATCCTCCAAGCTGCTCTTTCAGCTTTAAGATATTGCCTTCTGCAGCTTCAGCTTTCTTTACAGCTTCATTCCTTCTTAAGAGGAGGTTTGTATTAAGGACTCAAACCTTTATCCACATCTACCATCACTCTCTTCAGTGTTGTATCACTTGAGGATGACCCATTACTGGCTGTCATGTCACAAACATGGGTTTGCTTGTTTCCACAATATTTAAAATGCTTCAGAAGGACTAGACCCTTTTTTTTTTTTTTTTTTTTTTTTTTGCGGGGCAGAGGAGGGTAGGCAAGGGGGTAGAGTTGCAATTTTGACTTTCAAAGCAAAAAATCTCTGTGTGGCTACCTTCATCAATCCGCAAAGAAGTAACACTCATAAATGAATACTCGTTTCAAGGACTCTTCTCCATTTCATTCTCTTCTTCATTCCATTGCATTTACTCTCTGACTATTTGCTCTTGGTTATTTAAGCAAAGAAATGAAGAAAACAGATTCCCAGATGGGTGATGGTACCTTTCAGCCACATGGTCCAACTCTTACCTGGCCTGTCTATTACCATGTGCTGTTTATTTATTTATTTTTGAACATTCTAATTTAGTTAGTTTTCCGGCTGTGCTGGATCTTCGCTGCTGCTCGGGCTTTTCTCTAGTTGCAGCGAACAGGGGTTAGAGAGCAGGCTTCTCATTGCGGTAGCTTTTGCTGCAGAGTATGGTATCTAGGGTGGGCAGGCTTTAGTAGTTGTGGTTCTAGAGCTCAGTAGTTGTGACTCCCGAGCTCTGGAGCACAAGGCTCAATTGTGGTGCACTGGCTTAGTTGCTACACAATATGTGGGAATTTCTCTGACCAGGGATCAAACCCATGTCTCCTGCCTTGGCAGGTAGATTCTTTACCACTGGGCCCCCAGGGGTGCCCCCCCCCGCCACTCCCTGCCACCTGCTGTTTAGATGGTGCATTTAGTAACAGAGTCACAAAGAGGAGAGTAGACCAACTGCCTGAGGGATGATGGCAGCACAGCAAATCTTGAATTTCCTCCCGAGATTAAAGACGTATACACAGATATTAGAGATAAGCACTGTGTTTTCCCAATATGCTACAAGTTCACTTTCACATAGATTTATCGTAAGTATCCACCTGTACACGAAATAGACATAGATAGTGTCCCTCCAAAAATCAGTTACATAATAGGACTTTCCAGACAAAAGAAAAGAAATCATGTTGAACTTTCCCCAAAATAAAATCTCTCAGAAATTTTATAAAGCACAAATTACATGCGCTGCTTCCTGAATAAAGAAATATCTTGTCTCCTCAAATATAGCGTATCTATCATGTCTAACTTATGTAGTTAATCATAAAGAGTGTCTTTGCTATTGCACATGCTTTCAATCATTAGTAAGTTATTTCTGAAATGCCTACTATATAATCTCTACTGTTCTGGGTACTGGGAATTAATCAATTAATTCCATGGTGGAAAAAAACCCAAGACAGTGCCTGTTTCTTTTTTTAATATATAAATCAATATGTATGTGTAATTAAAGACACAGACAGAGATGAAGTATGTATAAAAAGATAGATATCTCCAGGACTATAGCATAAAGTTACAGAGCAGTGAATAAGCCGTGAGTAAATCTGAAGGTATCGTGAAGAGAAAAAATGCTTTTGTCCTAAGTGGACATCAGCATACCTCGATGCTGTCTTTATTCCCCAGGTGATTCTGAGGTGCAGGAGCGCCCTGGGCCATTTCAGGGATCTTCAGCAAGAACAAAATGCATATCCAGTAGAAATTGGTGAATATATACTCAATAATTTCTATAATTGTAATCACACTGGCCCCACAAAATAGGCCCAGCTGACCACCAACATCTGCTGTAATAAAGCCAATAAAGAAAGTGAATAAATCATGCTTATTCCATAAAAAGCAAATTAAACATTACTAGATTTTAAATTATTTGAAGCTCAAAAGTTAATAATAGCTGATATATGAATATGAGCTAATGGTATTAAGTTTAGCATAAATAATGCAGTAGCAATAAATAATACCTTAGAGTAACATTCACATAATTATCTCAAAAAAGGGAGTGAAAGAAAACATAAATTCTATTTCCAAAAATACAACTCAAGGACTTTGGAGGGTATTAAATCTCAGCAAATTCATAAAACATCCTAGACAATCACACATTCATTTCTAAGTGGAAAACAGAATGGAGAACAGAAATTGGACACCAGGACAGCCTTACTGGTTAATGATACTTTCCAGAAACAGATTTCCAAGCAGTTTATGACCTCAAGTGTCCAAACAATTTCTTTGTAAGCATTTGCAGTATTTCATTGAACTAAGATATATGAACACAATACTGCCTTCTTTTTAACAAGTTTTTCAGCATCTATAAGTCTTTATTGTTTGTGCTTTTTTGTGGCAAAATGTATATAGAATAAAATTAGCCATGTTAGTCAGTTTTAAGTGTACAATTCTGTGGCATTAAGTATATTCCCATTGTCATAAAATCATCACTAGCATCTGTCTCCAGAACTTTCTCATCTTCCCCAGCAGAAACTCTGTCCTCATTAAATACTGACTCATCACTGCCCCCTTCCCCAGTCCCTTGCATCCACCACCCTATTTTTTGTCTGTGAATCTGACTCCTCAAGCACTGCCTTTGTAAATAGATTACCTTACTAATCTTTTGCTCTTTGCCCTGAGCCATTCTTAGGACAATGTTATTTTTGTAAGACCTGGTGATGGATTGAGTATGAACGTGAAAGTTGCTCAGTCCTATCTGACTCTATTGGAGAAGGCAATGGCACCCCACTCCAGTATGTGACCCCATAGACTCTATACAGTCCATGGAATTCTCCAGGCCAGAACACTGGAGTAGGTAGCCATTTACTTCTCCAGGGGATCTTCCCAACCCAGGAATCAAACCCAGGTCTCCCACATTGTAGGTGGATTCTTTACCAGCTGAGCTACCAGGGAAGCCCATCCAAGAGCACTGAGGAGTCTGCATTGTGCTGAGGAGATTGGCTCAGCCACCAGGGTTTGACCTTGGTCACTTAACCTGACTCTGATTCCTGTTCTGTCTGTTCCGCAACCTCCTCTGAGAGACGGTGAGATCTGGAATTCAGCGGTTAAGTTTGCCAAGGACTGAATGATGGAGGAGCATGAACAGGTAGTGTTTGTAACTTAAATGCAGATTTTACTTTTTCAGGTTCTTTGCAGCCCAGTCTGGGTGGAATTTGTTGCAGAGGTCAGTGATGCTGATATTCGACCCAGACATGGGGTTAGATACATCTGGGTGAAGGCAGATGCTGAGTGACCATGAGACCATGCACTGTACCCTGTACTGTGCACAGTCATGGCTGATTCTTTTAACCCCATGGACTGCAGCCCGTCAGGTTCCTCTGCTGTCCGCAGAGTTTTCCAGGCAAGAATATTGGAATGGGTTGCCATTTCCTTCTCCAGGGGATCTTTCGAACCCAGGAATGGAACTCATGTCTCTTGAGTCTCCTACATTGGCAGGCAATTCTTTACCACTGCGCCACCTGGGAAGTCCATGAGCCCTGCCTTATTTGTGAGCACCCCGCTGCATTTGCTGGAGACATGTCCAGAGACTGGAAAGGTGTCAGATTTACATGACAAGTGAAAGACAAGCACCATGGATTATTTTTTCCCATTGATAAGCTAAACCTTAAATATGAAAGGAAAATAAACTGATAGAAATTTTTTTACAATAGAGGAACAGACATTTCTACAAAGAAGACATGCAGATGGCTAACAAACATATGAGAAGATGCTCAACATCACTCATTATCACAGAAATGCAAATCAAAACCACAATGAGGTACTATCTCATGCTGTTCAGAATGGCTGCCATCAAAAAATCTACAAACAATAAATGCTGGAGAGGGTGTAGAAAAAAGGGAACCCGCTTACACTGTAGGTGGGAACTCAAACTAGTACAGCCACTATGGAGAACAGTGTGGAGATTCCTTAAAAAACTGGAAATAGAACTGCCTTACGATGCAGCAACCCCATTACTGGGCAAACACGCCAAGGAAACCAGAATTGAAAGAGACACCTGTACCCCAATGTTCATCGCAGCACTGTTTACAATAGCCAGAACATGGAAGCAACGTAGATGTCCATCAGCAGATGAATGGATAAGAAAGCTGAGGTGCATATACACAATGGAATATTACTAAGCTATTTTAAAAAATGCATTTGAGTCAGTTCTAATGAGGTGGATGAAACTGGAGCCGATTATACAGAGTGAAGTCAGTGAAAAAGAAAAACACCAATACAGTATATTAATGCATATATCTGGAATTTAGAAAGATGGTAACAATGACCCTATATGCAAGACAACAAAAGAGGTACAGATATAAAGAACAGACTTTTGGACTCTGTGGAAGACGGTGAGGGTGGGATGATTTGAGAGAATGGCATTGAAACATGCATATTACCATATGTGACGTAGATGACCAGTGCAAGTTCGATGCATGAAGTAGGGCACTCAAAGCCAGTGCTTGGGACAACCCAGAGGGATGGGGAGGGGAGGGAAGGGGGTTGGGGGTTCAGGACGGGGCGACACATGCACACCCATGGCTGATTCAGGTCAATGTGTGTCAAAAACCACCACAAAATCTAAAGTAATTAGCCTTCAATTAAAATAGATAAATTAAAAAAATTGAGGAACAGCTAGATAATACTTACCAAGTAACTCAGAGACACTCACTGCTTTTTGCTGCTGGGTTATCTTATAGTTTAAGTCACTATAGTTTATTTCAATATTCACAAGATTCTCCCTGGGGATAAAAAAGAGTTAATTGAGCTCAAGATTGTCAGCCCGATTATTTTTTCAGCTTTTGAATTACTTTCTCTTTTTTGGTTACTCATATAAACATTGCCCACACTTAAACATGTGGAATATAATTAAATTTATCTATCTTTGATATTTGCCAACTTCCAATCAAATGAAAAGAAATCTATGGTTCTGCTGATATTTTTGACTTTGTCATTTTGACCATGTACTTGAGGTAAGTGGGCAAGCATATTTCCTCAAACAGTTAGGTATCTTATTTTGTACCTTTAAAATACTTAGACCTAAGGTATGTTGCCCTGTTTATAGCATCAAACCTTGCTTCTGTCACCAGTCACATCTACAACTGGGTGTGGTTTTTGCTTTGGCTCTGTCTCTTCATTGTTTCTGGAGTTATTTCTCCACTGATCTCCAGTAGCATATTGGGCACCTACCAATCAGGGGAGTTCATCTTTCAGTGTCCCATCTTTTTGCCTTTTCATACTGTTCATGGGATTCTCAAAGCAAGAATCCTGAAGTTGTTTGCCATTCCCTTCTCCAGTGGACCACATTCGAAATAAGATTGATTGTATTCTTTGCATCCAGGGATGGAGAAGCTCTATACAGTCAGCAAAAATAAGACTGGGAGCTGACTGTGGCTCAGATCATGAACTCCTTATTGCCAAATTCAGACTTGCCAAACTGAAGAAAGTAGGGAAAACCACTAGACCATTCAGGTACGACCTATATCATATCCCTTATGATTATACAGTGGAAGTGAGAAGTGGATTTAAGGGACTAGATCTGATAGACAGAGTACCCAAGGAACTATGGATGGAGTTTCGTGACATTGTACAGGAGACAGGGATCAAGACCATCCCAAATAAAAAGAAACGCAAAAAAGCAAAATGGCTGTCTGAGGAGGCCTTACAAATAACTGTGAAAAGAAGAGAAGTGAAAAGCTAAGGGGAAAAGGAAAGGTATTCCCATTTGAATGCAGAGTTCCAAAGAACAGCAAGGAGAGATAAGAAAGCCTTCCTCAGTGATCAATGCAAAGAAATAGAGGAAAACAATAGAATGGGAAAGACTAGAGATCTCCTCGAGAAAATTAGAGATACCAAGGGACCATTTCATGCAAAGATGGGCTCAATAAAGGACAGAAATGGTATGGACCTAACAGAAGTAAAAGATATTAACAGGAGGTGGCAAGAATACACAGAAGAACTGTACAGAAAGATATTCACGACCCAGTTAATCATGATGGTGTGATCATTCACCTAGAGCCAGACATCTTGGAATGTGAAGTCAAGTTGGCCTTAGGAAGCATCACTACGCACAAAGCTAGTGGAGGTGATGGAATTTCACTTGAGCTATTTCAAATCCTGAAAGATGATTCTGTGAAAGTGCTGCACTCAATATGCCAGCCAATTTGGAAAACTCAGCAGTGGCCACAGGACTGGAAAAGGTCAGTTTCATTCCAATCCCAAAGAAAAGCAATGCCAAAGAATGCTCAAACTATCGCACAATCACACTCATCTCACACAGTAGTAAAGTAATACTCAAAATTCTCCAAGCCAGGCTTCAGCAATACGTGGACTGTGATATTCCAGATGTTCAAGCTGGTTTTAGAAAAGACAGAGGAACCAGAGATCAAAACGCCAACATCTGCTGGATCATCAAAAAAGCAAGAGAGTTCCAGAAAAATATCTATTTCTGCTTTATTGACGATGCCAAAGCCTTTGACTGTGTGGATCACAATAAACTGTGGACAATTCTGAAAGAGATGGGAATAGCAGACCACCTGACCTGCCTCTTGAGAAACCTATATGCAGGTTAAGAAGCAACAGTTAGAATTGGACATGGAACAACAGACTGGTTCCGAATAGGAAAAGGAGTATGTCAAGGCTGTGTATTCTCACCCTGCTTATTTAACTTCTGTGCAGAGTACATCATGAGAAATGCTGGGCTCAAAGAAGCACAAGCTGGAATCAAGATTGCCAGGAGAAATATCAATAACTTCAGATATGCAGATGATACCACCTTTATGCCAGAAAGTGAAGAACTAAAGAGCCTCTTGAAGAAAGTGAAAGAGGAGACTGAAAAAGTTGGCATAAAGATCAACAGTATCATGCCATCCGGTCCTATCATTTCATGGCAAATATATGGGGAAACAGTGGAAACAGTGGCTTTATTTTTTGGGGTCCAAAATCACTGCAGCTGGTGACTGCAGCCATGAAATTAAAAGACGCTTACTCCTTGAAAGGAAAGTTATGACCAACCTAGACAGCATATTAAAAACCAGAGACATTACTTAGCCAGCAAAGGTCAGTCTCATCAAGGCTATAGCTTTTCCAGTAATCATGTATGGATGTGAGAGTTGTACTGTAAAGAAAGCTGAGCACTGAAGAACTGATGCTTTTGAACCGTGGTGTTGAAGAAGACCTTTGAGAGTCCCTTGGACTGCAAGGAGTCCAACCAATCCATCCTAAAGAAGATCAGTCCTGAGTGTTCATTAGAAGGACTGATGCTGGAGCTGAAACTCCAATACTTTGGCCAGTTAATGCGAAGAGTTGACTCATTTGAAAAGACCTTGATGCTGGGAAAGATTGAAGGCAGGAGGAGAAGGTGATGACAGAGGATGAGATGGTTGGATGGCATCACCGAATCAATGGACATGAGCTTGGGTAAACTCTGGGAGCTGGTGATGGACAGGGAGGCCGGGCATGCTGTGGTTCATGGGGTCACAAAGAATTGGACACGACTGAGTGAATGAACTGAACTGAACTGTGTTGCCCTCTGTTGCCCTGGGCTACCCCCCCCCCCCCCGATTAGGAGAGGTTCTGACCACCTTTTGTGACAGTCTTAGCTGACTTATTCTATTCTCAGCCTTTATTCTAACACGGTAGCCCTCACAGGCATAGACAGAAGGTTTGGCAGATGGTCTTTTAATTCCCATTTGACAAAGGTAGTATTTATTTTTGTGTTAGAGGTTGTTTAGTATTGAATTAGATATGACATTGTGTTCAGTACTAATCACTATAGCTTCATTTTAAATGCATTCATGTCATGTTGGTATTTAGGGAAAATAATTTTTCTCCTGACCTAATAACTTTTCTGTGCTTCATTCCTGAGAAACTGGGAAAAGACATTGAAAGTAAATCTCTACTGAGTATATGATTTACAAATGCTTGACTGTGTGTCTAACTTTAATTCAAATCTGGGTCCTGTTCTTTGTGACTTATGTGGTCCTGGAGAAACCACCTTCTTTTCCCGGGTCTTGGTTGCTTCTTCTGTAGTCAGGATTTCAGTTCTGTGGCAAGAAGCAATTAAATAATATATGCAAAGAACTGACACAGAACCTGCATCTATTGTGCTTTTGATAAGTGGTAGTCATTTACATTATATCATTAGTATTTTGGGCAGAGACAGTTTTCTCACTGTTTTCTGGAAATTTTTATATGCAGCCAGAGTGGCTAAATAACTATTTTGAAATAACTCTATGTACACTTACCATCTTCAACCCAGACACTACCTTTAAATTCATTAATACATCGAATTGCCTCTTGGTATTCTACTTGATGTTCAACAGACATTTCAAATATTCCAAGTCAAACTTTAGATATTTCTTCATTTTTAATGCAATAACACTTCACAGCTAATCCATCAGTAAGTATTTGCTTTACCTTCAAATATATCCAGAATCCAACCTCTCACCCATCCACTGAGACCACCTTTGCCTAAACCTCCATCATCTCTCACCTGGATTTTTCCAATCGCTTTCTGGTTTCTCCTACTTCTGACCTTAGTGTACTCCATCTCAACAGATACCCTCCGCTCTTCACACAAGAACCAAGGCAATACTTTTGCAACTTGTAAATCATATCACTTTCCTGCTGAGAGCTCCTCACAGATTCGCCCTCTGTGGCGTTATGAGATTTCTGTCTACCACTGACCTGTTCATGGTGACTGATGCTTACCCATCCTTGGCTATCATCTACTCTGCCTCCTGCCACACCAATTTCCAGGCTATTCTACCCATATATAAGATGCGCTTGTCAGCCTAGGACTTTTCCTGGCATGTGGTTTTCCTTCCTGAAGTGCCTTTTTCCCATTAATATTGAGACCAGCTCTGATATCACCTTAAAGTCTAACAATTTTCAAAGTGTGGTCATAGACCCCTACTGTGCATGCCTGCTTAGTCACTCGGTATCAGATTCTTTGAAACCTCATAAACTGTAGCCTGCCAGGCTCCTCTGTCCATGGGAATCTCCAGGCCAGAATACTGGAGTAGGTTGCCATGCCATCCTCCAGGGGGTCTTCCTGAACCAGGGATGGAACCCACACCTCATGGATTGCAGGTGGATTCTTTACCACTTGAGCCATCAGGGAAGCCCACACAGACCCCTAGGGGTCCCTGTTATCTCTTCTGGAAGTTCACAAAGTCAAAATTATTTTCATAAAATACTGACATGTTATCTAACATTTCCACTATGATTGTTACTTCAAGAAAGCTGCAGTAGCCGCTTCTGATGCGGAACATCATTTTCACTTGAAGGAATGGCTGACGAACTATAGTTCTTAAGAATGTGAAATCTGGCAGAGATTTTCAAAATAATAAACAAAATGAGCTTGTTGCATCAAGAATAACTGATAAGACTTGAGGTCAATAATACATTTTAAGCTTTTAAAATTAAAGCTTAAAAATTAAGCTTTTAAAATTAAAGCTAAAGTTAAAATTCTGGAAAATTTATGTCTGCTATGATGAGCTTGATAACTCAATTTTTAACGACTTTTATGATAGGAAACAGAGAAGGCAATGGCAATCCACTCCAGTACTCTTGCCTGGAAAATCCCATGGATGGAGGAGCCTGGTAGGCTGCCGTCCACGGGGTTGCTGAGTTGGACACAACTGAGCGACTTCACTTTCACTTTTCACTTTCATGCATTGGAGAAGGAAATGGCAACCCACTCCAGTGTTCTTGCCTGGAGAATCCCAGGGACAGCCAGAGCCTGGTGGGCTGCCGTCTATGGGGTTGCACAGAGTCGGACATGACTGAAGCGACTTAACAACAGCAGCATGATAGGAAAAGTAATGTTATTACATTGCAATGTGTATTATATAATAAAGTAGATTGATATTTGGAAAATGCTCATAGCTAAAAGAATTTTTCTAATGCCCAATAAATGATGTTCCAAACCATGCACAAATAAAAGACCCATTCAAAGTGCAAGTTTGTATAAAGTGCAAGTGAGTAGAAATAGAATTGCATATGAAAAATTCACTGATATGTTTTGACATTTCAGAGATGACAGCTTTCAAATGCCACCCCACCCCTTTCTTGTCCTCTAAGAGTTAAAGTGATGAGAAAGCCATGCTCTTCCCCCTTTGGGACCTGGGAAAGTTCAACCACACAGACCCTGGCCCTCATCTCAGATTGTTTGTCCAAGTCCTACCTCAAAACCATAAGGCCAGGCAGACCCAGCTGCCTTTTCTTGTTCTCTCACAAACCAGGAAAAGTTCTGCCCGGGAGCCTGCCCTTCTGTTCACAGAAAGTGTCATATGTGAACAATAAGTATATTTTTCATACCCTCCTGATGCATGTATGGCAGCATGAATCTCAACAGTGCCATCAAATGTTGAAACTGGAGCCTATTATACAGAGTGAAGTAAGCCAGAAAGAAAAACACCAATACAATATACTAACGCATATATATGGAATTTAGAAAGATGGTAATGCTAACCCTGTATGCGAGACAGCAAAAGAGACACAGGTGTATAGAACAGGCTTTTGGACTCTGTGGGAGAGGGAGAGGGTGGGATGATTTGGGAGAATGGCATTGAAACATGTATAATATCATATATGAAACAAATCGCCAGTCCAGGTTCGATGCATGATACTGGATGCTTGGGGCTGGTGCACTGGGACTACCCAGAGGGATGGTACAGGGAGGGAGGAGGGAGGAGCGTTCAGGATGGGGAACACGTGTATACCTGTGGTGGATACATGCTGATGTATGGCAAAACCAATATAATATTGTGGAGTAATTAACCTCGAATTAAAATAAATAAATTTATATTAAAAAAAATAAAGAGTTGACCTCAGTCCCTCTGGGCAAATCACAAAACACATACTGATGTTAACATGCAAGAAGCTAGTCTTGTTGATTTTTGATGTATCATCAAAGAAAAATATCACAATTATCTATAAAGGCTTTAAAAATAGGCCTCCCTTTTTGAACTATACATTTGTTTCATGCAAAGTTGTCTTCATGTTCTCCAACCAAACAACATAGCCCAACAGGTTAAATACGAAAATGAGAATCCAGCTGTCTTCTCTTTTCCGACACTGAAGACACCTACCACATCCTAAAACAATCCTACTCCTCTTCCTAAACATTTTTGAAAATAGTTAATCTTTATAAAAACTTTTACTTATGTTACTGTATAGCACATTCATTATTGTTGTTTTAAGTGAATCAATAAATTTAAGAAGTCACACCTTACTTTCCTAATATGGCAAATATTGATACTTAAAACTCACATGAAGAAGAGCTCATTGGACTCCTCAGTGCTTCTTAAGACTGTAAAGGGACTTTGACACTGACAAGTGTGAGAAGCACTGGGTCTTTGCTCGGCTATCACCCTGCCAGGACAGTCTTACTTGATCTCAGTCCTTCATGCTGAGACCAGCCCTCCCTGACTCTGATTCCTTTTCTTTCCCTTCCCCTCCCAGGCACTCAGCACCATGGCTGGTTGCCCCATATATTTATTGTCCATTTTCACTCCACAGGGCACGTGTGCAGCATGGCAGGGGTTTATCTTTTATGCACAGAAGTATCTCTAGTTTTTAGAGCACTCCAGAATACTGACACACAATAGGCACTCATTTCCAATTTGTGAAATGGACAAATAAGGGAACAAATCAAAGAAGAAAACAACGAATGAATAAATTTATAAATATTTAACCTCTCTGTCTTTTAAACTGAGGTAAAAATCAACTACCTGATGGTTTTCATATGCAACAATAGTTTCATTAAGAAAGATCCTATTATGTAAAGTAATATGTAAATGGGAAAAGATTTTGGAATAGATATATGTATATGTGTAACTGGGTCAGCTGTACATCTGAAACTAACACAACATTATAAATCAGCTATCAGTTCAGTTCAGTTCAGTCGCACAGTCGTGTCTGACTCTTTGCGACCCCGTGAATCGCAGCACGCCAGGCCTATAGTCCAATATAAAATAAAAAGTAAAAAAGAAAAAAAGAATAGGTTCTATTAGCAATGATTCCTGGAATTATGTGGTATCTTTAATAGCTGGGAGGCATGGTTGTAAATCACTCTCCTGATTGTTTACCATTTAGAAATCAATATTCCCAAATAGAATTAATTCAAAATATATCATTAATATGTTTACTTAATTTCCATTGGTTTAACCCTGGGTAACAGGGGAATGTACTGCGTTTCAGTAGCTAAGCAAGGGGTATCATAATATTTGCAAATAATAAAACAGCAGCCAAAGTGAAGGAAAATGATAAAGTTGTTTTGGAAGCTGAGAAATTTTAGCAATATTGCAATCTTTTTGTGATCCAAATTTGCCTGTAAACTGATAATACTGTTTAATTTCCCAAGCACAAAAGTTAGAGCCATTTTCCAAAATTATCTATTTGCGTTTTGGAGAGAAGATAAATTCAACCCCTATAAAAATATCACAAGGTTTACTCAGCTGCTCCAGAGTGAGTGACTTGCTAGTAATTTGGGTCTCTTTGAAACTACATTTCATGGTGATAGGAAAATTTTTCAGAATTTAGATCCAAGAATACTTGTTTATGTCAAGAGGTACAATTATAAAATAAAATCTGGATTTTAATGAGGGTAAGAAGATCAAAGAAAAAATAGAGTGTTTATCCCATTTATAAAACACTAAAAATGCTTCCACATGCTTAAGTTTTAGTGATGGATTAATTGAGGGGAATAATTTTTTTTATAAACCAAATCATTTTATACAAAATTTACTTGAAAATTCATTCAATTAAACAAAAATTTATTTTGCTAATGAAATTGGCCTAAATTGAGCCACAATTCACTTCCATAGGGTCCGCTTCAATCAGGCTCATCTGCTCACCTCCTTCTTGATGGAATCCAGCAACTGCCACTTGGGGCTCCGGACTGGTCATAGTCTTGGGCTGGTTTGTGCCACCACCATCACACTTCATGATTAAGTTAAGAGTGCTTTAAACCCTACTGATGCTAAGCTTTTGTAACTGCTTTCCTAACAAACTGTAGGCTCTTTCCTGGTGGCTCGGTGGTAAAGAATCCACCTGCCAATGCAGGAGATGCAAGTTCGATCCCTGGGTCAGCAAGATCCCCTGGAGAAGGAAATGGCAACTCACTCCAGTATTCTTGCCTGGAAAATCCCATAAACAAAGGAGCCTGGTGGGCTACAGTTCATGGGGTGGTGAAAGAATCAGACACCACTTAGCAACTAAACAATGACAACAAACTCTTCATGTTTTCTGATTAACCACTCTTTGATTTTTGATCTCTGTACACAAAGCAAATTTTTAATTATATATGTGATTCCTAACCCCTGGCTCTGTCTAGGGTTTGGACAGCCCTGAGTCCAGCTGTGTTTGTTTAGCCACTCGCCTTAGCCCTCCCGGCACTGGCCTCTGCTAGTCACAAGCCTGCAAGGTCCCCATGCGTCAGTTATAGGATTAGGTTAATGGGTAGCTACTTACAGTAACATAAATTTTAGGAGAAAAAACAACAATATTCTCTAGAGTAATTTTGTATAACATTGAGGTTTTTTCCTGACTTCACCAATATGTCTCTAAAATAAAGTCCACATCCTCTACATGATAAACAGGGAGCCCAGGAGATTTTTTGCAGCCAAAAAATCACATGAAGTGCTCTTCTCAGGCACAGCTAAGTATAATAGGAATAATATTATAAATACATCAGTTTTCCATATTAAAATGAAATAGAGGCATCTATACTAGAGACAGAAGTCTGACAAAGATATAGCTGCAAATTTTCTAACTTTCTATCTTTTCATCCAACTGTTTAAAGTGATGCCCTATCCACCTCATCTTAATGAAAAGACTTTTTCTTCCTGATTTGAAAGATCATTTTATTGTCTAGGAATTTACATTGGGAGAATGCTTTTTTGTTTGTTTCATTAAAATACATATCAGCTTAAAACCTGAAATATGCTTTCAAAGTCAGATACTTGGCTGTACAAAAGTAAATCCACATTTAATTAATTAATATATTTTATTATAATAGACTTAAATACAAACACCAAATGTATTATATTGATATTTCAGGTCCTCAACTTAAAAATATGAATAAAATACAAAGATAAATATTATGATGCTGCCTGATTTTTAAAACATTTTTTATGAAGTTTGATTTATTTCTGATAGATTGATATAGCAGGAGACCTAATATAATCTTTAGTTCATCAAAATTGTAGTGATGTGTCCCTGTGGAAAATATACAGAGACCAGAGTTTAGGTTTGGGGCATAAATTCTCTGTGTGCCACTAAGGACCTTCACAGGACAGTTCACTTGAAATGCATTAACTTTACTCCTTTCCTCTGTAAAATGAGAATAATTTGTATTCCCTTTAATTAATACAGTTATTAGTATACCCAAACTTTATAAAATATGTGGTTGTGCTTAGCTGCTCAGTCATATCTGACTCTTTATGACTCTTTGGACTGTAGCCCGCCAGGCTCCTCTGTCCATGGGATTCTCCAAGCAAGAATACTGGAATGGGTAGCTGTTTCCTTCTCCAGGGAATCTTCCCAGCCCAGGGATTGACCCCAGGTCTCCTGCATTGCAGGCGGATTCTTTACCATCTGAGCTACCAGGGAAGCCCAAGAATATTGGACTGGGTAGCCTATCGCTTCTCCAGGGTAACTTCCCTGCCTAGGAATTGAACTGGGGTCTCCTGCATTGCAGGAGGATACTTTACCAGCTAAGCTGTAAGGGATTTTCATGTTTTCAGTCATGTTAGCATCATTCCCCAGTTGGGCCAAAAGTGTAAGATCATAAGCAAATTATTCAGTCCTTATTTCACTTTTCACTCAATAAAGTTAAAAGACAAGCTTGAAAGACAAGCTCTTTTCTACCTTTAAAATTCTAGGCTTTCATTGATGATTCACTGCTGTCAGCCCTTGCTTCCTGTGATTGATCAGAATTTCATTCCTGGAGTCTTTGAAAGTAAAGAAAATAAGTATGTTAATTAGAAATAATATACAAGGCTGAAACAAATACCTGATATATTGCTGGCTTTGATTCAACTTCTTGGAAAGATATTTCAAAGCTTTTTGGCTCGGAAAAGTAGAATAAGAAATGAACGCAGGGTATTCTGTTTCTTCACAAGGTACAGGGCAGCTGGAATTGTGTGTTCCCACCGTACACAATCCCTTAACTTCAATGTGGTCTGAGATGAAAATTAGGACAGGATATTTGGAGAAAAAGATTATTTCACAGTGGGGAGGACAGAGCTTTTCAAAATTTTATCATTTCACTTTCACTGTGCAAGAATACTGGGGTGGGTTGCCATTTCCTTCTCAAGGGGATCTTTCTGACCCAGGGAATGAACCCACATCTCCTGCTTGAAGGTGGATTCTGTACAGTCAGAGCCTTTAGGGAAATCCCTATGTTTAAAACAGTGGTTAACAAGTTCAATCACTGCTTCCTTAACGAGTGGTATTTATATTCTGTTTACATTTTAGTACAAATAGAGCAAAGAAGACAATATAAATCAAAGGGGTTAACCTTGAATTCATGGTGTCACTGGATTCATATCTTTGTTAGAAGTAAGAATTTCTTACCAGACAGTCTCTGGGCTTGTTTTCATAAGATATTAGACATTTGGATAAAAGATGGAAAGTTTTTGTGACCTCACATCACCTTGAGAGGAGCTTAGAAACATCATCTTGAAAGTGAGTGACACAGGTTTAAACCAAATGTACTCTTGGGCTTGTTTCAATAAAGACGGTATGCATCGTGCTGTGGGGTGCTGAGGTCCTCGGGGCTGGGGATGCAGTGACTTTCTCACTTAGTTCCCTGTCCTCTGGCTTCTCTTCAGCAACCACAGCACCCTTGTGAGTGTGTCTTGGGAAGGGAGTGGTGTTTGCCCACAGGCACTTTTGGACCAGTGACTGGGCCCATCTTGTTGCTCTTTGTTTTCAGCACATGTTCCAGTTCTTGTTTTCCTTGTGGTTTTGTTACTGAAACTCTTTCCAGTGAATCCTTTGTTCACCAAGACCTTGAATAAGGACCAACTTTGGGCTTGTTTTCTAGATTCTCCTACTGATACTCCTCTGAGAATGACTTTTGTAGGCATCCCTTGGTTCTGAAAGATGACTGGCAATAACCTCCATGTTTTCCCTACACACACACACACACCCACCCACATACACATGCACAGACGCATACATGCACGTGCACGCACAATGCACTCTTCTGATCCCATTTCCCCATAAAACTCCCCCAAGAAGTAACTGCATGCGTGATGTTCCCCCAAACTTCACATTCATCCTTTTTCAGGGAAAGGAAATGACAAGAAATTTGACAATGTAATTTTAACTCCTCACTTAGGAATGTGACTTCTGCATATTCAGCTTGTAAAGCTGTTTAAAAATATCAGATCATTTCTACCCATGCCCATTCCATGAAATATTTTACAGCCATTAAAAGGAGTCTCTGAAATCTAGTCCTGCTTTCCTGGAGTTATTTCTGCAACAGGTTAGATAAGCAAGTTTCATAGAAGAGTATATAGTATGATTCCATTTTAATAAAATAACCAATGACTTAAAATCATAAATAGAAAACTATATTTGTGGAGAAAATTATGGTAGAATGTACTGGAGTGTTAACACTGGTTGAGAGTTAAGGTAAGAGATATATAAGTGAAAAATGCTGTTTAAGAGGAAGCTGTCTCCAGTATGTGTGTAATGTACATTGTGATTCCATTTATGTAAAAACTATCCATGCACACTTATATATAAGTTACATATAGTGAAATGAATGAGGAAAAGAATGATCACCTAAATTGTGACAGTAATTTTCAAAGTGATGCCATTTCTATTGATTTTCAGGTGATTCTTTCCTATTCTGTAATGTTTGAACTAATCACAAGCGTGTTTTATGTATGTAATAAGAAAAACCAACAAAGCTACTTTCATTATAAAAATGTTTACAGTTTTAAAAAATTAGAAGTAAAAACCACAGCTCTCTTACTGGCACTTTGATAGTGCATATCTTTGATTTAGACTTATTTTGAAGTAAGAAAGGCTTTTCATTGTGTTGTACTGAGTAAGCTATTGTTATTAAATTTAAGAACATTGAAAAACTACCTCTTATAGTCTCTCTTGTTTCATTTCTGAACTATCTATAGTATGATTTAAAGTCTTGTATGATTCTGAGCAACCTTCATATAAATCTTGAAAGTAGAGAAATAAATTAAGCCACTTACCGAGTATAGGAGACACACAGTTGTAAAACTTTTGTAGGTCACACTCTATCCCATTTCCTTAAAAATAAAAAGGGTAAATATAGAGACTTTACATTTTACAAAATGAGTGAAATAATGACAAAAACACTCTTCATCTATCCTTTTGCAAAAACTAGTGTGAAAACACAGTACCCGATGAAAATGCACACTGGGAGGAAGAAAATAATGTTTTTGTTTTCTTCCATGTTTCTTTCCATTTATCCAGTTCATTTAAAGTCTTAAGACCCTGATGCTAGAAAGGATTGAAGGCAGGAGGAGAAGGGGGTGACAGAGGATGAGATGGTTGGATGGCATCACTGACTTGATGGACATGAGTTTGAGCAAGCTCCAGGAGTTGGTGACGGGCAATGAAGCCTGGCAGGCTGCAGTCCATGGGGTTACAAAGAGCTGGACGTGACTGAGAGACTGAACTGAACTGCAAGTAGGAATAATGATTTCCAACTCTTCATATCTTTGGAATTTAAACTCACTTTTACACTTGTCGTCTCATTCTTTCCTACGGTGACTGTAAGATATGCAAATCACCATTTTACAAACGAAGAAACCAAGTTTCAGAAAGTGGCTTGCCTAAGCAGTTAGGGGGCTTAGACTCATCTCTTCACCTTCCATCCAGCTCCCTATATCCGTTGATTTAAATATGCATAGACCCACGCACCTGGTGGGGCTGCCTATCTAGTGGTAGGATGGGGCAGGGAAGTAGCACTGTCTGTGGAGCACCTGCTGTGAACCTTGGGACAGAATCAATCTCAATCAGAGCTGGGTTTCATCCCAGGCTGATTCTAAAACTTCAGTCTTTGCATCTTAATGCAGCACTTGTCTCTTGCTATAACCCATGCATCTCTGGGGTGAGCTCAATGTTTATTCAATGGTCCTGAGAACAAACAACAGAGAGTGTCACTTACAGTCTGTGGAGAAGTTCAGCTGACAAGGGGGAAGTGTGCTTTGGGAAGAAGTGAAAATAAAAAAAGAAAACTCTACCTTGAACACTGAGTCTGTGAGAAGTCTCTCTTACCACACTGTGGCTTACTTCTTGAATGATATTTCTCTCATTACCAAGAACAATGTGCTTCCCAGGTGGCTCAGTGGTAAAGAGCCTGCCTGCGATGCAGGAGACGCAGGTTCAGTCCCTGGGTGGGGAAGATCCCCTGGAGGGAGGCACAGCAACCCACTCCAGTATTCTTGCCTGGAGAATCTCATGGACAGAGGAGACTGTCATAGGCCAGGCCACGGGGTCGCAAAGAGTAAGACACGACTGAAGTGACTGGGCACATACACATCAAGAACGATGAAATTTTGGAAATGATCCACATCTGAAAGGCTGGTTTTTAGAACTACCTCTACAATTTGCTAGTGGGAGTTCTTCAGCTAGTTCCTTTAATGTGTATAAATCTCATTCCTCATCTGTTAGCCGACTTGGATAACTAAGTATCAAATCAAACAAGATATATTTCTGTAAGCACCCCAAAGTTTGTGCAAATGTCATGCTTTGTGTTTTACATTTCATTTTGCCTAGTGTCCAGTTCTTATTAGTTATTTCATTTTTGTTTTTTTTTCAGAAATAATACATTTTAAAACTGTGACATTATTTTTCATATATCAATTTGGACCCTTTCCTGTAACTTTGGAATTTTCAGAGCCAGAATTAGCAGTTTTATAGAATGCCAGTTTTGGAGGAGCCACAAGACCAAAAATAAAAATTCTAGAAAGAAGGAAGTGATGATTCTCAAAATATCTGAGAAGCTGTTTGCTGAGTTGCAACCCTTGTTGTAGGGGCAGCATTATCATGTTCATGTGTGAGTGTGTGTATGGTGTGTGTGTGTGCATGCGCATGGGGTGTGTGATGGGCCATCACATGGGGAACTGGTAAACTTGTAGGACCAGACTGGTTTCACCCTTTAAATCACTCTACACTTCTTCATAAATACACTGGAGAATAGGGTGAAGGAAATCTGAATAGAAATATCCAGCTGTTACATGGAGTGAGTTCTGTGTCAAGCAGTTTTGAGACTACCTGCATACTCACTCCATCCCTGTTATGACTTGTCAGGCCATGTAGGTTGGATACATTATGCTGCTCCTCTCTTTCCAGGAGCTGCAGAAGTTAAATGCAAGGCCAGCTCCATCCACCCTGCTCCAATGCCCTGTCCAGGGCTCAGCTCAGACATCCGTGGCTCCGAAAGCATTTCAGACTAGATGCAAAGGGGGACTACAGAGTCTTTCTGACAACAACAAAAAGGTCTCAACAAGGAAATATTCAGTATTGGTAAGAAGATCTACTGTTTCTTTCAAACAGAGAAAATCTTGATGAGCAGCTTAAGAGCACCCAACTGAAAATGTTGAAATCAGATTTGGGGACCGGCTCAGACAACACAAGGCTCTTTTCTTTTCCAGATATCTCTGCTAGGAGGTTTATTTGTCAGGTGGATGGTTTTCCAGCATAGAATTTCTTAAGAATGTGCAACAGCTCTCTGATACCTTTATTTCCATGTTTCAGATTAAGTAAAGAGTTATAGAATGGGACACAGCCTCTATTTACCAGGAAGAAGGAAAGGCAGACATCCACACTGCTTCTTGATGTGCCATGCTTTGCATTCCTGCAAGCAGCCAGAGGTGCTATAGGTCCTGAAGTTCTGCAGTTTCATGTGGGGATTGCACTCTCCCCAAGGATATTCCTGATGGACTGTCTTAAGACAAAATAAACACCCGGGTCAGAAGATCTGTCTGACTCAATACACCCCTTTTCTTTTCTCTCAAGCCTTTGATATTCTTTAGTTGACTACATTTGTCCATTATGCCTACTCTATTAACCTGAAAACCCCTAAAGTTAAGTCTACTGTTTGCGCTTTAATATCCACCCTAAATGCTCTGTGTTGTTCAGTTGTTCAGTCATGTCTGACTCTTTGTGACCTCATGAACTGCAGCATGCCAAGCTCCCGTGTCCTTCACCATCTCCTGGAGTCTGCTCAAACTCATGTCAATTGAATCAGTGATGCCTGTACCTGTAGTGAATCAATAAAATCAGACAAAGTGCTCCAAAACTGAACTCCTACAAGGAAAAAAATCATTTATTGACATATTTTAGCTTATTTATCAACCCACTCACAAAACAGCAACCAAAATTATACACACAAAAAGATCCTTTAAAACAGAATCGAAACATGAGAACAGCTTATGGTTGCCAAGGTTGGGGGAAAATGGGCTGAGAGTTTGGGATTAGCAGATGCAAACTAGTATATATAGGATGGATAAACAACAAGGTTCCACTGTATAACACAGAGAGCTATATTCAATATCCCATGATATATCATAATGGAAAAGAATGCAAAATTGATGTATATATATAGATATATATGTATAACTGAATCACTTTACTGTACAGAAGAAATTAGCACAACATTGTAAATCAACTAAACTTCAATTAAGAAAAGATCCTTTGGTGGTGGTTTAGTCCCACCAAAGATCCTTTACTGAGTACCTAATATGTGCCAGGCAACATGGTACTGTTTTCTTTATATTATTTCACTTAAACCTCAAAGTAACTGATTTGGCCACCTGATGCGAAGAGCTGACTCATTGGAAAAGACCCTGATGCTGGAAAAGATTGAGGGCAGAAGGAGAAGATGGTTGGATGGTGTTGGAGGCTGAGATGGTTGGATGGCATCACCAACTCAGTGGACATGAGTTTGAGCAAGCTCTGGGAGATGGTGAAGGACAGCTTGGAATGCTGCAGTCTGTGGGGTCACAAAGAGTCAGACACAACTGAGTGACTGAACAACCACAGAGTAACTGTGAAAGGACACATTAGCCCTTGGCCCTCAGTGTGCAGAGAAGAGATGGAAATTCAGGAAGTTAATCCAGAAAATTACAGAGCAAGGGGCTGCCAAGTGGAAACCTGTCAGACACTGGGATTCTAAGACCTGCTCTGCCCACTGACTTTTTCCTCCCTAGAAAGTCCCGTTGAGAAAAACCACAGTTCAGCCGCATGGACTTCCTTCTTAATGCCCATTTTCAACTCAAAATTCAAAGTTGACTTGGGTTTGCTGGGCTTCCCAGGACTCACTTACACTATATCCGTGAATTTGGGTTTTGAGCCTCCCAGTAATGGAAACGTATCTGAACGGAAACCATTGAATTTCTGGTGATGTTTGAAATGCAGGAGAGAAAAGAGTTTTAATGAAATGTGTTATTATGTATTTATGGGATCATTACCCCACTGAGGGACACAGCCTCTATTTACCAGGAAGAAGGAAAGGCAGACATCCACACTGCTTCTTGATGTGCCAAGCTTTGCATTCCTTCGAGCAGCCGGAGGTCAGAGTTCCCTCAGACTCTGAATTTTGTGATTATATGTATGTCTTTATTTGATATTTACCTTCACCTGGCGGATGGTCACCCGTGTATGCATTCCCACTGGTGAGGACAAGCCCAAACCATCAAACTGCGGCACCTTCATGGGTGAATGGATTACAAAGGTGATCCCAGCGTCGACGAAGCCAAGGGTTGGGTCATCTGTAAATTCCTCCTGAAACAAACAAGTATTTCTTCTCAGATTACAAATTGATGTCAATTATGCACAAGATGAGTTTGTGCAGAATTTTGTGCAGAGTTACTCTCATGATAGTATTTGAATAACTTAAAAATCAAATACGTCATGTCAATATGAGATCTCCTTTTATATAAAAGCTGTGAAAATTAAACACCTAAAGACCTACTTTTCATGGTTAAGCTACACATCAAGGCCTCAGTCATTTTCTCCCCTTCACCTCTTGCCTGAGGCAATTTGAATAGAAATAGGGAAGGTATGGTATCCTGACTGTCAGCCACCTGTTCCCCTGGCCCTCTCCTCACCTGCCTCTTTAGTTTCTTTCTCCTTGGCTGTTCTCTTTACTTATTTGTCTCAGAAAATCCTTTGGCCTGCTGCTTCTCTTTGCGGTTAAAATATTTGGCCTGACTTAAAATTCAAATTTATTTTCTCCTAAAAGTAAAGACTTACACTACTTCTTTAGCACTAGTGCTTTTCTTCTGTAAATCGTACGTCAGATAAAGAATTTTTTACAAGAAAACAAATATGTATATGTAATTGTTCATTACATAAAAGCATACATTTCAGGAGCTCAAGCTTTGCTTTATTGGTTAGGTTTCTTGGTTGGCTTTCGTATATTATCATAAAACCAAATTTCTGGTTTATCGTTTCTCTTTTTTTTCCTAAGAAGCCAATAATTCTTCATGATTAGGATCAGAAAGGGCTTTTGGAGGCATACTGTGTTTATTCCTGTGACTCTGAGGCAGGAAGAGCACACTCCCAGGGAGGGGTCAGAGTGAGCCTGTTTCACCAACCCACAGCAGCGAGCACAGCTGGAAGGAACCCCAGCAGTGCAGACATGAGCACCAGACGCAGTTCCAGTTCCAAAAGGCAGGACTCAAAGCAGCCGGTTTGTCAGAGAGGCACAAGAAATTTAAGATCAAACTTCCGGTGACTTTATTAGTTATAATTTCAAGTTATAAACAGAAGGGGTGGCCTTGATGAGGGACTAGGATGATTTTTCTTGTGAACGGTTAACTGCACATGCAACAACAATAAACCTGCTCAGTCTTGCGTTTGATACTCAGGACCCTGTTCTCCTAGCCCCCCTGTAACTCTCTAAGAAACACTTAACTGCTAGTCTGGAGAAATAGCTCAGCTCTATTTACTTACTGAACTTCACACTGAATTTGCAGATTTTAATTGCACTCTAAAAACACTGGGGGAAATTCTAGCTTATAGAAGTTATTATATAATATTTGAATTGAACATGTGGCTTATATTTAAGTAACTTGAAAATATCAATGAACTAGATACACAAGTCTGGCTGTGTGTATCACAATGCGCAGTGCTGCGGACTCTTGAATGGAATACAGGGGAAATTATGAAGCGTGGCTTAGGAGAAATTCCTGGAAAGTAACCAATCACCTTGTTCACTTGGACTGGGGAGTAGTTTGGTGAAATTCAGGGGTGCTACCTTTATTTTTCATCTCTTCCATTAATTGTGTGATTCTGAATACTTCATTCAATAGCATTTCAAATCTTCATTTACCAGATCATAACAACGTAGTAGAATACCTCTAAGTGTGTAACACTACAAATGATTGTGCAAGACAGAGGGTGAGGATCAGCCTTGGGTGAGAGTTACACCAGGTAGTCTTGAAGGAACACTTCTGAATTTCTTAGGAGCCTGGACAGCTGCCACCTAGGTCTAAACACTTAGAATCTACTTACGCCAATTACAAATTTACAAATCTGGCTTAGGCAAACCCTACTGATACAATATTTTTGCAAAGCAATATTTTTTATCACCTTTTCAGACTATATATTTCTATGGTTTGTCAAATATCTCTGTATGGCTTCTTTCTAAAACATATTGCCTATTTTCATGAAAATCTAAACATTTATCTGAACATTAAAAATTCATAGGTCTTCTTGAATTACTATATACATTGAGATTTAGAAATCTTTAGTTTCCTTGTTTTCTGACATGAACATTTCCAGCATCATAAAAATGACAGTAAGTAACATAGCTAAAATGTCCAGGTTATTCCTCTAAACTGTACATTTTCAATCTCCAAGTCTGTAGTTTCATCCTGAGAGTCTTGACTAAATTAATAATTAAAAAAAAAAAAGACATGTGGGAACAATTCAACAGGGCACAGCGTCCTGAAACTCCTGTGCATTCTTGTTTGGCTTGAACCTTGGTGAAGTTTAAAGAAATTCAATACCTGATTGACATTGAAGAGCAAGTGTAAGCCTCTTCCAGAAACACTCACTTTTTCCTTCGCTTGGATATTTTCACCATGATTAAAGGTAAAACAGTTTCCATATTCAGTGAAGACATGTGCAAAATCCTCCAATATGAAAATAAACAAAAGAAAACACAATCAGGTGAGTATTTTGGTCCTTTCAAAGTTTAAATGCCTATAACTTTCTTTTCTTACTCATAGTGCTGAGTGAGAAGCAAAAACAGCAGGAAGAATAGAAATCTGGCGATTTTAGTCTGTATTCCAAAAACAGCTTTCTTTTTTTTTTTTGTAAAATGCACCTGTCAATTTGTATCTGATTATCTAGTTGAGACATTTTCATGTGCAGTTGACCCTTGAACAACAGGGATTTGAACTGCATAGACTCATTGTTTTAAAATAAATACCCACCACAGTTCAGCTCAACCTATGGTTGGTGGAATCCTCAGCTGGGACTTGGAACCACAGATAGGGGTTTCCCTTTAAGGACAATCCTGCAAGAAATATCACCAAATATTTCTGTCTTCTATCTTTCCTTATCTAACTGTATGAAACAGGAGGTATGTCCCATGTGTATTCACACCTCCTGATATCATAAGGCTGAGCTAAGGACATGTGATCTTGGAGCAAATTTAAACTGATTCCCCATGGGAGTAAACTTTACCTCAATGCAAAATAATACAAAGAAGTAGCTTGTTATATTGATGAAATTTGAAGAAATAGTGCAACATTACCTCTGGGCCACATGGCTTTCCAAAAAATTCACATTCTAACAATGTGCTGCTGTTGAGATAAAAACCATTTTCCTTGACAAACTCTGTGATGCTGAAGTTTCGCTCACTTGCAAGGAAATCAATAGCCTCTTTAGAGCCAGTAGAATTGGTACTGATTTCCTGAAGATGAAGGACTTTGGATACGATATTCCATAAGAAAAAAATAATGCCAAATGTGGCTGCAGCTTCTGCTTGGAACCTATTTGTGGGAATAAAGGCATTATTTAGAATAATAAACACTTGTTATCTCAAAGATGGTATCTGAACTCTATCATTTTCTCCTCCTATCTCCTATATTTTCCCTCATTTGTAACACATTCAAGCAAAATTGGATTATTAAGAGGTCTTTGTCACCTGCTGCAATCTATCTTGAATTTCTACACATAATTTCATTTACCTAGAATACCTTCCAGACCTTGCTCTGGATACATCCAAATGGATCTTCACAACCCAACACTGAGAGAGGTGTTAGGAATTGATAACACTATAGGAACCAGATTTCTAGGGTTCACATCCAAGCCTCATTGTGCTCTATGCTGAATCTGTGTGGCTGCCTCAACTGCATTGCTAGACCTCTCCCTCTTGTCTGCATCTGTTTACAACCTGCAGTTCATTGCAGAGTGGAGGTGTGGTTGTTCTGTACATTGTGAATGTGGATCTGCCACCCCAGCTTGTCTGCACTGGGCAGTTCCCTCAGCCCTGTCCAGTCTCCTCAGACAGCTTCTGCTCCTGGCTCAGGCAAGGGTGCAATCTGAAAAAAGATGCCAACTCCTCCTGCACCACCAGGATCGGAGATGAAACACGCATTCCCAGCTCATGTTTGTTTCCTTCATTTCAAATCTATCTTGTTTCTTCTTTTTTTTTTGCCAATATTTTCATTTTATTTTATTTTTTACTCTATTTTACTTTATAATACTGTATTGGTTTTGCCATACATCAACATGAATCCGCCATGGGTGTACATGTGTTCCCAATCCTGAGCCCCCCTCCCATCTCCCTCCCCATACCATCTCTCTGGGTCATCCCAGTGCACCAGCCCCAAGCATCCTGTATCCTGCATTGAACATAGACTGGCGATTCATTTCTTATATGATATTATACATGTTTCAATGTCATTCTCCCAAATCATCCCACCCTCTCCCTCTCCCACTGAGTCCAAATGACTGTTCTATACATCTGTGTCACTTTTGCTGTCTCGCAAACAGGGTTATCATTACCATCTTTCTAAATTCCATATGTATGTGTTAGTATACTGTATTGGTGGTTTTTTTTTTTTTTTCCTGGCTTACTTCACTCTATAATAGGCTCCAGTTTCATCCACCTCATTAGAACTGATTCAGCTGTATTCTTTTTAATGGCTGAGTAATACTCAATTGTGTATATGTACCACAGCTTTCTTATCTTCCTTTCTAAGCACAGATCCTGCTGACTTCAGATCCAACACCAGAAACAGAGGCAACAGACCTGCAGAGACTTCTTACCCAGCCCCTATGGTTCAGTGGGCTGAATCCCTATAATAAACCCCTGGTTTTCTGCCATCCACAGAGGTTCTGCTTCTTGGATGGAGCCCTGACCGTTACAGCCTTAAGGCTATGACAGTGCATTTTCTCATCTCACTGTCACACAGCTTCCTCACTTATGAAACTGTTATTTGTTAATATACCAATGATGAAGGTTAATATATTGATTTATTTAAATAACATGTCAAACAATCATTTAGATGATTAAACTATTTTTCCTAACATATTTCAAAGAGTGTAAGGTAAATATTTATTAAATAAATGCCTCATTATTGTCAAAGCAACTTGCTGGCAATCAAAGCAGAAGTAATGTGTTTGCCCTAATAAGTGCCTTGTAATTCTTTTATTTTGCTGGACAGTTTCTGCTTTGCATTCTGTATGGTTCTTTATTTTCATACCTTAACTTCTTTCAATATATGATTTTCATATTTTGGATGTTATATTATATTATTACACAATTTGAAATGGAACACACTTCCTCTCCTCAAATCGGATGCCAGACAGCATAGAATAAAATACATATCCAGCTGGTAAAGAATCTGCCTGCAGTGTGGGAGACCTGGGTTTGATCCCTGGGTTGGGAAGATCCCCTGGAGAAAGGAATGGCTACCCACTCCAGTATTCTGGCCTGGAGAATTCCTGAAATGTATAATCCATAGGGTTGCAAAGAGCCACTTTCATTTCATTCTTGGTGCGCATACAGGACCATGCGGTGCATGGTTTGTGTGTGACTTTGCTTCTATGTCACAACATCTATATTTTATTTTCACTTTCCTTTTGTATTATCTGTAATGTAATTTTTCATTCTCAGGACAGTCACATTAAACCCTTTCTCAGTCAAGGCGGGACATACACAAAACCAAAAACAGGAAAAACAAAACAAAACAACCAAACCAACATCATATCCGTTTAGAGATGCAAAACAGCTTTTTTTGACCAGGTTTTAATAGAATACCTTATGTAACTAGCTCTAAGCCTTGCAAGACCTCTCTTAAAACCACTGCCCCAGGTCCCAGCACCCTATAAATATTCTCTTTGAACTCTTTTCTTCAGAGACACTATTAAGCCTCCACCTTTGTGGTATTTTATCTAACTAGAATATATTTAACACTCTTGATTTTCTTGGGCAAAAGTGTTTTTAGTGATCTTTTGGGAAGTTAAAAACCTACACTAGTAACAGATTTCGTGAAGAAGTGTTTGCTCTAAATGGAGGGATGAACCTTTTGCTGACTTCAGGTTTCTAACTCTTTGACTGACAGGGGACCAAGGGTCTGCTCCAAAGCCCTGTGACCTTGGAATCCTACACAGATTGAGCCCACACCACCTCATACAATGTTCACTGTATTCTTTTCATGATGATTATGCAGAGAAATGAAGAAATTATTATAGGTGTAGGAGGTCTGAGCACAATATATTAAAAGGTTAAAGAGGAGAGCATTTTAGAACATTATTTTAGAACTATTTTTTTATACTATTAATAGTTAGATCATGGAGTAATTTAGGTGGATGAATTAAACTTAGTGAATAAAGTCCAACAGTATTTGGAACAAAAGAAGTGATAAATTTTGTAAGACATTTTTGTTTAGCATAAAATCTAAGTGTTTTTCTCCAAGTTTATTTTCAACTTTAATTCAAGCTCCAAAACTCTTTCAAATATAATTTTTCAGAAACCTTGTTTAGTGATAGCTTGTCTTACTCTTTCATTTCCTATACTGATAAGTCTAGTCAAACAAAACAATAAAAATATGATATGTTTAAACAGTTTAAGAACTGATAACCAATTACCAAACTCATCTTTCTTAGGTGTGTTAGTACCTTTAAGTACATTTCCCCAAATTATATGACCCAAATGAGTAAGCTTCATTTCAAGTCCACGTTGATGCCTCACTCAGTCCTTTGTTGAGCTCCATCAAAATAGATCCAAGTGTATGTGTGTTAGAATCAATTTCCAGATCCTCTGCTCTAACTCAGCATTTAAAAAGAAACACCCAGTGAAGTAAGCCAGAAAGAAAAACACCAATACAGTATACTAACGCATATATATGGAATTTAGAAAGATGGTAATGATAACCCTGTATGCAAAACAGCAAGAGAGACGCAGATGTATAGAACAGTCTTTTGGACTCTGTGGGAGAGGGAGAGGGTGGGATGATTTGGGAGAATGGCACTGAAACATGTATAATATCATATATGAAACGAGTCGACTGCCCAGGTTCAATGCATGATACTGGATGCTTGGGGCTGGTGCACTGGGACGACCCAGAGGGATGGTACGGGGAGGGAAGAGGGCGGGGGGTTCAGGATGGGGAACACGTGTATACCTGTGGCGGATACATGTTGATGCATGGCAAAACCAATACAATATTGTAAAGTAAGAAAGAAAAAAGAAAGAAAATGAAAAAGAAAAAAGATTTTTAAAGTAACTAATAAAATTACATATACTAATAAAAAAAGTGAAAAATAAAAAGAAACACCCACAAAGATTCTTCTCCAATTTATGAAAGAGTTTTTACCTGTCAAGCATTACAAATCTTTGCATATAATGCACCTGGTGTATAGCAATCTCAAGGCCCGTAACAGGCAAACACTGGTGGAAGACTCCTCTAAGAATTAATCAAAGCTCCTTAAACTTTGTCTTGTCCTGTTATGCACATATTTCTGGCTAGGGTGAAGCTTGGCATTAAACATAGGGTATTTGAGCCCCTACTGGATCCTCTGAATTGAGAAAAGTTGAAGTAATATGATAAAACTTGTCATTTCATTTTTATTTTCTGAGTTACTAAAAAATAGGGTTTTAAAATTTTTATTGGAGTATAGTTGCTTTATAACATTTTGTTAATTTTTACTGTACACAAAAGCAAATTAGTACTCCTTCTTTTTTGGATTTCCTGCACATTATTTTAAATGAAACTGGGTTGTTGTGTGCAAATTCCAGATTATTGCAATATTAAAAAATGTGAAGTGTAGTGAAGTGAAGATGCTTAGTAGTGTCCAACTCTTTGTGATCCCATGGACTGTAGCCTACCCAGGATCCTCCATCCATGGGATTTTCCAGGCAAGAGTACTGGAATGGGTTGCCATTTCCTTCTCCAATTAAAAAATGTACACAGGTTAAAATTTGCATGATTTTTATCAATGAAGTAATTAAATATTTATAAAATCATAAACATTGATTCTTAATAGTCAATCCTTATCATAATTTATCTCCTAATATTTATCTCAAAATATTTATTTTTGATCTCCTAATATTTATTTATCTCATAATATTTATTTTTGATCTCCTAAAACTAAAACATTAAGTTATTTAAAGCTATGGTTAAAATTTTAGCTGCCAATTTAAAATTTGCAACTGAAATACATAGTTTTTCAAACTTCCTTTGTATGGAACATGAGGGAAAATGTTTGAAGACCACTGGCTGTGAGAACAGGGGAGTGCACAACCTAAGTTCTTTTCCTGATCCATCAGTCATTTGCTAAAGAGTGTTGGTGAGATGCTGGTGAACTGATATTCAAAGGATCTATTTTTAAAATCAGACTTTGAGAGTTGAAGATGTCTCTAACCACCACAGTATTGATGATGTATTAGTTGTTACCTAAGAAAGGGTAATTTTCTTATAATTAATAATTTTCCTCTTCTGTAATTTTGGTTTCTACACTATTGAATCTCATTTTTCATGTGGATATTACCTATATCTAACTGCAGGGTATACTATCAGTTTTTTCTTAATGCCACCATCCAACACCAGAGTTTAAATCATTGATTTGAGATTTGAATTATACAAAATAAACTTTTATACAAATAAAAATTTAATAAAAACATGATAGTACTTAAATTATAGGGTATTAAATATTTTCCTTGAGATCATTCTTCTTTTTTTAATCTATGCATTTCCTGATCAGCACTGCTTGAGTTGCAAATGTAAGTTTAGGTACCCTGTGTGTTTCTTCATTCATTTCAGAGTGTTGTCTAACACCATGTGATTTTTTTCTTTCATTGGTTATTTCGTGTGTGCTGTTTAATATCTCTATATTAGTTAATATCCCAAATTTCTTCCTATTATAGACTGCTTATTTCACTCTGTTGTACTTGATAAACATACTCTGAATGATTGCAAATCTTCTAAATGTATTGAAGCTTGTTTTATGGTCTTGCTACAACTTGCCCTAGAAAGTGTTCCATGTGCACATGAGAAGAGTGTGTAATCTGCTCTTATGTAGAGTGATCTATAGGTATTACGGGCCTAAGTATTAAACACTTGCATTTTAAAACAAGCAAGAGAAGAAAGAAAAATAAACACACATTTATAATGTCTTTTAAAATTGCGAAAGTATATTTCCAGGTGCTTTTAGTTTTTCATATGGATTTGAAAACTCTCTGAGTTCACTTGCTTTAAGTCTGAAGAACTTTTTAGTATTTCTTGTATGATGGGTCTGCTAGAATGAATTCTCTCTGAATGTTTTATTTTATCTTCATTTTAAAGATACATTTTTGTGCAAATTTGGGGAGTTTTGACACAATATATTAAAAAGAAAATTTTTTACTGTATTTTCTCTCCTATTCTGGTACTCCCATTTTACATATATTTTTATGTTTTTAGTATCCCCCATTTCTCTGAGGCTTTTTTCATTTTCCTTCATTAGTTTTTCTCTCTGTTTCTCAGCTCACATACTTTGTTAATTTATCTTCAAGTTCATTGATTCTTTCTTCAGCCACTTCAAACCAATTGCTGAGTCCCTTACTGGATATAGTGAATTTTTCATTTCAGTTATTATACTTTTCAAAACCAGAATGTCCTTTTGGTTCTTTGTATAATTTCTGTCCTTACTGATATTGTTTGCTTGATGAGACATTATATCTTCCTTTATGTCTTCAATCACAGTTTTTTCAGTTATTTGTATTATAGTAGCTGCTTTGATGTCTGCTAAGTCTGATACCCCACGTCCAAGGTAACAGAAACCCAGGTAAAATGATAGGTGTTGCGAGAGGGCATCATGGAAACCATAATCACAGAAAACTAGCCAATTTGATCACACAGATCACAGCCTTGTCTACTCAGTGAAACTAAGCCATGCTGTGTGGGGCCACCCAAGACGGGAGGGTCACGGTGGAGAAGTCTGACAGAATGTGGTCCACTGGAGAAGGGAATGGCAAGCCACTTCAGTATTCTTGCCTTGAGAAACCCATGAATAGTAAGAAAATGCAAAATGATAGGATACTGAAAGGGGAACTCCCTGGGTCAGTAGGTGCCCAATATGCTACTGGAGATCAGTGGAGAAATAACTCCAGAAAGAATGAAGGGATGGAGCCAAAACAAAAACAATACCCAGTTGTGGATGCGACTGATGTCAGAAGCAAGGTCTGATGCTGTAAAGAGCAATATTGCATAGGAACCTGGAACGTCAGGTCCATGAATCAAGGCAAATTGAAAGTTGTAAAACAGGAGATGGCAAGAGTGAATGTCAACATTCTAGGAATCAGAGAACTAAAATGGACTGGAATGGGTGAATTAACTCAGATGACCATTATATCTACTATGTGGGCAGGAATCCCTTACAAGAAATGGAGTAGCCATCATGGTCAACAAAAGAGTCCGAAATGCAGTACTTGGATGCAATCTCAAACATGACAGAATGATCTCTGTTCGTTTCCAAAGCAAACCATTCAATATCACAGTAATCCAAGTCTATGCCCCAACCAGTAACACTGAAGAAGCTGAAGTTGAACGGTTCTATGAAGACCTACAAGACCTTTTAGAACTAACACCCGGAAAAGATGTCCTTTTCATTATAGGGGACAGGAATGAAAAGTAGGAAGTCAAGAAACACCTGTGGTAACAGGCAAATTTGGCCTTGGAATGCAGAATGAAGCAGGACAAAGGCTAATAGAGTTTTGCCAAGAGAATGCACTGGTCATAGCAAACACCCTCTTCCAACAACACAAGAGAAGATTTCACATGGACATCACCAGATGATCAACAATGAAATCAGATTGATTATATTCTTTGCAGCCAAAGATGGAGAAGCTGTATACAGTCAACAAAAACAAGACTGAGAGCTGACTGTGGCTCAGATCATGAACTCCTTATTGCCAAATTCAGACTCAAATTGAAGGAAATAGAGAAAACCGCTAGACCATTGAGGTATGACCTAAATCAAATCCCTTATGATTATATAGTGGAAGTGAGAAATAGATTTAAGGGACTAGATTTGATAGACAGAGTGCCTGATGAACTATGGATGGAGGTTTGTGACATCGTACAGGAGACAGGGATCAAGACCATCCCATGGAAAAGAAATGCAAAAAAGCAAAATAGCTGTCTGAGGAGGCCTTACAAATAGCTGTGAAAGAAGAGAAGCGAAAAGCAAAGGAGGAAAAGAAAGATATAAGCATCTGAATGCAGAGTTCCAAAAATAGCAAGAAGAGATAAGAAAGCCTTCCTCAGCAATCAATGCAAAGAAATAGAGGAAAACAACAGAATGGGAAAGACTAGAGATCTCTTCAAGAAAATCAGAGATACCAAAGGAACATTTCATGTAAAGATAGGCTCGATAAAGGACAGAAATGGTCTGGACCTAACAGAAGCAGAAGATATTAAAAAGAGGTGGCAAGAATGAACAGAAGAATTGTACAAAAAAGAACTTCACAACCCAGATAATCATGATGGTGTGCTCACTCACCTAGAGCCAGACATCCTGGAAGGTGAAGTCAAGTGGGCCTTAGAAAGCATCACTACAAACAAAGCTAGTGGAGGTGATGGCATTCCAGTTGAGCTGTTTCAAATCCTGAAAGATGAATGTGTGGAAGTGCTGCACTCAATATGCCAGCAAATTTGGAAAACTCAGCAGTGGCCACAGGACTGGAAAAGGTCAGTTTTCATTCCAATCCCAAAGAAAGGCAATGCCAAAGAATGCTCAAACTACCACACAATTGCACTCATCTCACACACTAGTAAAGTAATGCTCAAAATTCTCCAAGCCAGGCTTCAGCAATACGTGAACTGTGAACTTCCTGATGTTCAAGCTGGTTTTAGAAAAGGCAGAGGAACCAGAGATCAAATTGCCAACATCCGCTGGATCATGGAAAAAGCAAGAGAGTTCCAGAAAAACATCTATTTCTGCTTTATTGACGATGCCAAAGCCTTTGACTGTGTGGATCACAAGAATCTGTGGACAATTCTGAAAGAGATGGGAATAGCAGACCACCTGACCTGCCTCTTGAGAAACCTATATGCAGGTCAGGAAGCAACAGTTAGAACTGGACATGGAACAACACACTGGTTCCAAATAGGAACAGGAGTACGTCAAGGCTGTATATTGTCACCTGTTTATTGAACTTCTATGCAGAGTACATCATTAGAAACACTGGGGTGGAAGAAGCACAAGCTGGACTCAAGATTGCCGGGAGAAATATCAATCACCTCAGATATGCAGATGACACCACCGTTATGGCAGAAAGTGAAGAGAAACTAAAAAGCCTCTTGAAGAAAGTTAAAGACGAGAGTGAAAAAGTTGGCTTAAAGCTCAACATTCAGAAAACGAAGATCATGGCATCTGGTCCCATCACTTCATGGCAAATAGATAGGGAAGCAGTGGAAACAGTGTCAAACTATTCTTCTGGGCTCCAAAATCACTGCAGATGGTGACTGCAGCCATGAAATTAAATACTCCTTGGAAAGAAAGTTATGATCAACCTAGATTGCATATTGAAAAGCAGAGATATTACTTTGCCAACAAAGGTCCATCTAGTCGAGGCTATGGTTTTTCCAGTGGTCATGTATGGATGTGATAGTTGGACTGTGAAGAAAGCTGAGCACTGAAGAATTGATGCTTTTGAACTGTGGTGTTGAAGAAGACTCTTGAGAGTCCCTTGGACTGCAAGGAGATCCAACCAGTCCATCCTAAATGAGATCAGTCCTGGGTGTTCATTGGAAGGACTGATGCTGAAGGTGAAACTCCAATACTTTGGCCACCTTATGCAAAGAGTTGACTCATTGGAAGACTCTGATTCTGGGAGGGATTGAGGGCAGGAGGAGAAGGGGATGGCAGAGGATGAGATGGCTGGATGGCATCACCAACTCAATGGACGTGAGTCTGAGTAAACTCTGGGAGTTGGTGATGGACAGGGAGGCCTGGCGTGCTGCAGTTCATGGGGTCGCAAAGAGTCAGACACGACTAAGTGACTGAACTGAATTGAACTGAAGTGTGATATCTAAGTTGGGTAATTTCTGTTGACTGTTATTTAAGATCCTCCATCTATTTATGGCTTGATAGCTCTTTTTTTTTTTACCACTAATAATATTTCATTTAGTTGTGGGAGTTACTTCTATATTTTGGTGGTTAGCTTCTAAATGGCTGTTTTTTTGAGTAAAATGTACCAGTTATGGTTGTTTCTCCCAGGAAAATTTCTGTTAAGGTCCTCACTCTGGCATACTCAAAATGATACTTGAAATTTCTTTGTGATATTGGCTATCTTCAACCAGCCTTTGCTTTTCTTAGAACATATACCTTCTGGACATCCCTCGTGGTCCAATGGTTAAAAAACTGCCTGCCAATGTAGAAGACGTGAATTCAGTTCTTGCTCTGGGATCTCATGTGTGGCAGGACAACTAAGCCCATGCATCACAACTACTGAGCTCACGCTCCAGAATCCACAAGATGCAACTACTGAGCACATCCACCCTAGAGCCTGTGCTTCACAACAAGAGAAGCCACAGCAATGAGAAGTCTGTGTTCCACAGCTAGAGAGTAGCCTCCCACTGGCTGCAAGTAGGGAAAACCCCCACACAGCAATGAAGACCTGGTGCTGCCAAAAATAAGTAGATAAATTAAAAATTTTTTAAATAAATAAAATTTTAAAAAAGAACACATGCCGTTTGAAATACAGTATGGTGCAACTGTATTGAATATCTTTGTGGGGCCTTTGATTTAGTTTTACTCTTTGGCACCTTGACACATATCTTGAAGTAAATCTAACTATTACCCATGCTGTAATATCAACTATATATTGAACCCCTGTGCTTCCCTTGTGGCTCAGATGGTAAAGAATCTGCCTGCAATGTGGGAGACCCAGGTTCGATCCCTGGGTTGGGAAGATCCCCTGGAGAAGGCAATGGCAACCTGCTGCAGTATTTGTGCCTATGGACTGTTCCATGGACAGAGGAGTCTGGCAGGCTACAGTCCATGGAGTCGCAAAGAGTCAGACACAGCTGAGTGACTAACACACACACATTGAACACCTGTCCGAAGAACCACCCCAGGGATGAGACAAAATGGTGTATATACTACCTGAACTAATGTAACAGAAAATACATCAAGCAGATATTACATCATTTTGTACACAGAGGAGTTGAAACTTTAAAAGGTGAAGTGATTTGTCCATGGCCAAATAGCTGATTAGCGGTGAATCTGAAGGAAACCACCTCCCCCACCCGCTAGGTGAAAATCCCATGTACAGGATTTCAGGCTTGACCACAGGCAGTAACAAGGGTTTTCATGAATGGCCTCATGGGAAAGTTCCCTCCCTACTCACCACAAGAGACCTGGTACACAACCAGGGACTTGCAGATCTCTGGAGGGAGTTGCGGTCAAGAGTGCAATAGCAATAGGGTGCTAAACCAAGTGTGTGCACAGGTCACATGCGTATGGAGCTGGGCACATTCCTATCACCATAAACACCGCATCCTGAACACATGGGAACATTTCACATCTCCAACTTTAGCACAGTGCTGTCCTGTATCTTCAAGTTATTCCTCATCTCCCCCTACAAACTGCCTAGCCACCTTTTGACACTCACACTCCGTGACACCTAGACAGGGATGTCACCTGTCTGTCCTCTTTGCTCGCAGAGTTCTTGCACATACCTTTCATGTAATCTATAGTCACCATATATATTGCATTGTGATTGCTGATGTGTCTCTTTTTCTGGCTAATTGAAACAAGCTTTTTAAATGCAAGGATAAAGACTTGTACATCTATTTAACCACAGGGTTTGGTGCTTAGCCTAGCATATAATTGTGGAGGGAAAAAAGAAAGAAAAAAAGGAAAATAGAGAAGAAATCAATAAGCCTCTTAACCCCCAACATTTCTGTTATTAAGACAGTTTAAGACCACAAGTGGTTTTGTGTATATTAAATAGCACACAATAAACTATTTCAGTCATCCAAGAAAGATTACACCTAGCAAAGTTACAGAGACTTATTAAAAGTGTAGCTTTTACCTATTTAAATTGCAGAAGGTCACAGCTGGGAACTCTATCCTCTCCACATACTGCACCTCCATAGATGTCGTGGTAGGCCACCTGAAGTAGTTGACGAGACGGCTGTAGACCTGCCAGACAAGGAGACTGATGGAACCCAGGACCACCAGCAACCAGACCACCTTGCGAATCCTACTCGGATTCCGGACAATGTTGTGGACTCCGTGGAAGGAAGTGGAGATGGCAAAGTCATGGTCAAACTTCCTACGGTCAGTGTGAGGTGGCAAAGTTTTCTTTGAAAGGTAGAGCTTGATCTTTTCCAAGAGTCCTTACATTCAACCAAAGACAAAACAAGCAATAAGTTAGGAAAACCTAATGCAGTATGTGAAAAACACAACTCACATGACTTTACACATGCTCCCCGACTCAAAATTCATCTTGAGTTGCACAGATTCTTCAGGAGTCAAGAAGTGTCTACTACAGAGATCTAATAAGTATGTGATGCCTCTCATGAGAGAATGCCTCTAGTTAATGCAAACCTACTTTAGCCCATTTCTTATTCTAATAGTGTGTTTCTCTTTAGTCAAATGGGAAAAACATTCTCTGCCTAATGAGTTGGTTGTATTAGATAAAATAGCACCTAAGGATAGCTTGGCACCTCACCCAGACCATGATAAGTACTCAATTCATATTAGCAACTTGTGTTTTTTTAATGAATTTGGTAGTGATGTGGTAGATGGAAGAGTTTCATGTCTAAAATTCTCATTTAAGAAATGAGTTCTTGGGTCTTCCTTGGTGGCTCAGTGGTAAAGAATCTGCCTGTCAATGCAGGACACATGGGTACAATCCCTGATCTGGGAAGAGGCTACATGCCATGGAGGAACTAAGCCCTGTGTCACAACTACTGAGCCTGTGCTCTGGAGTCCGGGAGATGTGGCTCAACGTGCTGCTGAAGCTCGTGCACACTAGAGCCCGTGCTCCACAACAAGTGAAGCTGCTGCAATGAGAGGCCCACGTACTGCAACTAGAGAAAAGCCAAGACAGCAACAAAGACCCAGGGCAGCCAGAAATAAACAAATAAATGAATAAAGATGAGTTCTGTCTCGCAAATGCTCATGATTAACTGAATTAACTTTTATATCCTTTGTTTCAGTTCAGGAAGTATTCTTTCTGTCAACTAATCAGCATTAATTTAATTCCAAAAGGTTTCATTAAATCATTAGTTAATATTCCCCAGGTCTCTAATCAATTAACCAAGTTTAAGTTATGGGATATACAATGATACATAAAGACACCTATGAACATTTTCTAAGGGACTCTGTCTCATCCACAAAGCATTAAGGCACAATTACAAATTATTTTATGATTTTTTACACAGATTCTACACTGAGCAGGAAATTATGTATTAGTCTGATTAGCTTGATTTTGTACTAAGATTTTATAATATCTCCACAAATGGTTTTTTAAAATTGTTTGAATTTTAAACAGGTTATATATACACATATATAATATATATATCCTATCATGTGGTTATATATTAATACATACTTATTATATATAAATGGGGGTTCCCAGGTGGCTCAGTGGGTAAAGAACCTGCCTGCAGTGCAGGAGGCGCTGGAGATATGGGTTCAATTCTTGGGTCGGGAAGATCCCCTGGAGGAGGGCACAGCAATGCTCTTCAGTATTCTTGCCTGCAGAATCCCAATGGAGGGAGGAGCCTGGCAGGCTTCAGTCCACAGGTCGCAAAGAGTTGGACATGACCGAAGCTACTGAGCATAGCACATTTTCTTATATATATATATATATTCCTGCATGCGGAATCTCAGCTTCCTGACAAAGGATCAAACTCATGCCACATGCAGTGGAACAGCAGAATTTTAACTTACTAGACTGCCAAGGAAGTCCCTAAATATGTGTATTTAGAGTAACTGCACAGCTCCAGAGCAAAATCAGAAATGTATGAAAAGCTTTTGTTATTAATATTCATGAGCAAAATAAACTTAATAATGCTTGTTTACATACTATTTATCCATTAGCTATAATACATGTGGGGAACTGACTCTGACAGGACAATTCAGTCTCAGGGAACCTGATGCCCTTCCATCCACAAGGGAAGAGTGATTTAGCAATCAGTATTTGGTCAACTGCAGTGTTTCTGGTTGTAAACATTACTCTGAAAAATGTAAGTTTTAAGTAGCTCTGTCAAAACTCAGCTCATTTATTATAAATCTACTTCTTGACAACTGCTCTGACTTTCCTGGGGTGTTCTCCATCATTTGCTAGGGCTTAGAAAGAATTCTTAAAAATATTTTTGGACGGATAGTGAAGCAACAAGGTCATGTATTACAGTGAGGAAGATTAGAATTTGTTTAATAAGGAGTCTACCAGTCTACAAAGCAAGAAACTTCTTACTTTCCCACTGAAATGGATACTTTGTAATTATTACAAGTGGCCCTTGCATTGAATATTGATCTTTACAGAAGCATTCTAAAGAACATCAAACAAGTTTTGCTGTATTTTAATATAAAAATTATAGGCACATGATAAATAGAAGCCAAATCAAATATAACTGCAAAAACAGATTCTGGTATACAAGGATATTTTAAAACCACATATATTTGACTCCTGCATACAAAATAACACTTTTCCTAAGTAACAGAAACTGTATTACTTATAGCATATCTAAGTAATATTGGAAATCAGATTTCCCCAATGAAAATATAACCTCCCTTTCCTTTGTTAATTTCTGGCTTTTACAGATAAAAATTCTACCTGTTCTGAGGATTTTACTCCTTACCCACCTTTCTTAGCCTGGGTGTTTGATTTCTCAAACTGCTCCATCTCCAATTTCAATAAGCAGGAGTCCTTGAGGTCTAACCAATTTCCATCAATAACCATACTCATTTTGTGGCCTTTATATAAAATACAGCAGTTGAGGCTATAAAACGTGGGAGCAATTTAAATGTTTGTGTTGCTATGTTTTGCCTCATAAAGTGCATAATCTGCAAACTGAACGCATTGGCAGAACCAGCTATGGGCCTCCACGGACTCATGAGAAGCTGTCATAGTGAAACCAAAAACCATAATCAAGGAAACCATTTTCTCAGAACTAAAGGGACAATCCCTACAAATATTTGTGGTTTTAGAATCCCCCTGAACAGGCTAAGTGACTCTGAAGACTCACCTGGGAGAAAGTCTTCATGGTCTTTATTTCCACCTCTCTTTACATCACTTTGAATCAAAATGCAGTTGGAGTGAAATTTGTGGGGATAAAGATGTCTTTTCCTCATTGAATTTTCCTTCTAAATAGTGGATGAAGCTTTTGAACAGAAATAATAATCACATGAAAATGACAAGATAAAACCCCAGAAAAATATCTCCTTGAGAGGAAATGGTTGTTGAAAGCATTCAAACTCAGTCGAGCACAAAGGCTGGTTATTTGTTCATAGGAACAATTCTGAGAAATTATAAGAATTTATAATATTAAATAATAAACTGGAGACTATGCATTGTTGTGTTTAAACGGCACCATCTCTTGACAGAACTGCGGAACTGCCTGTATCACTACTTAAAGCCTTTTAGAGTCACCATGGTAACATTTCATATGATCACTAACCTTTAACATGGTAAGATATGTGTTACGTGTATTTTCTTGGAAGCTTAGGACTCTAAGTTGAAACTATTCTTATATGGAAGCAAACTAAGAAATTTCAAGAGATGTAAATGAAACTCCTGGGATGACTTCCCTAACTATGAAATTAAAGATTTCAGGAAGCGGGTCAATCGTAACGTATGAATTTGTCCCTTAGAGGGCTCTCCTTTGGGGTTAATGACAGCCTCAGTTACAGTCTGTTAAAATCCAGGTGCTCCTCACTTACGTGATCACTCTTCCTTCCCCTGCACGTCCTCCTTCTTTTCTTCTTCTGAGCATCTTTCTGCAGCATTCCTGGAGGTTACATGTTCATGTCCGGTCAGTTACTCACTGTCTGAACTTTTAGGGGCAGACTCACTGGGTGATTTCAGTTTGGGAACAGACTGGTAGGTGATGGGGCCAACATGGAAAGGGCAGGCCAGGTGGGGGGCAGTAATAAAAATGGGAGCGGGTGCCCTGGGGGGGAAAATGCTGGAAGGGAAATCGAGAGAGAGAAAGATAGCCTCCAAAGCCACATTTTATCTGCATCATAGTTTAGCGAAGGCTCAGGCATAACCAGGGCTTCCCTGGTGGCTCATCAGTAAAGAATCTGCCTGCCAGTGCAGGAGGCACAGGGGCCGTGCGTCCAACCCCTGGGTCGGGAAGATCCCCTGGAGGAGGGCATGGCAACCCACTCCAGTATTCCTGTCTGGAGAATCCCATGGACCAAGAAGCCTGGGGGGCTACAGTCCATGGGGCAGCAAAGAGTCAGACGAAACTGAAGTGACTGAGCATGCAAGCAGGCAGGCATAACTAGAAATATTTCTTTTTTGATTTTTAAAATTTTTTGATGTGGAACATTTTTTTTTCAAGTCTTTTAGAGTTTTTTTTTTATAATATTGCTTCTGTCTTATGTTTTGGTTTCTTTTTTTTTTTTTGATCCTGAGGCATGTGAGACCTTACCTCCCTGATCAGGGATCAAACCTTTACCTCCCGCATTGGAAGGCACAGTCTTAACCACTGAACCATCAGGGAAATCCCTACTAGAACATTCCTAAAGTCTCTTTCATGTATTCACTTCCTCTCCCTCTTGCTCACAAATTCTGGTTACTTCCACATAAGACCTCAGTGCAAACAGGAAAGAAGAGTGAAACAGATAGGAAGCGAAGAAGGTTGGCAAGACCTCTCCTGTTTTGCCTACCCTTTACTTGATAGAGAATAGCATTTTAAAAGCCTCTTATTTTTATGTGTATTCCTCACATGTGACACAATTAAAGACTGGTTGCTCTGGTCTGCCTGCCCTGACACCTCCCCCTCTGGCTTCTACTTTTGGATGGCCTTTCCAACATTGCTTCCTTTTCTCCTTCTCTGCTCAGTTTTAAAAATATTTCACTGTCACTTTCCTCTATCAGCAGCTGGTAGTAAATTTGAACTCAATCTTTGTCTGGTGAGGCAATGCCCCCATTTGCTTCATCATGTCCTGCTGTGAAATCTAAGCCCACCATCCATCTCACAAGTGCCTCTGGTTTCTTCTTTGTTAATTAATGTACCTCGTTAAGCAGCTCAGTGAAAACACAGAACCTCCCACTCCCTTCCTTCTGCTTGCCAAGCTCACTGCCCTTGATTTGCATAGCAAGGGCCTTTGGCAAAAGATCCATCTCCAGATTCCTCCCATCACCACCCCTTAACATGCTCACAAACAGACAAAATCAAATTCAGGGGGAGTCCAGAGGTTACTAAATTATTATCTACCACTCTTGCACCAATAGTATCAGCAGCAGAAAACCACACATTACTACTGATAAATACAAAAGGTGAAATAAAGAGAGTGGATGGGGCAAGGGGAGCATTTTCTATGCCCTTGCATTTGAATTCAGAGCATAAGCAACATTAAGAATTTTATGCAGTGTCTAGAGAAGTATATTCTGGCACCACATTTATTATACAGACACATTTTTATTCTATTTTTCAAAAAAATCTTATGTGTGTTTTTTTTTTGTTGTTGTTGTTGTTGTTGTTGCTTGTTTTTGCCACACAGCATGTGAGGTCTTAGTTTCCTGGCCAGGGATTGGACCTGCACCCCCTGCATGGGAAGTGTGGAGTCTTAACCGGTGGACCACCAGAGAAGCCCCAAATCTTATGTGTGTTTAATAAAATGTTTGATCCCATTAAATCGACTTACATCTAAAGTTATCAAAAAGATCATCTTTAGCTACTACTTTTAAATTTACCTTTGAATTAAAACTTTTACTTTCTCTTTAGGAAAATGCATAACCATTAATAGTAATGCACAACTTTTTTAGATTTAGACAGATCTGATAATGACTATATGATCTGCAAAGGAAGACAATGTAAAAAATACCTTTTCTTGTATTATTTTGAGACACTCTTCTTAATAATCTTGGAAAGGAAAAAATAAAGCAAACTCACAGCTTAGCGTATCTTAACAAATACTTTCTGTCATTATATCTATTGTTGCGTGTAAGAATCCCTCAGAAGAAATGGAATAGCCCTCTTAGTTAAAAAAAAAAGAGTCCAAAATGCAGTACTTGGGCGTAGTCTCAAAAAATAATTATCTTTTTTGTTTTCAAGGCAAACCGTTCAACATCACAGTAAGTCTATGCCCAAGTCTATTCCCCAGCCACTAATGCCAAAGAAGTTGAAGTTGAATGGTTCTATGAAGACTTACCAGACCTTCTAAAATTAAGACCAAAGAAAGATGTCCTTTTCATCATAGGGAATTGGAATGTGAAAGTAAGAATTCAAGAGATACCTGGAGTAAAAGGTAAGTTTGGCCTTGGAGTACAAAATGAAGCAGGGCAAATGTTAACAGACTTTTGCCAAGAGAACACACTGGTCATAGCAGACACCTTCTTTCAACAACACAAGAGATGACTCTACATATTGACATCACCAAATGGTTGATACCGAAATCAGATTGATTATATTCTTTGCAGCTGAAGATGAAGAAGCTCTATACAGTCAGCAAAAATAAGACCTGGAGCTGACTGTGGCTCAGATCATCATCTCCTTGTTGCAAAATTTGGGCTTAAATTGAAGAAAGTAGGGAAAACATCATTCAGGTATGACCTAAATAAAATCATTTATGATTATACATATGGAGGTGAGAATAGATTCAAGAGATTAGATCTGGTAGACAGACAGTCAGAAGAACTATGGACAGAGTTTTGTGACATTCCGCAGTAGGCAGTGACCAAAACCTTCTCAAAGAAAAAAAAATGCAAGAAGGCAAAGTGGTTGTCTGAGGAGTCCTTACAAACAGCTGAGCAAAGAAGAGAAGTGAAAGGCAAAGGACAAAGGAAAAGATATACTCACCTGAATGTGGAGTTCCAGAGAATAGCAAGGAGAGATAAGAAAGCTTTCTTTTCTTTTTTTTTCTTATTGTTTCTTTTAAATTGTTATTTATTAAAAACCATTTCTTCCTTAACCTTAGTATGGTCATTCCTGCTTTATTTGGCTATTCATTGCGTGAAAAAGTCTCTTTTCCTCTTCTTATTCGACATATTTTTGTCTTTGTGTTTCAAAAAGTGAGTTTTGAATTGACAAAATGCAGTCACTTTAAATTGAGAGTGATTGACATGACATTAATTTCAGGTGTACAACATAATGATTCAGTATAAGGGCATATTGCAAATTGATTACCACAATAAATAAGGTTAACATCCATTGCAACACACAGTTTCAATATTTTTTTGTCATGGAACTCTTAAGATTTACTTTCCTAGCAACTTTTGAATATATAATTCAGTATTATTTATAGTCATCATGTGGTATAGTCTATATGCAACACATTTATTTTATAACTGGAAGTTTATACATTTTGATCCCCTTCATTCTTTTTGACCACCCCTCATCTCTGGCAGGCATTGATACCCAATACCAAATGTGTATTTATGAGATCAGATTTTAAAGTATTTCACATGCAAGATTGATCATACAGTATTTGTCTTTCTGTGTCTGATATATACTTAGCACAATAATTTTAAGGCCCATCCATGTTGTCACAAGTGTCAGCATTTCCTTCTTTTTTAATGGCTATATTATATTCTATGTATGTATGGATTGTGTGTTATAGATATGTAATGGAATATTTATGTACATAATTTAAAAATGTATTCTTTTGGGAGTTCCTTGATAGGCTGATGGTTAGCTTCCTGGTTTTTACTGCTGTGGCCTAGGTTCAGTGCCTGAGATCCTACAAGTGGGGTGGCCAATATATAAATATACATATATTCTTATAATATATGTTTAAAATTGTGAGTCCCAATCAATTAAAGTTAATAATTAAAAATTATTAATACTAAAGGACTTATTCCTGCTGTTAGTTTTTGTTCTCACATATATTTTTTGTTTCTCAGTTCTTCCAGTATAGCCTTATTTTTTGTATGAACATTTTTTTCTAGTGTGCGTTTCTTCCTCTTTCAAATTTTTGTATATTTTTCAGTTAATCTTTTTTTTTAATTTTTATTTTTACTTTATTTTACTTTACAATACTGTATTGGTTTTTCCATACATTGACATGAATCCACCATGGGTGTACATGCGTAAGTGAACACTGCAAATAAATAGAGGAGAACAATAGAATGGGAAAGACTAAAGATCTCTTCAAGAAAACTGGAGATAACAAGTGAGCATTTCATGCAAAGATGGGCACAAAAAAGAACAGAAATGGCAAGGACCTAACAGAAGCAGAAGATATTAAGAAGAGGTGGCAAGAATACACAGAAGAACTATACAAGAAAGTCTTAATGACCCAGATAACCACGATGATATAGTCACTCATCTAGAGCCAGACAATCTGGAGTGTGAAGTCAAATGGGCCTTAGGAAGCATACAGTTCCGTTCAGTTCAGTCTCTCAGTTGTCCGACTCTTTGCGACCCCATGAATCACAGCACGCCAGGCCTCCCTGTCCATCACCAGCTCCCGGAGTTCACTCAAACTTACGTCCATCAAGTCGGTGATGTCATCCAGCCATCTCATCCTCTGTCGTCCCCTTCTCCTCCTGCCCCCAATCCCTCCCAGCATCAGAGTCTTTTCCAATGAGTCAACTCTTCGCATGAGGTGGCCAAAGTACTGGAGTTTCAGCTTTAGCATCATTCCATCCAATGAACACCCAGGACTGATCTCCTTTAGAATGGACTGGTTGGATCTCCTTTAGAATGGACTGGTTGGATCTCCTTGCAGTCCAAAGGATGCTCAGGAGTCTTCTCCAACACCACAATTCAAAAGCATCAATTCTTCGGCTCTCAGCTTTCTTCACAGTCCAACTCTCACATCCTTACATGATCACTGGAAAAACCATAGCCTTGACTAGATGGACCTTTGTTGGCAAAGTAATGTCTCTGCTTTTCAATATGCTATCTAGGTTGGTCATAACTTTTCTTCCATGGAGTAAGTGTCTTTTAATTTCATGGCTGCAATCACCATCTGCAGTGATTTTGGAGCCCCCCCAAAATAAAGTCTGATACTGTTTCCACTGTTTCCCCATCTATTTCCCATGAAGTGATGGGACCAGATGTCATGATCTTCGTTTTCTGAATGTTGAGCTTTAAGTCAACTTTTTCACTCTCCTCTTTCACTTTCATCAAGAGGAAGCATTACTATAAAACAAGTTAGTGGAGCAGATGGAATTCCAGCTGAGCTTTTTAAAATCCTAAAAGGTGATGCTGTTAAAATGCTGCATTCAATATGACAGCAAATTTGGAAAACTCAGCAGTGGCCACAGGACTAGAAAAGGTGAGTTTTCATTCCAATCCTAAAGAAGGACAATGCCAAAGAATGTTCAAACTACCACATAATTGCACTGATTTCACATGCCAGCAAGGTAATGCTCAAAATCCTTCAAAGTAGGCTTTTGCAGTATGTAAAGAGAGAACTTCCAGATGTACAAGCTAGATTTACAAAAGGCAGAGGAACCAGAGATGGAATTGCCACATTCTTTAGGTCACACAAAAAGCAAAGGAATTCCAGAAAAACATCTGCTTCTGTTTCACTGACTACACTAAAGACTTTGACTGTGTGGATCACAACAAACTGTGGAAAATACTTCAAGAGATGGGAGTACCAGACCAGTTTACTTGCCTCCTGACAAACCTGTATATAGGTCAAGAAGCAACAGTTCGAATCAGACATGGAACACCTGGCTGGTTCCAAATTGGGAAAGGAGTATGTCAAGGCTGTATATTATCACCCTGCTTATTTAACTTAAATGCAGAGTACATTATGCAGAATGACAGGCTGGATGAAGCACAAGCTGGAATCAAGATTGCTGGAAGAAGTATCAACAACCTCAGATATGCAGATAATACCACTCTAATGGCAGAAAGTGCAGAGTAACTAAAGAGCCTCATGATGAGGGTGAAAGAGGAGAGTGAAAAAGCTGGCTTAAAACTCAATGTTCAAAAAACTAAAATTATGACATCCGATCCCATCACATCATGGCAAATACATGGGGAAAAATTGGAAATGGGTTTCATTTTCTTTGGCTCCAAAATCACTGCAGATGGTTAATGCAGCTATGACATTAAGATGCTTGCTCCTTGGAAGAAAAGCTATCAGAATCCTAATAGCATATTAAAAAGCAGAGACATCACTTTGCCAAGAAAGTTTCAAGTAGTCAAAGCTATGGTTTTTCCAGTAGTCATGTACAGAGGTAAGAGCTGGACCATAAAGAAGGCTGAACACTGAAAAACTGATGCTTTCAAACTATGGTGTTTGAAGACTCTTGAGAGTCCCTTGGACTGCAAGATCATACCAGTCAATCCTAAAGAAAAGGAACCCTGTATATTAATTGGAAGGACTGATGCTGAAGCTGAAGCTCCTGTACTTTGGCCAACTGATGCAAAGAACCTTTTCATTGGGTAAGACCCTCGTGCTGGGAAAGATTGAGGGCAGGAGGAGAAGGAGGCCACAGAGGATGAGATGGTTGGATGACTGACTCAATGGACATAAGTTTGAGCAAACTTGGGGAGATGCTGAAGTACAGGGAAACCTGGCATGCAGCAGTCCATGAGGTCACAAAGAATCAGACTCGACTGACTGGACAACAACAATAAATAATTCTATTTTGCTTTGGGTTTGTATTAACACAAAAACAGAGCTGCTATTTTGTGCTGTGCCCTGTGTGTAAGCATTGTGGGTTAGTGTTTTTGTATTTGTTACAGTATATTGTTTTTTTTTATAAAACACTAAATGAAAGAAACTAGCTACTGTATCATATCTATTCAAAGCAAATAAATTCACATATTTAAAATGATAGCATTTGTCACAGAAAGGAAACTTATGTTACCACCAAGTCCAAGCCTCATTGCTACCTCCACCCTCACCCAGACAAGAGGAGAAGGAAAATAAATTCCATGATAGCAGGGCTCTTTTTTTTTTTTTTTGCTGTTGTTGTTTACCCAACAGGGTAGAAAAATAAGTGGTAAGTAAGAGGTAGTCAACAAATATGTCGAATGAATACAAAGTCTGTCCTAGCCTTGTACTTTTTTCATTATGCACATGCTATCATGATACAAGAAAATTATAGTCATTAACTTTGTACTTTTATTTTGAAAAGTACAAACTTAAAATTGCATAAATTGTGCCATGAATACCTATATGCTGGTGCTGCTAAGTTGCTTCAGTCATGTCCGACTCTGCGCGACCTCATAGACGGCAGCCCACTAGGCTCCTCCGTCCCTGGAATGGGTTGCCATTTCCTTCTCCAATGCATGAAAGTGGAAAGTGAAAGTGAAGTCGCTCAGTTGTGCCCAACTCTTAGCGACCCCATGGACTGCAGCCTACCAGGCTCCTCCGTCCATGGGATTTTCCAGGCAAGAGTACTGGAGTGGGTTGCCATTGCCTTCTCCGAATACCTATATACTCTACCATAATCTATTCATTTTTAACATTTTCTCACATTTGCTTTATCTTCCTTGTTAAATAAAGGAATAAAATCCATCCTCTTATTGCTTAAGAAAAAAGACATCTTCCTGTGTAAATATAATGTAAAAATCACACTCAGGAAACTTAATTTTGATGCAGCAGTATAATTTAATACTCATTCTATACCGAACATTTCCAAATTTTTCCCCAGTAAAATTTTATAATATTTTATTTCCTAATCCAAAATCCCTTCAAGGATCATGGGTTTAATTTCCTTATCATTTGTATTCATTCACTTTTAATCCAGAACAGTTCCCTAGCCATTAGTTTATTTTTTTGTCTTCTCATCATATTGCTGTTTTGAGGAATTCATTCCAGATGTTTTGCAGAATGTCTCTCAAATCAGGGCTGTATAGTTTCTTCTTCATTAATTAGGCTCAGGTCAGGTACTTAAGGTCCCTGGAGAACCACTCAGGGATTGGTGTTCCTCACAAAGCATCAGATCAAGGAGCATGTGACCTCAGTCTCTTGTATCATTGACGGCAGGAAGCTTGATTGCCTGGTTAAGGGAGGCCAGTCATATTCCTTCTTCGTAAATGCACCTTTTCCCTTTGTAATTAATAACTAACCAGAAGGAAGTTAGACTTGTTCCCAACTGTTCACCCACTGATTTTAGCATAAATCAATGAGTCTCATCTGAATTAATTATAGCTATGGTGTTTATAGAATGATATTCTCTTTCTTTATTCTTGCCATATTTTTTGTCACTATTCTTCTAAAAGAAGAGTTTTATCTTCTGATTTCCCTTATTTTTTTAAAATTAGTTTTGAATTGTTGTATACATTAAAACTTATTTCTGTGGTTACTACTTTTTAAAAAATTATTTAAGTTGACAACTTTTCCAGAAGGACTAATTGAAATATATTTGCTGTATTTACTCCTGTCTCATCTTCCATAAGTATCTATTAAAAATTAGAAATTAAAAATACACTTTAGACAAAAATGTGTTAATCTGAGAATAAAAACTTGTGATGTTTTCTACTCAGATCAATTAATTTAAAGCACCAAAATACTTAGCTTTAGGAAAGAGATAGGATTCATAATTATTTTAGCACTCAGTTATTTGGGTGGCTGTCAAGAGTGGTAAGGTAACATGTAGACATGCTAACTTTTGGGGGTTCCTTTTAAGTAACTCAATTTCCTTTTCTGTCTTTATTTTACATCAAATAAAGATAAATAAATTTATTTATCTTTGTGTTTAGATATATTAGAAACAAAGCCTCTTGGCTCAACACAAAATTGAATCACACACTCTGTTTCTTTATCTCTTGACACTTAATAAGATGTTGACCTTGTTACCCAAACAATTCTGAATTTCATTTTAGTGCTCTGATTCAATAAAATGCCCATCCTTCAGTTTTTAAATATAGGAAGCTACTGTTTTCTACACATAGCAGTAAGATAGACAAGAAAATGTCACATAGCTGTAATATCATCATTAATAAACATGTATTAAATGTACCTCGATGATATCCTAATTATTTGTATGTGGAAAAAGCCCACCCCCAGCTGGTACATTCAACCTTCTGAAAATGGAAAGCTCTGGGGACTCCAGCTCTGCCACAGCCTGCCATTGGTCCATTCTGTGGGAGGTTTGTTTGTCACTCAGTGCCTGCCACGCCACAAGGGAAACGGTCTCTGTTTAAACACCTCTGGGTTTTCCTCACAGCACTGAACATGTTTCTGTTATTGGCCAAAGTAGGGGAAGGACTCTACTAATGCTTAACCTGCAGGCCCAGGAGGTTGTGAAACTATGTGTCCATATAGTTCATGATGCTGGGGTCAAGGTTAGTTGGATAGAGTCAACTTATCCAAACATTCTACTGGAGATTTTATGTTCCTGTTTATTTTCTCAATTCTGATCTCTTATTTCTTTGTGCAATGGCATATTTGGAAAAAATTTACCTGCATTCCAACTACTTAGAGGAAAAATAGTGATTCCTCACAATTTTCATACGTTTGGAAACTATTCTAAAGAAGGCTATAAGTTGTGTGCTTAGCGTATCTTCAAGAAAGAAGGCAAAGCAAACTCAAAGATGGTGAAGTTTTAGAATTGAACATTCAACAGGCATAGATTGTCAGGAATAATAAGAATGATCTAATTTTTCTCATGATCTAATTTTTCTCATGTGAGTTTCACACACTAGAGGGGAGTAAATTAAAAAACATTCATGTCCACTGGAAGCTTCAATATGACCTTATTTAGAAATAGAGTCTTCATGGATGTGCTCCGTTAAGGATCTCAAGGTGAAATCATCAGGATTTTGGACACACAGAGGAAGCCATGGGAGATGAAGGCAGTGATTGGAGGGACACTGTGCCTTAGCTGAGAATCTTTGGGAGCCCCCAGTGGCTGGAGGAGGCAGACATCGTGTTTGTGGTAAATTATTTTAGCAGTCCTAAAATACTCTTGGGCTTCCCTGGTAGCTCAGTGGTAAAGATCTGCCTGCCTATGGGAGAGATGTAGGGTATCCCTGGGTCAGGAAGATCCCCTTAAGAAAGAGATGGCAACCCACTCCAGTATTCTTGCCTGGAAAATCCTGTGGACAGAGGAGCCTGGCAGGCTACAGTCCATGGAATCACAAGAGTTGGACACGACTTAGCCACTAAACAGCAACAACAACAACAAACTCGTACACACAATGAAGAGATATCTGGTGGATTTTTAACTGGATTTGTAAAAAAGTTGTGAGATTCCGTGGCAACTAAGCCTCATGATAAAGCCTAGTTTTCCAAAGTAAACAGTAAGTTTCTATGTGAGATGAAACTCTTTGCAACTCTATAGCAAACAAATGTGACAATCCAGATGAATGCCAGGAAAGATATCGACGATATCGAGAAATGCTTCATGAAAACTATGTCACAGCAAAAGCCCAAAATCTCTGTAAGGCTTTCAATAAGTCAAGAACAATGAGAAATACTTTTACACCATACTTGGGTTTAGCATTAAATCTGTGGGGATAGTTGTCTTCATTCAACAAAGTCTGGACACCCTGCTGTTGTTCAGATGCTGCTCCCAGCTCTGTAAGAGGCATCTGTGGGCAAAACAGAGATGCCTGATTTTGTGGAGGTGCTAGTTTAGCAGGAGATGACAATAAACCTAATCAGTAAGTAAATTACATAATGAGTTAGAGAAGGAACTGTGCTAGAGAAGAAAAAGAGGTAAAACATGTAGGAGAGATCAAGGGTCCTCAGTTGGAGGAGATGGTGTAGATGATGCTGGGGCAGTCAGTGTGTAACAGGAAAGAATAAACCTGACTCCATATTGAATCTGTTCCTTCTATGTTAACTCTGTTCTAGGGCTGGGGAAGAGAGAAGATGAAAATAATGTGAAGAACCAAGCTGAGGTTCATGGGGATGATTTTAAAGTGAATTCAGTAGAACGACACAAGAATAAAACACATGTATAGCTTTTAAAATTTTTTATAGACTTTAAAAAAGGAGAAACAGGTGAAATTGGTTTTAATCATATATCTCACGCAACAAAATAACTAGTATATTATTTGGACTTGTTATCAACATGATTATTAAAGAGACATGTTTCCACTCTTCTTTTAGTGCTTGATCTTCAAAATCTGGTGTATATTTTACACTCACATCTTTGTTTGGACCAAGAACACTTCAAGTGGTCAATAGCCACATGTATCTGATGGCTACTGTGTGGGTGGTGCAAGAGCAGGTGGTAGCTCCGGGGGTGACTGGCTGAGAGAAAAGGAACTTCAAGATTCTTAGAGGAGACAAAGAAACCAGAGGACAGATTGGACAGGCTGTGCATAGGGCAGTCTACATGCACTGAAAGTTTCACGAATAAATAAAGGACAACCTCTGAAAGGAAAGCCAACCTGCAGGTAGGTAGAATCCTTGGGAAACATGAAAGGACTGTGCAGGACTCTGTCCTTCATATCAACAGTGACGAGTGATTTAGTTTTCAGAAAGAAACAAAGAATAGTCTGAAAACAAGAGTAAGAAGTGAGTGGACCGCTGTAAAAAAGAATTGAAATAATATCATTTGCAGCAACATGGATGGACCTACTGAGTGAAGTAAGTCAGAAAGAGAAAGAAAAAGAAAATACAATATGATTTCACTTATATATGGAATCTAAAAAGATGATACAAATGAACATATTTACAAAACAGAAATAGACACACAGACATAGAAAACAAATGTGGTTAACAAAGGGGAAAGGTGTGTGTGAGGGGGTAATTTAGGAGATTGGGATTAACATGTACACACTTCGTTGTTGTTGCTGTTCAGTCACTGAGTCATTTCCAACTCTTTGAGACCCCATGAACTGCAGCACATCAGGGTCCTCTGTCCTCCACCATCTCCTGGGATTTGCTCAAATTTCATTGAATTGGTGATTTTATCTAGCTAGCTCATCCTCTGCTGCCCTTGTCTTCTTTTGCCTTCAATCTTTTCCAGCATCACGGTCTTTTCCAACGAGTCAGCTCTTTTCATCATGTGGTCAAAGTATTGGAGCTTCAGCTTCAGCATTAGTCTTTCCAGTGAATATTCAGGGTTGGTTTTCCTTAAGATTGACTGGTTTGATCTTCTTGCAGTCTTGTCAAGAGTCTTGTCCAGCACCACAGTTTGAAAGCATAAATTCTTCAGTGCTCAGCCTTATTTATGGTCCAACTCTCTCAACTGTACATGACTACTGGAAAATCACAGTTTCGACTATACGGACATTAATATGTATAAGAAATAGATAAAGAACAAGGACCTACTCATAGAACAGGGAACTTTACTCAGCATTCTGTAATAACCTATATTACAGGTTATAGGCTGTCAAAGACTCTGAAAAAGAATATGTGTATGTGTGTGTATATACATATATCCTTTCAAGGAGGTGCCCTTGGAAATTTCCTCCTTTCTGGCTTTGCCCTCACTCTTCTTTCATAAGATCCCATTCTTCTTGAGTCCTTGAGTTTTTATAAGGAGTGAACTGGAAGACCTCAAAGAAGATGGCAGAATAGAAGGACATGTGCTCACCTTCTCCTGCGAGAATTCCAAAATTGCAACTGACCACTGAACAACCATCAACAGGAGAAAGTTGGATTCTACCAAAAACAGAGACCCCATATGAAAAGGCAAAGGAGAAGCCCCAACAAGGTGGTAGGAGGGGCGAAATCACATTTAGAATCAAACCCCATACCCACCAGAGACATTAGGAGGGCTAAAACAAATCTTGTGCTTACCAAGCCCCAGAGTTAAATAAGCAGGATGCCAATATACAGCCTTGACATACTCCTTTTCCTATTTGGAACCAGTCTGTTTTTCCATGTCCAGTTCTAACTGTTGCTTCCTGACCTGCATATAGGTTTCTCAAGAGGCAGGTCAGGTGGTCTGCTATTCCCATCTCTTTCAAAATTGTCCACAGTTTATTGTGATCCACACAAAGGTTTTGGCATAGTCAATAAAGCAGAAATAGATGTTTTTCTGGAACTCTCTTGCTTTGTCCATGATCCAGCGGATGTTGGCAATTTGATCTCTGGTTCCTCTGCCTTTTCTAAAACCAGCTTGAACATCTGGAAGATCATGGTTCATGTATTGCTGAAGCCTGGCTTGGAGAATTTTGAGCATTACTTTACTAACTTGTGAGATGAGTGAAATTGTGCGGTAGTTTGAGCATTCTTTGGCATTGCCTTTCTTTGGGATTGGAATGAAAACTGACCTTTTCCAGTCCTGTGGCCACTGCTGAGTTTTCCAAATTTGCTGGCATATTGAGTGCAGCACTTTCACAGCATCATCTTTCAGGATTTGAAATAGCTCCCCTGGAATTCCATCACCTCCACTAGCTTTTTTCATAGTGATGTTTTCTAAGGCCCACTTGACTTCACATTCCAGGCTGTCTGGCTCTAGGTGAGTGATCACACCATCCTGATTATCTGGGTCGTGAAGATCATTTTTGTACAGTTCTTCCGTGTATTCTTGCCACCTCTTCTTAATATCTTCTGCTTCTGTTAGGTCCATACCATTTCTGTCCTTTATTGAGCCCGTCTTTGCATGAAATGTTCCCTTGGTAACTCTAATATTCTTGAAGAGATCTCTAGTCTTTTCCATTCTGTTGTTTTCCTCTATTTCTTTGCACTGATTGCTGAGGAAGGCTTTCTTATCTCTCCTTGCTATTCTTTGGAACTCTGCATTCAGATGCTTGTATCTCTCCTTTTCTCCTTTGCTTTCCACTTTTCTTTTCACAGCTATTTGTAAGGCCTCCCCAGACAGCCATTTTGCTTTTTTGCATTTCTTTTCCATGGGGATGGTCTTGATCCTTATCTCCTGTACAATGTCACAAACCTCCATCCATAGTTCATCAGGCACTCTGTCTATCAGATCTAATCCCTTAAATCTATTTCTCACTTCCACTGTATAATCATAAAAGATTTGATTTAGGTCATACCTGAATGGTCTAGTGGATTTCCCTACTTTCTTCAATTTAAGTCTGAATTTGGCAATACAGAGTTCATGATCTGAGCCACAGTCAGCTCCTGGTCTTGTTTTTTGCTGACTGTATACAGCTTCTACATCTTTGGCTGCAAAGAATATATATATAAAACTGACTCAATTTGCTATACACCTGAAACTAACAAAACATCGTAACTCAAGTACACCACAATATAAGATAAACAGTAAATTTAAAAAAGTGAGTAGCATTTCTATCCCTGGCTGCCGGGGGCCAGAGTGAGGAACTCCACCCATGGCAAAGGTCATGAGGAAGTAGGCTTGGCATACGCAAAGGTGTGATCAAGCCTCAGGAAACCCCCTGTTCCCGAGCATCTAACCCCCAAACCAGAGTCTGTTTTATGCTCTCCCTTATAGCCGTTTCTCTCGGAGAAGGAGTAAACGTGCAGCTCCAAGGCAATAAAAGTTCCTGGGCGTGACAAGAGTGTTTCAGCTTACGGACTCCTCTGAAGGTTATCTAGCCCGCATGTATAGGTTCATCCGGCCATATGTGATTGTTTACAGCCTCCCAACCTGAGAGGCACGAGATGTTTTAGACTTACTAAAGGCAAATTCTTTTGGGGAGTTGGAAATTATTAGTATAGTGGGTTGGTTAAGAATTATATTGGTGAAGGGTTTTTCATTTGTTGTGTCAATAATTGCTGCTAATTCCCTGCCCTGGGTGGGACAAGGATGTCTCAGGTCAGACCTCTCTGCTGACAGACTAGCTTGTGTAACAGGATTATCCATACTCCTGCCACATGATCATTTACTACCTCTTAACCATAAACAGCACAGAGAGTTTAGGAGTATTTTGAGAGTCTTAATTAGCAGAGGGCTTTTTCTTCTTGTTGAGTCAATGATTGCTGCCAGGCCTCCATATCCTTAGGCACCTGGGAATATATTAATCAATGTATTTGGAATATAGAAAAGGAAATGTAGTAGTTTTTGATGTTAGCAATACTAGACTTTTTGAGTTAATGGATTTTCTCTTTTGTAATAGATCACTGTACTTTGTTATAAATCACTGTGTCCTTGCTATGTAAAAATGTAACTTTATCACTATCTTAAGACTAAATAGATCTTAAGGGGAACATTGGTGAAAGGATTTTCATTTGTTGGGTTGATGTTTGCTGCTAAATCTCCATATTCCCTGCCCTTATAATGAATATAACTAGCATATAGGAGAAATAAGTATTAACCTTTAAGATTAATCATGTTAACCTTGGGTTAAATAAATTCCTTTCTTGATTGTAACTCACTACACCCTCATCCTATAGGAATGTAACTTTATTTGGAAGGTGGTGCCTGGTTTAAGAAAAAACACCCTTGGAAGAAATAAGTTTTTTGGTTATCAGAAAGAAAGAATCATGAAATGTCAGCAGGTCTCACTCCGCCAGAAGATGATGTAATATCCCTAAGACCTTTTTTTATACATTTATGTGAAACACCTGATTTTGATAAAGGTCAGGACTGCTGACCCCCACGTGACTCTGTATTCATCCCTATATGTAACAAAAGGTATATAAGCAAATACCAAAAATAAAGAAATCGGATCAGTTTCCGGAAAGACTGATTCCCCCATGTCATTTCTTTCTTGCTCCCTGTTTTTCTGGCTGAATTCCCATCTGGAGCATGGATGCTATTCCACATAGACCAAGTTATTCAGCCTCTTTTTCTCCACTAATCTTCCTACTGCACTATCCGTTTCTATGTATCTGTAATTAAATATGTATTTTTCCAAGGACGCCGATGCCGTCCCCACCTTCGAATTCCCTGAATCCACCGAGGCTGGACCCCGGCACCTGGCCATGGTGGAAGAGATGAAGAGAGAAGAAGCAGGCATATCAGAGAGGGCTTCTTTGGGGATAAGTAACTTTGGGGAGATTTTCAGGACAGTGAAATGAACCAGTTAATCAAGAGACACTGGTTTGCTTACAGCTCTTAAGAGATGAGCTTTTTTTTGCTGGAGTTGAAAAATTTCATAATAAAACTAGTCAAATACACACATATTTGCATTTTTCAACATAGGTAAACAGATTTGATTAAATTTATAATATTAAAAATAACTATTTTTCTAGATATGGGGATATTTGACTCAAGTTAAAGATTGGTTCTTTCTGGGAAGTGGAGCCCTGGTAATCTTCATTTTTGAGTTGCTGCTGTTTGTATTGATATTGTTTCACAATATGTACATTTTTGTAGGAATAAAGAAAAATTCAAAGGCCTATTTTTTCCTGGAGTTCTTTTAATTTTATATAATCTCTCTCCTGAAGAAAACATGGGGTTTAAAAAAATAATTGAATAACACTGTTCTCTGTGTGTGTGTGTGTATACATATAATACCATGTTAGATAATACATACAAAGGAGAGCCACAGTTACCAAGTATTTAATAAAGAAGGAAACCCCAGGCTGTGTCATCCCCAAATACACTTCTTTGACATAAAAATTATGTCGAGTTGAAGGCAATTCAGAGCAGTAAATGCAGGAAAAGCTCCCCACTTTCTGCCTAAAGCAGGAATTTTCCCTTTTTGCTGGAGTCAGACTCTTATCAGCCCAGATAAAGTCAGCTGAGGACTCTGCAAACAAGCCTTTTTCCCTTAGCCCTTATATCCTGAGTTACTTCTCCACTCTTTACTACACCAGACCCCTTTGTCTTGTTAATTCTTCACAGATCTATTGTTTCTCAGTCCAAGAAATATAAACGACTCCTTCCAGGTCTTCACTCCCTTATGAAGGCTCCTGTGTACATGTATAAATTCTGTAACATTTGTGTAATTTTCTTCTTTTAATCTGTATTTGTCAGTTTGATTTTCAGAAACAGCCAGGTACCCTCAAAGTGTCAAGGAACATGCTTTTCTAGCCTTCTGCAACAATCCTGAGCATTCTTTGTACGTGAGCTAAATCAGACTTCACCAGGACAGACAAAACACCAAAGTAGGTGGCTAACCACAGCTATCCTCTGTTGGTATCAGTGTTTTCTCAGGACTGCTGAGGAATCTCTATTCATGTGCTAAATTAATCTCACAATTGAGGAGACAGCCATGGTTATTTTCCTTCTGTGACCTGAGATCTACCCTTGGCTGGGGGCAGCAGCCATGGTTTGCAGGGCCCATGGCATTTTACAATAGCCTTTTAAGCTTGAGGTGACTGAAAGCTTTAAAATGAACCACTACACACTTAAGTCTGTATGATAATTTGAATTTAGCAAAAAGTTTAAAGCTGCCCTTATTTTTTCAATGTAAATAATGTAGTTTTTCTTTTTCATTATGGTTCATCACAGGATATTGAACACAGTTCCCTGCGCTATAGAGTAACGTCTTGTTGTTTAGACCTCCTATATATAATATATATAATAGCTTACATCCACTAATCCCAAACTTCCAATTCATCCCCTTCCAACCCTCCTCACCGTTGCAACAACACATCTGTGTGTGAATCTATTTCTGTTTTGTAGATAAGTTCATTTGTGTCATATTTTAGGTTCCATATATGAGATATCATATTTATCTTTCTCTATATGGCTTATTTCACTTAGTATACTATGTTGCTGCATATGACATTATTTCATCCCTTCTTATCGCTAAGTAATATTCCACTGTACATATATTTATACCACATCTTCTTTATCCATTCATCTGCTGATGGACATTTAAGTTGTTTCCATATTTTGACTCTTGTGAATAGTGCTGCTATGAACATAAGAGTACATGTATCTTTTAAAAAATTAATTTATTTTAAAATGTAACAAAGGTGAATATTTTTAATGATGAAAGGTACAATTAACAAAGAATATAGACTTCATAAACCATTAGACATCTAACAGAAAAGAAACAAAGGTATATAAAGCAAAAATCAGAAGAAATATAGGGAAAAAAATATAATCATAGTGAGACATATTAACATTTCCCTGAGAAGATTTTATCAAGTGCAGAAAAAATAAGAATAGGAGTATCTTAAAGGATGTTATTAATAATTTAAATATAATAGTTTATATTTATATTACTCTTATATCCTACATAAATATATTTAAAAATGTATATCTATAGGTTGTTATTAGATTTCCATAGGAAATTTACAAAAACTGGAAAAAGATAAACATTACTAAATTTCAAAAAGTAAAATTCTTTTTTGTGTGATCCAGTTATACATATACACATATATCATTTTTGAAATTATTTTCCATTGTAGTTATTACAAGGTATGACTATAGTTCAATAGCCAATCACAAGACATTGACTATAGTTCCCTGTTTTGTGCAGTAAAGCTTTGTTGCTTGTTGCATATCTATTGTTTTAAATTAGAAAGCCAGCATTCTACTCATACTAACTCAAAGTGGAATCAAAATGTCATAAATTTTTTAGTTAGCTGAAAATTCATGTTTTCTCAAATATATATATTATACATATTATTTATATATATGTATGCAAAAACCTTTCTATTATGTTTGATAAAGGCTTGAGAAAGAATGTAAAAAAAGAGATGGAGAAATTGGAAAAAATAAACTAAATGAAATAGAAGCACTGAATATGAAATAGAAAAAGTGAAAAAACTAGATAAAAGTAAAAGATTTTAAAATATTTCAGTTGTTTTTAAACATGGCTGTTCATTAGAAAAATATCTGGAGCTTTGGAGGAAAAAAAGCCATACCTGAGCATTTCTATTTTTCAAAAAATTTCAAGATAATTCTGATATGCATCTGGATTTTAAAAGTAATTGAACGTTTTTCTGTTAAATGGCAGTTTTGGTGATATAGAATTCTATTGTTTTTCTGTTGACCAATCATGATACAATGGTATTAAGTGAGTAATAGTTACATAATCACAATAGTAAAAGATGTTTATCAGTTTTCACAGTCAATAGAAAGTGAAGTGGCTCAGTCATGTCTGACTCTTTGCAACCCCATGGACTGTAGCCTGCCAGGCTCTTCCATCCATGGGATTTTCCAGGCAAGAACACTCGAATGGGCTGCCATTTCCTTCTCCAGGGTATCTTCCTGACCCAGGGATTGTTTCCAGGTCTCCCACATTGCAGGCAGACTCTTTACCTTCTGAGCCACCAGGGAATCCTCACAGTCAATAGCCAGACAAAAAATAAAAGATAATTACAATTGCAAGCCATATTGGGAATGTGATTACTCTAACAATGTAAAATAATTACATTGTTTTTTTGGGGTTCAAGCAGAGTGATGTGGTAAGTGCAAGTGCATACATGCACATGTTTGCATTTGCTCAGCCAATCTATTTCTCTTAGTTGGTACATTAATCCATTTATATTTAAGGTAACTATTGACATGTATCATCCTTTTACATTGTCTTAATTGTTTTGGGTTTATTTTCTATAGGTAGGTCTTTTCCTTCTCTTGTTTCCTGCCTAGACTAGTTCCTTTACCATCTGTTGTAAAGCTGCTTTGGTGGTGCTGAATTCTCTTAACTTTTGCTTGTTTGGAAAGCTTTTGATTTCTCCATCAAATCTGAATGAGAGTCTTGCTGGGTATGGTATTCTTGGTTGCATGTTCTTTCCTTTCATCACTTTAAATATATCATGCCATTCCCTTCTGGCTTGTAGAGTTTCTGATGAGAAATCATCTGATATCCTGATGGGGGTTCCCTTGTATGTTATTTATCTTTTTTCCCTCATTGCTTTTAATATTTTGTCTCTGTCTTTAATTTTTGTCAGTTTGATTGCTATGTGTCTCAGTGTGTTTCTCTTTGGGTTTATCCTGCCTGGGACTCATTGTGCTTCCTGGACTTGGTTGACTATTTCTTTTCCCATGTTAGGGAAATTTTCAGGTATTATCTCTTCAAATATTTTCTCAGGTCCTTCTCTCTTTTCCTTCTGGGATCCCTATAATGTGAATATTGGTGCATTTATTGTTGTCCCAGAGGTCTCTTAGGCAGTCTTTATTTCTTTTCATTCTTTTTTCTATATTCTGTTCTGTGGCAGTGATTGCCATCATTCTGTCCTTCAGATCACTTATCCATTATTCTACCTCAGTTATTCTACTATCAGTTCCTTCTAGTGTATTATTTATCTCTCTTTGTTTGTTCTTTAGTTCTTGTAGGTCTTTGGTAAACATTTCTTGCATCTTCTCAATCTTTGCCTCTATTCTTTTTCTGAGATCCTGAATCATCTTCACTATCATTATTCTGAATTCTTTTCTGGAAGATTGCCTATCTCCACTTCATTTAGCTGTGTTTCTGGGGTTTTATCTTGTCCCTTCATCTGGGATATAACTTTCTGCTTTTTCACTGATTAACTTTCTGTAATGTAGTTTTTGTTTTAGTTGTTATAGGAATGTGGTTCTTGCTTCTTCTGTCTGCCCTCTGATGAAGGAGGCCAAGAAGCTTGTGTAAAGTTCCTAATGGAAAGGCCTGGTAGTGGGAAAAACTGGGTCTTGCTCTGGTGGGTAGGGCCTTTTTTAGTAGGCTTTAATTCATTTATCTGCCGACAGGTGGGTTGCACTCCCTCCCTGGTACATTTTTGGCCTGAGGTGACTCAGACCTTGAGTCTATGGGCTCTATGATTAGGTTAATGGTGATCTCAAAGAGGGTTTATGCCAAGGGGACCTTCCCAAAATTGTTGCCAATGCCCTCATTCATGTGGTGAGGCTCTGCTGAGCCGTACCTCCACAGGAGACCTCCAACATTAGCAGGTAATTTTGGTTCAGTCTCCTGTTGGGTAACTGCTCCTTTCTTCTGAGTCTTGGTGTGCAAGGTTTTACTTGTGCTCTCCAAGACTGGAGTCTCTGTTTTTCCCAGTCCTGTTGAAGTCTTTTAATCAAATCCTGCTGGCCTTCAAGGTCAGATTCCCTGGGGATTCCCAGTCCCTTTGTCAGATCCCCAGGCTGGGAGGCCTGACATGGGGTTCAGAACCTTCACAACAGTGGGAGAACTTCTTTGGTATTGTTTTTCTACAGTTTGTGTGTCACCCACCTGGTGGGAATGGGGTTTGATTTTATCATGATTGTGCCCATCCCTTTGTCTCTGGACATGGTATATCTTTTCCCACTAGCTGCTGCTGCTGCTGCTTCTAAGTGGCTTCAGTCGTGTCTGACTCTGTGCGACCCCATAGATGGCAGCCCACCAGGCTCCCCTCTCCCTGGGATTCTCCAGGCAAGAACACTGGAGTGGGTTGCGATTTCCTTCTTCAGTGTGTGAAAGTGAAGTCACTCAGTCGAGTCTGACTTAGCAATCCCATGGACTGCAGCCTACCAGGCTCCTCCATCCATGGGGTTTTCCAGGCAAAAGTACTGGAGTGGGGTGCCATTGCTTTCTCCTTCCCACTAGCTATATATTAAATATTTCACACATGGTAGTGCAGTTATGTCAAACATAATCTCCCAGTTCATCCCACCTTTCTCTTCACACCGTGTGTCCAGATTGAAAATAAAAAGAAGCCTTGCAGAATCTAAGCCTGCATGCATACAGCCAGCATTTGATGACTGAAACCTTTATTTTGATGACTGTCGTGAAATCAATGAGGGTAATTCTGTCTCAGAGTCCCACTAAAGTGATGTGTTGAAACTGCAAGGTATTAATACAGCTTCATATGCTGTTCAGGGACTCATAACCCTCAATGAAACATCTCCTGATAGAGATGAGTCCTGGCTTAGCCCCTCCCCCAGCAGCTTCCTACCTACACCAGGGAACCTCTGTTTACTAGAACAAAGGGCATTTCTTTGTTTCATTACCAGGACTGTTTGTGGATTTCCCAAATAACCGACTTATCTTTATTTTAACAAAACTGTGACTTGTGTACTTATCTAATTTCCTTCTTTGTATTGGCTACTAGAAAACTTAGAAGCAAATTTTGGCTCCCTCTCTAAAAAACTCTGGATTCTTATAGCTTGCCTTATGATAATATCATTTCTGGCTTAATCTTATTTCCCTATATTCATTCTCTTTTTGCCCTGTTCTCTGTTTAATTTTAGCTATCTTTTTCATGTTCATTGAATTTATATTATAAATTGCCTGAAATTTTTTTTCTTTTGGAATAAGGGAGGTATAAACACATAATAAATAACTATATTTTTATCCCACTTTCTGCATGTGTTTTGTTTAGTTAACCCAGTCTCCTTTTAGAGAAGCAGTGTAACATAGAAGAATGATTATTCCCTTCTTGGAGGCAGAAGATTTTTAAATGGCTTTACTCCAATCCTGTCTCTATGTAGATGTTGCATTTAAGTCATATTTTGAAATTCTCTGAGCCTTCATTTTCCCACCTGTGAAGTGAGATGGTTAGAAATAAGTGGCCTAGGTTAAGAACTGCAAGCCAAGGGGTTTGGCTGAGAGGGAAAATGCAACTTGCATGGCCCTCTGGAGAAGAGAGAGAATGAAGTGGCCCTGGCATTTGTCTGGTGTCGTGTAGAAACAGTGCTGGTCTAGGATATGTGGACAACTGGAGTTAGCTCACAGTGTGGTGGCCATTTAAACAGACATCTCTTACAGAGCTGTTAAGAAGAAATTTTCATTTAATCAGAATTATTGTTTCTAAACACAGACTCACTGATGATTCAGTTCCAACATCTGAAGTGGAATGAGTAGTTTGAAACAGATTTTTAAATTCTTTTAAAAAAGTTTTCTTTTTAAAATGGTATCTTCATTATACTTCTATATCTTAAATTCCTCAGAAAATAGCATGCCAAGGGATTGAGAATATGTTTATGAAAAGTAAGTTATTTATTCCCATTAAACAGCAATAGTTTTGCATTCTTTCTGTTTAGAATTCCAGCTAACTGTCCTGCACCTGCACAGGGAGAGAACATTCAATTGTGATAGGTCAGGCTCTTGAGGAATCTTCTTACCCCTCCATCCTAGCCTTGAAGATACTTCCTATACTTGAGGAAGGCTTTGGTCACATCTCCCCCATGATACAGGGAGATGTGCATTCATGTTTATATTCATGTTATCACCCATAACCCTACATCTGTCCTGGGCAAATGAGACAATAATGCAGGTGAACTGAATGAGTATCTACTTGTTCACACCAGGCACATAGGGAGTGTCTCAGCCTCCTTACCTGGTGACTAGGGCACTGTTGAGGTGCTTGCTACAACACCATCTGTAGCTGCAGGGGGCCATGATGGAATAAGAGACAGCACTTCTGGACACTGTGAACATCTAGTCATCTGGAACACTGTACCATGTTGGTGTGAAAAAGTCAATGGACACAGTTATGTATGAAGTGTGACTCCAATAAAAGAGAAAAAGCTAAAAGAAAAAAAAAAGCCATCCCTGTGCTCTGCTGGAACAGATCTTTCCCAATTGTGTGAACAGACAGAAGTGCTGGCAGGATGGCAGCATCACACAGCCCCGTCACTGTTGACAAGCAACACTCAGGAAGACCTGCCTTGAAACAAGTGTAGGCAGTCACCTGGGGCCAAGCACATGCTATCAACAGATATTAAATTACCTGTGTGAATTTAACTTTTTTGGATATCAACAGTCTTATGTGAAAGTTTTTATAGATTTGCTTAGGAGATAAAATATACAAGAGTCAAGTGTCCTTACATTTATTTTGTCCATCCAGATCTGGGCCTGGCTGACCCCTTGGTACCATTTGGGTTCATAGATGACACCTCTCGGATGGCCTTGCCTTATCAATCAAATGTCCCAAGCCCTGTCTCATGATCTTATTTTATTTTATCCATTGTGATCTAAAATTTTCACCTTTCTTAATTTGCCTTAATTTTTATTTTCATTTTTTCTTACTAAGGGTATTAACATTATTATATAGATATTTTCTATTCTGCTCATCACTTTAACTCTTAAGCTTAGAGCACTTTATGACATAGTCACATATAACATAGTTATAATATAACATATTATAATTTTAAATAAAATTATAATAAAGTAGTTTAAGTTAACACAAGATTATTTCTATTTTGGTACACTATTTTAAAGGATTTTCCACTGTTGGACAGACAATAAACTGAGTGATTTTAACTTCTGAAACCCAGGCTATATTTTAAATACCTAGGATTTTATGTGATAAAAATTCTGTGTAGAAAATACTACACATGAGTTTCTACACCAGAGCTATAAATCTTTGGGTGTTTGGATGCATTACTTTTATTTTATTTAATTTTTATTTTTACTTTACAATATTGTATTGGTTTTGCCATACATCAACATGAATCCACCACGGGTATACATGTGTTCCCCATCCTAAACCCCCCTCCCACCTCCTTCCCTGTACCATCCCTCTGGGTCATCCTAGGGCAACAGCCCCAAGCATCCTGTATCATGCATTGAACCTGGACTGGTGATTCATTTCATATATGATATTATACATGTTTCAATGCCATTCTCCCAAATCATCCCACCTTCGCTCTCTCCCACAGAGTCCAAAAGATTGTTCTATGCATCTGTGTCTCTTTTGCTGTCTCACATACAGGGTTATCATTACCATCTTTCTAAATTCCATATATATGCATTGGTGCATATATATGTATTGGTGTTTTTCTTTCTGGCTTACTTCACTCTGTATAATCGGCTCCAGTTTCATCCACCTCATTAGAACTGATTCAAATGGATTCTTTTTAATGGCTGAGTAATACTCTATTGTGTATATATATCCATTCATCTGCTAATGGACATCTAGGTTGCTTCCATGTCCTGGCTATCATAAACAGTGCTGTGATGAATATTGGGGTACACGTGTCTCTTTCAATTCTGGTTTCCTCAGTGTGTATGCCCAGCAGTGGGATTGCTGGGTCATAAGGCAGTTTTATTTCCAGTTTTTTAAGGAATCTTCACACTGCTCTCCATAGTGACTGTACTACTTTGCATTCCCACCAACAGTGTAAGAGGGTTCCCTTTTCTCCACACCCTCTCCAGCATTTATTGCTTGTAGACTTTTGGATAGCAGCCATTCTGACTGGCATGAAATGGTACCTCATTGTGGTCTTGATTTGCATTTCTCTGATAATGAGTGATGTTGAGCATCTTTTCATGTGTTTGTTAGCCATCTGTATGTCTTCTTTGGAGAAATGTCAGTTCTTTAGCCCACTTTTTAAAAAAATTTTACATTATTATTATTTTTTTAATTTTTATTTTACTTTATTTTGCTTTACAATACTGTATTGGCTTTGCCATACATTGACATGAATCAGCCACGGGTGTACATGAGTTCCCAATCCTGAACCCCCCTCCCACCTCCCACCCCATATCATCCCTCTGGATCATTCCCATGCACCAGCCCCAAGCATCCTGTATCCTGTATGGCCCATTTTTTGATTGGGTTGTTTATTTTTCTGGAATTGAGCTGCAGGAGTTGCTTGTATATTTTTGAGATTAGTTCTTTGTCAGTTATTTTCTCCCATTCTGAAGGCTGTCTTTTCACCTTGCTTATAGTTTCATTTGTTGTGCAGAAGCTTTTAATTGTAATTAGGTCCCATTTGTTTATTTTTGCTTTTATTTCCAGTATTCTGGGAGGTGGGTCTTAGAGGATCTTGCTGTGATTTATGTCAGAGAGTGTTTTGCCTATGTTCTCTAGGAGTTTTATAGTTTCTGGTCTTACATTTAGATCTTTAATCCATTTTGAGTTTATTTTTGTGTATGGTGTTAGAAAGTGCTCTAGTTTCATTCTTTTACAAGTGGTTGACCAGTTTTCCCAGCACCACTTGTTAAAGAGATTGTCTTTTCTCCATTGCATATTCTTGCCTCCTTTGTCAAAGATAAGGTGTTCATAGGTGTGTGGATTTATCTCTGGGCTTTCTATTTTGTTCCATTGATTTATATTTCTGTCTTTGTGCCAGTACCAGTATCTTGATGACTGTGGCTTTGTAGTAGAGCCTGAAGTCAGGCAGGTTGATTCCTCCAGTTCCATTCTTCTTTCTCAAGGTTGCTTTGGTTATTCGAGGTTTTTTGTATTTCCATACAAATTGTGAAATTATTTGTTCTATCTCTGTGAATAATACTGTTGGTAGCTTGATAGGAATTGCATTGAATCTATAGATTGCTTTGAGTAGTATACTCATTTTCACTATATTGATTCTTCTGATCCATGAACATGTCATATTTCTCCATCTATTTTTTTTGTTTGTTTTGTTGTTTTTCATATGTTATTATTATTATTTTTCTCCATCTATTAGTGTCCTCTTTGATTTCTTTCACCAGTTTTTTTTTTATAGTTTTCAATATATAGGTCTTTAGTTTCTTATTCCTAATTATTTTATTCTTTTCGTTGCAATGGTGAATGAGATTGTTTCCTTAATTTCTCTTTCTATTTTCTCATTATTAGTGTATAGGAATGCAAAGGATTTATGTGTGTTGATTTTATATCCTGCAACTTTACTATATTCATTGATTACCTCTAGTTATTTTCTGGTGGAGTCTTTTGGACGTATTACTTTTAATTTGGCTGTTTAAACAGACTCAAGCATTGAAGCAAATTTGGAACTAGTGAAAGAAAACAGCATGGCTTACTTCCTGGAGAAACTAATAAACTTGCCTTACAGTTCAGACTCTGGATTCTGCAATTTTATCATGTAATATTAATATAATCAAGGTTAAAATCAAAGTCAAATCAGCAAATCATTATCCTGAAAACTGATTTCTTTGTAGTATAAGATAACTAAAGATATTCCTAGATTTACAGAAATGAGAAACATGGGACCTGATTCTTGATAAAGTGGAGAATCAGTAAAGATATGTAAAAAGAAAAACCTCAGTGTTTCACCTGTTGTGTGTCCTTTACTTTTTTTCACAGAGCAGTTTACTTCCTGTCACCAACTGTGTACAGGTTTTTCCCCCACAGCAAGCAGTTATCTTTTTTCCCTCTGGACTTACTGATAACTGGTGTTACATCAATGCAGACTTAAAACCACACCTTGGATGTGGGGCCAGGACAGAAAGAGGGTGGGCAGCAAATTAACCTGAAGACCAAGCAGAAGGGAGGCAACCAGCCAGGGGTCAGGCTGTTTCCCCAGACGGGGCTGCTGCGGAGGGTGGCCCTCACAGGCAGAGTCTCTGTCCCAGAGAAACAGGTGCAAAGACCACCAAGAGCTCCCCACAAAAGTCATGAGAGGGGCAAGGACAGAAAGCATCCAAAAGGAAGGAAAAGGAAAGCTGGATACCAGCAGGTGGCTGCCCTATGACTTAACTGGATTCTAACTCTGTCTACCTGGAGATCACATCAGATTCCCCAGGTTGAGACTCAGTCCCACAGGACTGCTCCCCACCCCTCAGACATCAATTGCAATCATAGTTCCTCTGGTTACCCACACCTTCTGTCTGATTTGACTACAAATTGGAGACTTCTATGACCCTGTCCTCAGGTTCGATTACTCGCTAGAGCAGTTCACAGAACTCAGAGACACACTTACTTATATTTACCAGTTTAAAAACACAGATGAACAGCCAGATGAAGAGGCATATCAGGCAGGGTGTGTGAGGAGGGGTGCAGAGCCCTCATGCCCTCTGAGTGTCCCCCACTTTTGCAGCACCTACCTGCACCTCCCCTCAGTCACCTACCTGCAGCCTCTCTGGATGCCATACTATGGGGTGTGTGTGGAGGCTCCATCACACTGGCAAGATCCATCTTTAAGCCCATTCTCAGCCATGCTACGTTCACAAGAGAATTGTGGGGGTGGGGCTGAAAACCCTAAGCATCTAATTATGGCTTATTCTTTTCAGTGACTGTTCCTCAATCAGGACCCCCCCCCCCTAGAGTGGCCTTATTAGAACAAAAGACACTCCTGTCATCCAGCAAATGACAAGGCTTTGAGGAGCTCTTTCGGAGCTGGGTTCAAAGACCAAATATTAGAACAGAAGATGTTTCCAGCACCCTTTGACATGGACCATTTTTAAAGTCTTTATTGAATTCATTACAATATTGCTTCTGTTTTATGGTGTTTTTTTTGTTGTTGTTGTTCAAGGCATGCGGGATATTAGCTCCCTGACCTGAGATCGAACCTGTGTCCCCTGTACTAGAAGGTGAAGTGTTAACCACTGGACCACCAGGGAAGTCCCGTCCCAACACTCTAATCACTTAAGAAATTACAAGGGTTTCAAGAGCTCTGTGCCAGGACCTGTTATCTCCTAGGATGTTACTGAAGTCTACCAGCTAGGAAACACAAGGCAGGCTATGTAGGAGAGAGAGCAAAGACTTAGAGTGAGAGTTTGGGTTATACTTTGGCTCTGTCAACCACCAGCATGTGCAGCGTCAGTTCTTAGAGGACCAAAAACATATAAACCTTTGTACAGCCCTAGCATGGTGTTTGGCACATAGTGGACATTACAAAAACTACACAATTATTTTCTCTTTCTCTTTACTGAATTTTCTCTCCATTCCTGGAAATCATTTCACACATATTGGCCAATTATTTGGAAGTGACTGATTTAAAATTTGAACTGAGAAGAATTAAAAACACAGAAGATGATTAACTGCACTTGAATAACTTTTACTGAGTAGGTGCTTAGCAAGTTGTTGATGTACTTACCTGCCTATGTGTAAATATTTGTTCTAAATATACAAGTCATGATACTTGAAATTCCTAATTTGAAAACAAAGTTCATTGACTTTCTTCTAAGGTTAACCATGTTTAGCCTCTCCTTTGTAAATACTATCAATAGGCTCCTTCTCTGCTAAATAGCTAAGTTTTTAAATTGGTTTTTGACTCTCCTAAACAAAGGGTGATGGAAAGGGAAGTTAGAAACATTAATTGCATCCTTTTTAAAAAAATATTATGACTTAATTTTATATCTTCCTTACTATCATAAACAACTACTTTTTGTACAAATAATTGGGTTGAACATACATATATCATGGGCAGTTAAATGTTGAGAATCCCTTATGTCCATTTGGTGATTATTCTAGGAAAACTGAAGCCTGGAACTATATTTTTTATGATATCATATATATATATATATATAAAACCCAGATTTGATCCCTGGGTTGGGAATATCCCCTGGAGGAGGAAATGGCAACCCACTCCAGTATTCTTGGCTGGAGAATTCCATGGACAGAGGAGCCTGGTGATTTGTAGTCCATGGGATTACAATGAGTCAGACACAACAGAGTGATTAACATGTTCATATATGGGATCATAAAAAATATAAATATATATTTTAATGATATATAGTTGATTTACAGTCTTGTGCCAATCTCCGCTGTACAGCAAAGTGACTCAGTTATATATATATATATATATATACACACACACATTCTTTTTAATATTCTTTTCCTATATGGTTTATCAAAGGATACTGAATACAGTTCCCTGTGCTATACATTAGGACCTTGTCTGTCCATTCTAAATGTACTAGTTTGCATCTATCAACCCCAAATTCCCAGTCCCTCCTTCTCCCTCTTGCTCCTCTTGGTAACCACAAGTCTGATCTCCATAACTGTGAGTCTGTTTCTGTTTTGTAGATAGGTTCATTTGTGCCATATGTTAGATTACACATATATGAAATTAAATGGTATTTGTCTTTCTCTGTCTGACTTGGTTTACTTAGTATGATAACATGTAGTTGAATTCATGTTGCTGCAATATTTTCATTATTTCATCTTTTTTGTGGCTGAGTAGTATCCATATATATTTATATATATGTATATACATCTTCTTTATCCGTTCCTCTGTTGATGGACATGTATGTTGTTTCCACGTTTTGGCTGCTGTGAGCAGTGCTGCTATGAATGCAAGGGAGTATGCATTTTTTTGAATTATAGTTTTGTCTGGGTAAATTCCAAGGAGTGAGTTTGCTGGATCATATGGAAATTCTACTTTTAGTTTTCTAAGGAATCTCCCTACCGTTTTTTATGGTGGTTGTACCAATATGCAATCCCACCAATAGTGCAGGAGTGTTCCCCTCTCTCCACACCCTCTCCAGCATTTGCTATTTGTAGACTTTATAATGACGGCCATTCTGACTGGTGTGAGGTGGTACCTCACTGTAGTTATGATTTGTATTTCTCTAAAAGTTAGTGGTGTTGAGCACCTTTTTCTGCGCCTACTGGCCATCTGTATGACTTCTTTGGAGAAATGTCTATTAAGGTCTTCCGCCCATTTTTTGATTGAATTTTTAGTTTTTTGTTGTTGGGTTATATGAGCTATTTGTATAGTTTGGAGATTAAACCCAAATATTATCTTTCATTCCATAAGTTGTCTTTTCATTTTTTAATCATTTTCCTTGCTGCACAACAGCTTGTAAGTTTGATTAGGTCCTATTTGTTTATTTTCATTTTTATTTCTATTGCCTTGGGAGACCAATCCAAGAAAACATTGCTACAATTTATGTCAGAGGATGTTTTGCCTATGCTCTTTTCTAGGCGGTCATAGTCATCATAAATCCACACAGAGGGAAGAAATAGTTCCTTAATTGATTCATGATTAGCAACATTAGTATCCCTTCTCTTTAAATTGGTGTTCTAATAGTGTCTTTTCTGTTTTTTCTTGGGTCTGTCATAATAATTACAACTGAGTAAAATTTACTTATTGATAGCTTTTCCAAGTTTTATCAAACTTTGCATAGTTCCTACTTGTACGACTAAATTTAAATATCAACTAAAATGCACTTTAATTCTCTTGAGACTCCCATCTATGGGACTAAAGCAAAACATCAACAATAACAATACAAGAACAACCAATGAAAGACTACTTCATATGACAAGTGGTGATTTGTCACACAAAATAAATCAATGAAAATGGATTGTGGAATGGCTGCTATGTTTATAGAACTTTCTTTGCTTGGAAAGGAAAATGATTTTGACAAACAAAAAGGCAACTACTCAGTTCCTAAATGTTCTGCATCTCATGATGAATATGAGTTTTCCATATGGCTTTGGTTTTCTCCAAAGCAGAACCTGAAGCAAGGGCTTGATCAGGGGGAGCTTATATGGAACTGGTCCTAGGAGGAGGTAGTGAGGAGTGGGGGACATGAGACAGGCAGGGAAGGAGGAAAAGCCCAAACCAAGATTCCTTATGGAGGTAGATAAGTTGAGGTTCTCTTGTGGATGTTTTGAAATGGATGCAGGGTACCTTTCAAAATTATCTTCTGAAAAATAGAATGCTGGGTCATTTATCCATGAGAACTTCCACTCTGATTCCCTATTTCCTTGTCTGCCACCATCTTTAACTGTTGAGCAAGAAAAATGGGAACAGGTGGTTTGTGGAGTAGGGTTGCGGGTGTTGTCCCAGTTCTAAGTGAAAGAAGGAAATGGGACATTCCACAGCAGATTACAGATGGTCTTTCTAAACCAATACTGCTATGGCTGAAGGAATAAAGCAAATTCTCTTCACTTTCTAAATTGAGTCCAACACCAGTTCTTGCCAATTCTTTTCTTTGCTCCATCTCATAGGCTCCCTTTCTTCACCTAATCTTAGACCAAAGAAAGAACCTGAAACATTGGTTTTTAACAGTTTATTTTTTATATACTTTTAATATTTTTAGGACACATGCTGTGCTGTGTTGTGCTTAGACCCTCAGTCGTGTCTCTTTGAGACCCCGTGGACTGCAGTCTGCCAGGCTCCTCCATCAATGGGGATTCTCCATGCCCACCTCTGGGGGATCTTCCAAACCCAGGGATCAAAACCAGGTCTCCCACATTACAGGTGCATTCTTTACCAGCTGAGCTAACAGGAGAATGCTTTTAGGACATACCTGTGGACAAGGTTATTTTGCTTCCCAGGTTTTCAGTATTTTTTTTTTATTTTTATTTTTACTTTATTTTACTTTACAATACTGTATTGGTTTTGCCATACATTGACATGAATCCACCACGGGTGTACATGAGTTCCCAAACATGAACCCCCCTCCCACCTCCCACCCCATATCATCTCTTTGGATCGTCCCCATGCATCAGCCCCAAGCATCCTGTATCCTGCATCAAACATAGACTGGCAATTCGTTTCTTGCATGATAGTATACATGTTTCAATGCCATAAGAGATGGGTGATTTGTAGGGATTCCTTTGGGTCAAAAATTGGGCATGATTCTTGTCTTCTAAGCATGGTCATTAACCAGCTTTGTGTCCAGTGTTTCCCTTCTGAAATTCATGTGTGCAGAGAGTTACGTGTGTGAGAACACATGATGAGTTTGGAAGACTACCACGAAACATTGTATATTCCCATAAATCTGTCTTCTCTTTTCACTTTCTTTGATGTCTGAGCTTCTCACCATGAGATTTCCTGGAGTTAAAGTTATCTTTCTACAAGGTCTGTATAAACTATCCAGTACATAAAATATATTTGGAGCAATAAGTACTGTATTGATTATAGAAGTTTTAAATCCGATCATGAAGAAAAAATTTTCACTATAAGGTAAGCATCAGACTGACAGATTGATTTCCAAGTGGCAATATGTAAGTATTAACAAGACGCTGGCTAGAATACAACCAGTCCTAAAATTGCATTATACTTTCTATTGCAAAAATAAATAGGAATATTTGTGTATGAGGGATCGTTATTGTAGTTACTGTCCTTAGGTTAACTTATGTATTCTCTGATGCACTGAATTCACATCTTTGAGTAATCAGTTCTCATGTTGCATGACAAGTAACTGAATTGACCCTGCTTAGAAGCTCTGAGCTTCCCTGGTGGCTCAGATGGTAAAGAATCTGCCTGTAATGCAGGAAACTCAGGTTTGATCCCTGGCTTGGGAAAATCAGGGAGATTTTTTTCCTTGGAGAAAAAAAAAAATGGCTATCCACTCCAGTATTCTTGCCTAGAGAATCCTATGGACAGAGAAATCTGGTGGGCTACAGTCCATGGGGTCACAAAGAATTGGATGTGACTGAGTGACTCACACACACACACACACACACACACACACACACAAGATCCAAGTAGAATCTTATTTTAAAAAAGAAGAAAAGTTTTTGCTTCTAAAATATCTAATTTTTCTAATTCATAGTGAAAGAAGTTTCCTTATTTCTTTCACTAGTGTAGGGACCAGTATGTGGAGAACACTTCTCAACCTTGAAGAGAATAGAATAAATGACTTAGCTGTATTCTTTGTAAACTCATAGCTAGTTAAACAACCATGTGGAGAAAGAGGAGTTATTAAATATTCTCATCTTCCAAACACTCCAGGCCAGGATACTGGGACCTGTTTCTGTCTCTCTTGCTGACAAACCCCTGTCCTGGGAATAAGCAATTGCCAGATGTATCTGTAAAAAGGGCTTCCCACGTGGCTCAATGGGCTTCTCTTGTGGCTCTGCTGGTAAAGAGTCTGCCTGCAATGCAGGAGACCTGGGCTCAATCCCTTGGTTGGGAAGATCCCCTGGAGAAGGAAAAGGCTACCCGCTCCAGTATTCTGGCCAGGAGAAGTCCATGGACTGTATAGTCCATGGGGTCACAAAGAGTCGGATAAAACTGAGTGACTTTCACTCACAGGTGGCTCTGTGCATAAAGAATCTGCCTGCGGTGAAGGAGACACAGGTGAGGTGGGTTAGATTCATGGGTCAGGAAGATCCCCTGGAGAGGGGAATGGCAACCCACTCCAGTATTCTTGCTTGGGAAATCTCATGGACAGAGGAGGCTGGCAGGCTACAGACCATGGGGTTGCAAAGAGACAGCCACAGCTGAGGTCACTGAGCACATACACACACCTGTATATCTGCAAAAACCCCAAGGGAATACGCGGGTCAACAGGTGGCTTACATGATTTTCAAGTTCTTATAACATTTTCATGCTGTTTAGCCTTCTGTAAAGCTGTATTAATGTTACAATTTATTATAGTCTTAAAATCAGAATTTTGCTTCCCTGGTAGCTCAGCTGGTAAAGAAGCTGCCTGCAATGAAGGAGACCCCAATTTGATCCCTGGGCTGGGAAGATCCCCTGGAGAAGGGAACAACTATCCACTCCAGTATTCAGGCCTGGAGAATTCCATGCTGTCACAAAGAGTTGGACATGACTAAGTGACTTTCACTTTCAAGATCTTTGAAACTACAATTTTAAGCATCTTCATTTCTTTGGATGAAGTTGATACATATACATGTTAATTTTCCCATATCACAAATTAGTCAGTTGCAGAACTATGGACAGAGGTTCGTAACATTGTACAGGAGACAGGGATCAAGACCATCCCCATGGAAAAGAAATGCAAAAAAGCAAAATGGCTGTCTGGGGAGGCTTTACAAACAGCTGTGAAAAGAAGAGCAGTGAAAAGCAAAGGAGAAAAGGAAAGATATAAGCATCTGAATGTAGAGTTCCGAAGAATAGCAAGGAGAGATAAGAAAGCCTTCCTCAGCGATCAATGCAAAGAAATAGATGAAAACAACAGAATGGGAAAGACTAGAGAAAATTAGAGATATCAAGGGAACATTTCATGCAAAGATGGGCTTGATAAAGGACAGAAATGGTATGGACCTAACAGAAGCAGAAGATATTAAGAAGAGGTGGCAAGAATACACAGAAGAACAGTACAAAAAAGATCTTCATGACTCAGATAATCAGGATGGTGTGATCACTCACCTAGAGCCAGACATCCTGGAATGTGAAGTCAAGTGGGCCTTAGAAAGCATCACTATGAACAAAGCTAGTGGAGGTGATGGAATTCCAGTGGAGCTATTTTAAGTCCTGAAAGATGATGCTGTGAGAGTGCTGCACTCAATATGCCAGCAAATTTGGAAAACTCAGCAGTGGCCACAGGACTGGAAAAGGTCAGTTTTCATTCCAATCCCAAAGAAAGGCAATGCCAAAGAATGCTCAAACTACCGCACAATTGTGCTCATCTCACACGCTAGTAAAGTAATGCTCAAAATTCTTCAAGCCAGGTTTCAGCAATACGTCAACCATGAACTTCCAGATGTTCAAGCTGGTTTTAGAAAAGGCAGAGGAACAAGAGACCAAATTGCCAACATCCGCTGGATCATGGACAAAGCAAGAGAGTTCCAGAAAAGCATCTATTTCTGCTTTATTGACTATGCCAAAGTCTTTGACTGTGTGGATCACAATCAACTGTGGACAATTCTGAAAGAGATGGGAATAGCAGACCACCTGACCTGCCTCTTGAGAAATGTATATGCAGGTCAGGAAGCAACGGTTAGAACTGGACATGGAACAACAGACTGGTTCCAAATAGGAAAAGGAGTATGTCAAGGCTGTATATTGTCACCCTGCTTATTTAACTTATATGCAGAGTATATCATGAGAAATGCTGGGCTGGAAGAAGCGCAAGCTGGAACCAAGATTGCTGGGACAAATATCAAAAACCTCAGATATGCAGATAATACCATCCTTATGGAAGAAAGTGAAGAGAAACAAAAAAGCCTCTTGATGAAAGTGAAGGACGAGAGTGAAAAAGTTGGCTTAAAGTTCAACATTCAGCAAACTAAGATCATGGCATCTGGTCCCATCATTTCATGGGAAATAGATGGGGAAACAGTGGAAACAGTGTCAGACTTTATTTTTTGGGGGCTCCAAAATTACTGCAGATGGTGACTGCAGCCATGAAATTAAAAGACACTTCCTCCTTGGAAGGAAATTTGTGACCAACCTAGACGGTATATTAAAAAGCAGAGACATTACTTTGCCAACAAAGTTCTGTCTAGTCAAGACTATGGTTTTTCCAGTGGTCATGTATGGATGTGAGAGTTGGACTGTGAAGAAAGCTGAGCACTGAAGGATCGATGCTTTTGAACTGTAGTGTTGGAGAAGACTCTTGAGAGTCCCTTGGACTGCAAGGAGATCCAACTAGTACATTCTAAAGGAGATCAGTCCTGGGTATTCTTTGGAAGGAATGATGCTAAAGCTGAAACTCCAATACTTTGGCCACCTCATGTGAAGAGTTGACTCACTGGAAAAGATTGTGATGCTGGGAGGAATGAGGGCAGGAGGAGAAGGGAACGACAGAAGATGAGATGGCTGGATGGCATCACTGACACGATGGATGTGAGTTTGAGTGACCTCCGGGAGTTGGTGATGGACAGGGAGGCCTGGTGTGCTGCAGTTCATGGGGTTGCAAAGAGTCGGACATGACTGAGCGAATGAACTGAACTGAACTGAACTGAGAGCCAAGACTGGAAATGAGGCTTTTGACCTCTAATGACTGGTGAATTAGACATAAACTGACCATTGAGATAAATAGGAAAAGCCATCTCTGTGTGGTTCTTTGTGCACTGCGGTGGTGGATAGGGAGGATGGAGTTTCTGCTCTGGCTCCATGGACCTCAAAGCAACAGTTAGAACTTAAGCCAATCAATAATATTTTCTAGAAAGAATACTTTCTCATGGACATGCTTTGGACTCCAGTTATGTGATTCCTGTTTTAAAATTACCTGCAGACAAAGTGGGTTGACTCCCAGTGCCCTGTAGTCAGTATGCCCAAGCGTCAGTAAATTAATAATACACATTTAAGTTCTAATACAGTAAGCAGCCTGACTGCTGCTAATTATTAAATGAGATTCAGATCAGGAAAACTTTGAAGAGGGCCTGAAATTTGGGTTTAAGTGTGAATCCTGTCTCTGTTGAATAATGGATTTCTTTCTCCAGAGACACTCAAGGTCCATCTTTGGCTTTGGCGTTGTAAAAATATCCAAATCGAAGACGAAGAGAATAAATGTTTGTTTTTTAACAAGCTCATCCTCTTATACATTCTAACACTATGCAAATGTGTTCTTGGAATAGAATAGTTAAATCTTCGGGTTTTAAACTTTGCCTCTCATCGATTTATTTACTGCTTGTTGCTTTGGATATGAAAGCAGAACTTACCAAGTCAAATACTGTTGGCAGAATACTCAGGTCTATAGCAAACAAACTGCCCCAAACATAAATCCACTCTACAGTCTGCCAAAGTTCAGCTTCTGTACCAACTGAAACAGAAGTCCCACTAGGAGATGCAAAGGGGCTGATTGGCTGGGGCAGGGTGGGCAGGGTACATAAAAGGCAGCTGTGGACCATCTGGGGAGGTCAGTCTCATCATCCAGCTATAGTCAGAGCTCTGGGCTTCCCTGACAGTGTATCTTCATCATGAGTGGGTGCCCCTTCTTAGGAAACAACTTTGGGTGAGTATTTACCTCTATCCTGAGTATGGTTAAGCTCTTAGGAAGGTCAAATATGAACAGTAATTTCAGAATTTCAAGAGCAAGAGTGAAAACTGTCAGCCTTCTTCCGCTGTTTAATCATCTACTTTGAAAAGTTAGGAATAAGAGAATTCTCGTTGCTTCTGTTATTCGGTACTGTGCTTTCTCAAACTCTATTTTTTCCCCTTTTACTTCTTTCACCTGCAGATATACTTTTACACCTCTCTCTGCACAAGGCAGTGAAGAAGACAAATCACAGGCCGGTGTGAATAGAGCCAGTAAAGGAGGACTTATCTATGGGAACTACCTGCAAGTAAGTGGCAGGGTCCTTACAAGGATTATCTTTCATTTTTAGGCCCTAAACTCAGCTACATAACATTTTCATGTTTGGGATTGTTTTGTGTTTGTTTTTGCAGTTGGGCTTCCCTGGTAGCTCAGCTGGTAAAGAATCTGCCTGCAATGTGGGAGACCTGGGTTTGATCCCTCTGTTGGGAAGAGCCCCTGGAAAAGGGAATGACTACACACTACAGTATTCTTGCTTGGAGAATTCCATGGACCGTATAGTCCATGGGATCATAAAGATTCTCAGTCACCCAACAGTTTTATGGATCTAAAGATATCTCTTTTTATAGAAATGTATGCTTTTTCGAGCATATATTTTTGTTAGAAAATTCTAAAGACTTGCATGTAAAGATTCACCTGCCCAACAAAAGTACAATAACGGTAGATAAAGCATTGATAACTGGCTGGCATTGCATGACCTGTTCACGTGAGACCTGGTTACTAAATCCCAGCCTAGAATTGTAAATGTAGCCAGACAATTTCTCTTTTAAATTATTTATTGTAAAGTGGAAATGTTGAAGACATATGTTTAGATGAAAGAAGGGTGCTACAAAGAGGAATTTGAACATTATTTTTATTTTATATCTCTTTTTTTTTTTTTGCCACTTGGCATGTGGGAACTTAGTTCCCTGACCAGGGATTGAACCCTCACCTCTTGCAGTGGAAGCATGGAGTCCCAACCACTGGACCACTAGGGAAGTTGCTGGAGATTATTTTTAAGATGTGAAATGATTAGAGTCCTTGATGACTTTGTTGATGGGTTTCTAAGGATGAGCTGATAGGCAATGTTAAGACCTTCTAGAACTGACTCTTTAGGAGAATAAAAGAACAGCAGACACACAGTAGGCTAAGCAAGTTATAGAGCTTTTATGGCACTGGCTTCAAGAGATGGAAGGGATGTGATTTCTCAGTGAAGGTAATAGTATGTTTTAGGATAGATTCCTGGGCTTCCCCAGTGGCACAGTGGTAAAGAATCCACCTGCCAATGCAGGAGACTCTAGAGACTCAGGTTTGAACCCTAGGTTGGGAAGATCCTTTGGAGGAGGGCATGGCAAACCACTCCAGTATTCTTGCCTGGATAATTCCATGGACAGAGGAGCCTGGTGGGCTACAGTCCGTTTGGTCGCAAAGAGTCAGACATGACAGCACACACACATACACAGATATAATTTCTTCTGAAAAGAATAAAACTCATAAATTCAATCCACTCCTTGTGAAGAGACATTAATTGTTTAAAAAACAGTAGATTGGTTCCTGAGTATTTGGGAGACTTTTTTTTTTATCATATCATATTCTATTTATTAAAGTTGGTAAAAATCAAGTTTTGCAATTTTAATATCAGTCTTTTTGTAGTATTTTTTCCAGTTTTACTGAGATATAATTGACATATAACTTCACATAAGTTTAAGGTGCCCGCATGTTGATTTGATTACGCTGACATATGGCATAGTGATTACTACCAGAGCATTAACTAATGCCTGCATCACATCACATAATCACTTTTCTTTTTTTTTGTGGTAAGAACACTTAAGATCTAGTATACGGTGCATTGTCATTAACTACAATCACTATGGTGTACACTAGATCCTAACTGTAACTTATTCATCATGTAAATAGAAGTTTCTACAAAATCAGTTTTTCTTTTTTTTTTTTTTGTTTGAAGTTGGAAAAAGTTTTGAATGCACAGGAGCTTCAAAGTGAAATAAAAGGAAATAAAATCCATGATGAACATCTTTTTATCATAACTCATCAAGGTAAGTTGCACACAGGGTTGAACAGTAACTATTCGTAATAGTTTCCCACTAGTAATGAGGAAAGTTACAATGCTTTTAACCATAGAATGGTGGAAGAGTAAAGGATCACATTTGTTAGGATGCTTGCAAATACTTTGCCGTCAGATAAATTATCATAGGTCCTCCTTTTGGGATTTATTACAGTCTTCTTTCTGTTACCTCACTAATTGGATCAGGTAGGACTTTGTCCTTAATCCAAAGAGACTTTTTATCTCTTGGAATTCACAAAGAATCTGAAAGTTAAGATATCACTACTTGTCAACTCAGAGCTATTTTCAAGAAATAGATCACTCACATTTACTGTAGCTTTACATGTCCTACAGAAATCTGGTACTAAACAGGAATATAAATGTTACCTAAAATGTGTATTCATTCTCTCCAGACTTCTAACCTCTGGGTAGTGGTTTTTTAATGTAGGAGTCCATGACTTTGGAAGTTTAGGAAGTCTCGGAACTCTTTGAATTTTGTGCAAGATTTCACAAATATGTGTCTTACAGAAGTCTGTTACTCCAAAATATTAAGATTTACTCTAAATCCTTTGTGTCATAATACTGTCCTCTGGTTGATCATTGCCCCATGTCTCATGCTGATCAGTGATGCATTTCTAGATGTTTCTTTGTCTTATCCATTCTTTCTGTCTTTTCCTCAAATGATTGTTTTCTTCACTGACTGGCTAATATAACCAACTTCTTTGAGAAAAAAAAAAAAGGAAAATAATTGGCTTAATGTGTTACTTCTTCTGTTTTTTACGTTGACATTCTGTTGGTGGCTTATACCAAGACAAAATCAATGAGGGCAGAATGACAGCAGGTCAGCATACATCTAGAATCAGAAATCTATTTCGAATCCCATCTCTACCATTAAAGATGATCCAACCTCAGTCTGGTTTCTGGACCAGTAATTCTCTCCATTTCCCCATCTGTACTATGGGAAGAATGATTACATCTTCTCATTCACAGAGCTCCTGTGAGGATGACATGAGATAAGGTGTGTTACACACTTAGTTCAAGGTACAGCATGCAGTGAGCTCATAGTAAATGGCAGCTTGCATCATTTGATGGAGAAACTTTCCTTCCATCAGAACACAAGGTCAGCAGGTCATGGGACCTGCTACCCAGAGTTAAACTTGAAAAATTGATAAATAAACTGATCAAAAAATATTTGATTTGCTCTTTTTGTCTAAAGATGGAAATTAGATTTCTAAAGTCTCCTTAGCTCTAATTTAAAGGTATAATTTTATTCCTTTCATTAGTACAGAAGCACAGCCTTTGCCCAAACAGAATGCATGAGCAATCATTAAAATGATTCATGTCCATGTTCCCCTAATGACTACGTTTGCTGTTTAATTTATCTATTTATAAAACAATCACCCAGTGTTTATCTTATCTCAAGCATTATGCCAGGAGCTGAGGGAAACTGCTGAATATGACAGAGTTTCAGCCTGTTCATAACTTGTCCTCCCTGTAAAGTCTAAATCTCTAGAAACAGAATGTTGTCATACTCCTTAGGTTGTGCGCATGCATGCTTAGTCACTCAGTGGTGTCCGACTTTTGCAATGTTATGGACTGTAGCCCACCAGGCTCCTCTGTCCATGGGATTATCCAGGCAAGAATACTGGAATGGGTAGCCAGTTCCTTCTCCACAGAAGCTTCCCGACCCAGGGATCGAACCCTTATTGCAGGGATCAAACTTCTGTATTGCAGGCAGATTCTTTTCTGTTTGAACCACCAGGGAAGCCCATTCATTAAATTAATGAATTATTAATATCTCACTTTATAGATATTCAGTATTACTTCTGTTTCTCCACACACTTCCAGCTTCCACATGGGAAGATAAGATTATTTGCTGTATCCCAAAAGACATTTACAATATTTTGTTGAAAGAAATCAGTTCAAAAATAACATAAAGCATATAGATAACATACCTGACATATTAAAACATTCATTAAAATGAGGCTATTTTAACTTGATCACTGATACTTGTTTGTAGCATAGTATAGGGCTATGTTGGCATTTATAGACTTTTAAGTTACATTTTTATTTCTCTTTCAACGTGTTAGCTTTGTCTTTCATATAATTACAGTCAAAAGGCTCCCAACTGATGATGATCTTCTCTTTGCAGCTTATGAACTCTGGTTTAAGCAGATCTTATGGGAATTAGATTCTGTTCGTGAGATCTTTCAGAATGGCCATGTGAGTTGCTATGTCACAGTATTGCTTTCATACTTTTCTTTGAGAGTGTAGAAAATATTATTAATGGGAAAAGTTTAACACCAAATGGTGGAATTAGTATTTAAGAGGAAAAAAAGTTTCTAGTGTAGAGAGTTTAGTCTTCCAGTGTAATTATCACCATGCCCTTGCTTTAAGATGCCTTTCGAATTTTATTTTCAAGTCCCTTGTTTAGAAATCATTTTTTTCTGCTGCAAAAAAGTTGTTACAAATGACATTGGATTGCCAGGACAGCTAATGTAGATTCTTTAGTCAATAGCTACCAGAATTGTATTTCTAATGAACGTTTGCTATGGGAAGATAGGAGCAATGATGAGGGAGGTTAGACAGGAGGAGAGGTGGAGATAGGGAAAGAGAACAGACAAGATGAGGAGGATGAGTCAGAAGAGGATGAGGAGGAAGAGTCAGAATCCTGGTGATGTTCCCTCAGTCTCCCTCCCAGCTCACTTCTTGCACATGTACCTTCCTCCATCCTTGGAGGACACAGGACACAGCCTTGTGTTCTCCAGCTCAGAGCCCTTGTGCCAAGGGGGCTGGGAAGGAGAGAACATCCATCCTCAGACAGTGAACATCATTCCCATCCATCTCCATGGCAATTCCTGCCCTTGGTACAGAACAGAGGAACCCAAGTGTCTGCTTAATCCTTAGCCACAAGTTTCCACGTTCTCCTAAACTTTATTCCTCAGAGCAAAACTAAGAGAGACATTTGCTTTGAAATCAGTGGGAGTTGTGTTCTAGAATTTACTTAAATTGTCCTTCCATAGAATCTCTCTAGTTTTAATGAAAAAAAAAAAAAAGATTTTAATGTTGCAGACACTCCTTGCGAACAATTCAGAGTTGCCATTAGTTTAGCATCTACCTAAGGCACATTTTAATGCAAATGTTTCTCTTTAAAGTAGAGATAACATCCACAGGAGTGTATTGTTACTTATACTCTATTTAGTGTCTCCCAGAATTGAGGATTGATTACTCAGTGTCCTGTCTCCTAACACCCAGGTCAGGGATGAGAGGAACATGCTGAAGGTGGTCACCCGAATGCACCGGGTGGTGGTGATCCTCAAACTCTTGGTCCAGCAGTTTTCCGTCCTGGAGACCATGACAGCCTTGGACTTCAATGACTTCAGGTGTGCACGCGGCTTTGCCAGCATGCAGGGGTGACCCTTCCCTTCTGATGGGCTGGAAAGAATGTGCCTGCTATTTTGTGTGGCGTTAAGGAGTCAGTCTTGCTGACAGTCTGTCACTGTGAGCACTTGGGAGCCGTCATCTCGAAGCATTTGGGTAGCTATTGAAAATATTTCATCTCTTCCTTTTGCATATGAACATAACAGGATCCATTAAATTCAATTCAACATGTGTACCCTGGTTTTATCCCAAAAGGATTTTAGACAGCTTAGCAAAATGGCTTAAAAGGCTGATATAATACATATACTAAATTTAAATGATTAAAAACCAAAAATACAAGAGAAACAGGAATGATATATAAAGAAGCATGTCACCAAAACTGACAGTATAAGTTATGGATTGAACTATACATTTTATTTTTTATGTGTTTTAAAATTTTTATTTTATACTAGACTACAGTTAATTAACAACGATGTGTTAGTTTCAGGTGTTCAGCAAAGTGATTCAGTTATACATGTACATGTATCTATTATTTTTCAGATTCTTTTCCCACTTAGGTTATTATGGAATATTTAGCAGTCAAACTATAAATTTTATAAGAAAACTTTCTCATAACTAAGATTTGAGGATAAATTTTAAGAGCATGGGGTGCAGAAGCAGTGTCCTCTACATGGTTGGTAATCAAATGAAAAGAAGTGGAATTCCTTTTTAGTATATACTTAACAAATTGAAGTCTTAGTACCAGTTATAGAGAGAACATATAGAGGGATGTGAGGGTTGTGCCTGGTGGGAGTAATCACATTTTGTGATGCCCTGTTTTGTGCTAGGCAACACTCCATTCATTTCACTTGTAAAGTCTCCCAGTGCTGAACTTTGAGAATTGAACTTTAAGGAGAAACTGAAGAAAATTTACAAAGGAACTTTTAGCGCTACTGAATAAGAAGTATTGCTCAATGTTCATCTGTCTTTACCTTAGGAAAAAGCTTAGTATACACACATGCATGTACATCTATGCATGTGTATATATAAGTACACATGTGAACACACATACACAGATATAAGCACACATTGGTACACATACGACCCTTCACAAACTATACAAACATCAGCCTGCAGAGAGGATGATGTCGAGGAGCTCGTCCTGATTTGGATCAAGTCCAAGTCATGGGTTCAGCCCCGGGCTGTTGTGTCTGTGCCTGGTGACACCTGCAGAGTCACATGATCACCACCTTCCCCCCTCCCCAAGAAGGTCGTGTTACAGTGATTTACGATGTACACCTTCCCCTGCTCTTCTCTCCTGGGACCTGTTCTCAAAGAGAGTACTTATCCCCGGCGTCCGGCTTCCAGAGTCTGCAGTTCCGCCTGTTAGAAAACAAGATAGGAGTTCTGCAAAGCTTGAGAGTCCCTTACAACAGAAGACACTACCGCGACAACTTCAGAGGGAAAGACAACGAGCTTCTGCTGAAGTCCGAGCAAGAAAGAACACTTCTGCAGCTGGTGGAGGTGCGTGCGCAGACGTAACGTTTCGCTCAGCACGTGTCGTTCACTGAGCTTCTGCACGGTCCGGACTACAAAACTCCTGTCGAAATTGGGTTGCATTTGTTGTAAATAAGAGAAGAATGAATTTATAAAAATACTTCAACTGGTAAATTCCACTAATTAAAATATTAAGAACTCTCTTGAGAACTTCAGATATATTTCTATAGTCAATGATAATGTTAACATTTAATAACCTCTATATCTTATTAAAGCAATCCTTTTAAACATTCCTGCTAAGCAACTAGCCTTGGGTTAGTTGATTTTTAAATTGGGTATGGTTATTTAGTGAGATTTACTTTAAAATATTCCATAATTGAAAAGTTCCACAAGTTGAGTATGTTTCTTAATTAAACTACATCACTAAGGTTCATCACTAAGGTTCTGTCCTTCAGCATTTCCCCCAGTCATATCTAATTCTCTGTGGGTCTGTACATGGTCCTGAGGAATTATTAGTTTCTGTGCAAGAAAATTATTAAATAAGGATTGTACAGTCTTGATTTCCTGGACAAAGGCTTTTACTTTGCAAATTAAACCTTTATTTTAGAAAATTATGCTCTGCTCACTAATCCCCTGGGCATTGTAAATACAGATTTAGGTTAATATACTGTTAATGCCACTAAAGAGGGCTTCCCTGGTGGCTCTGACGGTAAAGCGTCTGCCTGCAATGCGGGAGACCCAGGTTCGATTCCTGGGTTGGGAAGATCCCCTGGAGAAGGAAATGGCAATCCACTCCAGCACTCTTGCCTGGAAAATCCCATGGATGGAGGAGCCTGATAGGCTACAGTCCATGGGGTCGCAAAGAGTCGGACACGACTGAGAGACTTCACTTCAATGCCACTTAATGGCTATAGAAAAAGAATCACAAAGTTAAATTCAAAACTAAGAATAGGATACATGAGAGCTCACAGAGATGCATGGACTCATTTTTATTTCTAGATTAAAAATCCTGTGGAATCTTGAAATAATTGAGTAGCTAGCTGATTTCAAAGTTGCTAAGTACAAAGTATCCTTGCATTTAGATCAAATCAAATTATATATGTTATGATTCCTTCAGCTCCTGACAAACTATTTTGAGAATAAACCAGTATACCTCATTAAAACAACATATACATATGTTCATAGATCTATAGAACAAAATTGGAATATCTGTAATAATTTGTTAATAAAAAGTAAAATTTTAATATGAGTACCTTCTACATTAGGAGAAAAAAACACTGCCTGTTTTATAAATGAAGAAATTGAAGGGGAGAGGGGATGTAGCTCAGTGGTAGAGCATTTGACTGCAGAAATTGAAAGGAAAGAGAAACATTTACATACAAAAAGATTAAGGATGTACTGACATTTTCCTCAATACCAGGAAAATTTTCTATTTCAAGTTCACAGATGTATGTTACAAAACATTTACATATTTTAACTTTTACAGTGTATTCACTTGAAAAATATTTACTTCAGGCATGGCTGGAAAGAACCCCAGGTTTAGAGCCGCATGGATTTAACTTCTGGGGAGAGCTTGAAAAGAACATTGTCAAAGGTTTGGAAGAAGAATTCACAAAGATTCAGGTATTTGTGAAATCATAAGTAAACATAAGTTTACTATAGGAGAAGTTTGGGGAATTTTATTTTAATTTTCTTTTCTCTTAGTCTTTCATTTTCCTTATATTCTTTTTCTTTTACATGTGCATCTGCTTGGAATATATTACACAAGTGATTTAATTTTATTGATGCATGATAAAAAAATGAAGGAGTTTATTGTAGGTAAGGTTTTGAGGAGACGAGACTAATAGACATTTTTCATTTTCCTTGAAAGTTTCTTGTTATGATTGCTTCTAGACAGAAGTGGGCTCATAAAGGACCGGTCAACCAATACATTAAGTCACATAACTTCCCCTTCACTTGTGTGTGCTGAGTTCTTCCTATCGGCTGAGTTGAAGCTCAGACAATGGCAAACTTGTCTCAGTTAAAACAGTACTGTTGATTCCTCAGTTTCTCTCATGTGACGGGCCCTCTTGTTTCTTCATGACCAAATTTTTGGAAGAGTTGTTTCAGTTCTGCGTCTTGAGAGGCTGCGTGTACCATGCAGTGTCATCACCGTCCTGGGCTGCGTGTACCATGCAGTGTCATCACCGTCCTGGGCTGCGTGTACCATGCAGTGTCATCACCGTCCTGGGCCAAATTCCCCTTCCCTTCTTGGTGACCCTGCAACATACCCTTCTGCCACCTGGTTCATCTGCTTCTCTCCCTTCGTTGGCAAAATGTAAAATGTGAGCATTTACCTCGCAGGGATATTGTGACCATTACATTGGATTCATATTTGCAGGGTATTTAGAACAGCAGTGAGTGTAATCATTTCTTTTTCTCCACCTAATTCTCACCCTGGTTCAGTCTGTCTTCCTGCCATTCACAAATGACCCCCCGTACGTAAATCCAATGGCCATTTTCTCTTCACGTTACTTCACTTCCTACTGGCTTTAATACTAATGACCACCTACACTTTCTTGAACATTTCCCCCCCGCCTGCCCCCCATGGTTTTGGTATCAACAGTTTGTCCTCACCTAGCTTTCTGACCCTTACTTCTCCAGCTCTTTCATGGATTCATGTTTCTTTCTGAAACCAGTAACTGATGGAGATTCACAGTGCATGGGCTCAGGTCCCTCGTGTCCTCTTTTTCCTCTTCCACCGGGTGAACTCATTTACACCTGCTGCTGTGGCATCTGCTTAGACACCAGTAATTCTCAACTGTTTATCTCTAGCTTATTTGGCTCTTTGAATTTCAGATTCCATTCTTCTTTCCCAGTCTTCAGGCCTTGGTTCAAGGAAAACTTCAGCAGGAAGGTCTTTCCTGACTTCTCTGCTACTATAAGTTGTCATGGTATGACATTGCTCCTTTACTTCACTGCCCGTGGTTGCAATTATTTAAATTTTTTTTTCAAAGAATTGAGGTATAGTTGTCTTACAATGTTGTATTAGTTTCTGCTGTAAAACAAACTGAAGCAGCCATATGTATACAAACATCCCCTCTGTCTTGAGACTCCAACCCCCTGCCCCCCACCATCCCACCCCTCTAAGTCATCACAGAGCACCAATCTGAGCTCCCTGCGCTATACAGCAGCTGCCCATAAGCTATCTATTTTATAGTAGTGTATATATAGGGCTTCCCAGGTGGCACAGTGGTAAAGAATCCACCCGCCACTGCAGGAGATGCAAGAGCAGTGGGTTTGATCCCTGGGTCAGGAAGATTCCCTGGAGGAAAAAATGGCAACCCACCAGTATTCTTGCCTGGAAAATCCCATGAACAGAGGCCACAATCCATGGGGTCACAAAAGAGTCAGACATGACTGAGCAACTGAACACAAACATGCATAGTGTATATATAATCCCAGTCTCCCAATTTATCTTGCTCTCTTGCCCTCTGTTTCCAACTCTCCATGTCCACACATTTGTTGCTACACATTTATCTCTATTCCTGCCCTGCACTGTTTATAATAGCCAAGATCTGGCAACAACCTAAATGTCTGTCAACAGAAGAATGGATGAAGATATGGTACATTTAAAAAATAGAGTATTACTCAGCCATAAAAAAGGAACGAAATTAGGTCATTTGTAGAGAAGTGGATGCACCTAGAGTCTTTCATACAGAGTGAAGTAAGTCAGAAAGAGGAAAAATAAAGTATATTAATGCATATATGAAGAGAAATGATACAGATGAACCTAGCTGTATAGTTGTATTTAACAAGTTTTCAGTGTTTCAGTCCCACCAGATAGAGATCAGGGGACTCAGTATTTGCTCACATTTTTTTCTCTATCACTAGCCTGACATTTACTGAATAAATGAATAGTCCATTGGCCACAGAAGGCACACACATTCTGACCACATGATATGCTTGATTTGGTAAATGGAAGTCAGCTGGAGTAACTGATTTTTGCTCCTAGTAATGAGTTCTAAGTAGTGCATGTGTTGAAGGCAGGAAAATGCAAATTTCCTTAAACAAATCAATAAATATCAAGTGAATAAAAATATAACAGTGAAAAATATCTAAGGAATTGTATTTATAGAATATTGCACTGAAGATAGAATTTCAGTAGAATTAGTAGTTTCTCTGACTAGGAATTCTTAACTTTTCCTAAGTGGAATTAATTTACTCCCTGTATTAAATAATTGTTGTCTAAAATTAGACATTATTGACCCCTCATAGTCACTCTAGTTTTGCCCAAGTTCATTTATCATAACATTTATGAAAAGAGTATTTGAGTTTAACAAATCATTTAAACTTAAACAAAAGGGTAGAAGCAGTGGGCATGAGGGAGGGCCTGGCTCATAACTTCCAAGCTATAGTCTTAGATGATACAATGCATATCCTAGGGACATCTTTTCTGCACCTGGGCTAGTCTATTTCTCACAAGCAGTATTTTCTAAAATAATAATTTATTTTCTCTTGGGAATATTAATGCAGCTTTTCTCCCAAAGGCTAAGGAAGAGTCAGAGGAAAAGGAGGAACAAATGGCTGAATTTCAGAAGCAGAAAGAGGTATTACTGTCCTTATTTGATGAGAAACGTCATGAGCATCTCCTTAGTAAAGGTAGGCATTTCTATTCAGAGGATCCTTTCCCTGGAACATAAGACTGTGAGACCAAAATACCGAACCCTACTTCGGGGGGATAAAATGGATGATATTTCCATTCATAGAAGTAAGGAATTTAAAAATTTATCTTGCAAGTTATCTTTATCAATTTTTTCTTTTTAAAAAGTGACAAAATATATTTAACAAACTTTATAATTCTATAATTTAGTTGCATTATTTTCAATGAGATATTCATAAATGATACAGGAACTAAGTATTTAGAGGAAAAAAGGTCACGTCGTTTTGTCTGTGGCTTTTTATTGCATGATTTCTAACTCTATTTAAAAGTTTTGAGAATTTAAAGTGTGTGTGTATATACATGTATGTATTATTTTGTCTTTTAAGATCTAATACTAAAATAATGTTTTAAATGATAGTTTTCCAAATTCAAGCTAAGGGATTAAATATTTAACTAACATTCACATTATTTTCTAAAAACATGAACAATTACTTACGGTGATGATGCCAAATTAACATGAGTGCCTTAAATTACCTATTAAATTAAAACTTGTTCCATGTCTTGCAGGAGAAAGACGGCTATCATACAAAGCACTTCAGGGGGCCTTGATGATATATTTTTACAGGTAAAAACAAGTCAAAAGAAGAGAATTTGAAGCAAAAAATTGAGGAGTAGATATAGATAATGTATCCAGTATAAAGCTTATACATTGCAATCATAATTTTAAAAAAGTCATTTAGATTTGGGGGAAAGCTTAGAAAATAATTGTGAAGTTTCATGTGGTTTTTCTTTATTTAAATAGTAAGAGTCCAATGTTATCCCTGTCATGGGTTAAACACACACACACACACACACACACACACACACACACACACACACACACACACACACACACACACATAAGTTAATCAAATATTCTTTTCATTAAATTCTGTGACATTGTGTCCTAAGGACCCGAAGTTGAATCTGTCTCAGAATCTTAGCCATGAAATAGGTTCTGTCATTTAACGACATTGTTATTCCTGTTTTATAAAATGACAAAGAATGAAGTAGAAGCACCATAGAAATTGCTGTTCTGTTTGCTCTGCAATTTCAAGTCTCATTGTCATCACTGCCCACCATGTCTGAGGCCCATCTGTGTTTCATAAATTGAATGTGTCAGAGCAATAGATGCCATGCTTGTATAAAGCAAAAAACAAACAAACAAACAAACAAAAAACTATGTTTACTGCGTGTCTTACTTGAATTCATTTAGTTTTTTAATCCTCTCTCACCTATTTTTCAGACTGGCAGCAGCATAAAAAACAGTTTTGACTGTTTTCCTCAATTCTTAGTGAATATATGCTATTCAGGCTTATGTATCCTCTGCAGAAAATACACCGAGAGAGTTGACAAAGGAGATGAAAACTGAAAAATATATACAAATAAAATTATATATATATAAATTAAAAAAAATATATAATTTTATTTTATTTATATGTATTTATTATGTATATATGTATTAGAGGAAACTTTAACAGGCAGTCTTTGTTTTCACAGTTTAATATCCTTGCCTGGAAGAAGTTTCTGGCTATATTGACTAGAAAACCTTAGATGGTGTTTGTGTCTGCCTTTTATGAGAATGGGGGTGAGGTGTGACTCTGGTTATTTCATGTACTTCAAGGAATGTTCTAGAATCTTTAAACATACACTGCAAGATGAATTGTGTATCCCCTAAGCCTGGGAGAGTTATCTAAGCTGTCACAGCTCCCCAGAGGCATAGGGGATGTTGGTTCGGGGCCCAACAGATTGTAGAGTATGGATTCTTTCTGACACATTGGACTTGGCTGGACATGTTTATGGTCCAGACAATGATGGTGGTTTTGTTCCCTAGGGAAGAGCCCAGGTTCCAGGTCCCTTTCCAGCTGCTGACTTTCCTTATGGATGTGGACTCACTCATGACCAAGTGGAGATGTAAGTTTTTCCCCTCAACCTGACCCACAACCCTGCTCCCCTTGAAGTCCCCATTACCCCTCTGTCCTCCACTTGTGTATGTGTGTGTGTGTGCATGGTGTGTGTGTGTGTGTGTGTGTGTGTGTGTGTTGGGGGGGATGGGATACTTTGTGAAAAAACAGCTCAGAAATTTCTCTGAGGGCCACCCAGCCAGTGCACATGGCAGGCAGTTTTCAGGGCTCATATGTCCTTTGGGGGCCCAGGAAAATGTGTTTGATCAGGAAGAAAAGTGAAGTCGCTCAGTTGAGTCTAGCTCTTTGCGACCCCATGGACTGTAGTCTACCAGGTTCCTCAGTCCATGGAATTTTCCAGGCAAGAGGACTGGAGTGGGTTGCCATTTCCCTCTCCAGGGGATCTTCCCCACCCAGGGATCGAACCCAGGTCTCCCGCATTGCAGGCAGACGCTTTACCGTTGGAGCCATCAGGGATCATCAGAAGGAACAAGTAAACTTTAGGTCAAAGAAAATGTTTTAATTTATAATAGTAATGTATTCATCTTTGTGTCAATACAATTTGAAAATATAATGCCAATAGTTTTGTTTTAATGGAGGAAGGGACCCATGAAGGCGATAGGAACAAGGGCTCATAAAAGTCACCGTGTGCCCTCACCCCCCGCCCTGGCATCCAAGAGCTAATCCTAGGGAAGAATGGATACTCCGCCCAGCCTGGACCAGGCAGAGTGCGAGGCAACCTCCCCTTGTGCCGCATCAGCTCGCACGCGAACCTCCCATATGGAATGATAAAGGGGAGCCTTTTCTCAGAGGCAATAATCGTTCCAACCCATCCCCCTCAGCTCCCTGGAGCTAATGTGTGTGTTCGCCTAGATAACCACGTGTGCATGGTGCACAGGATGCTCGGCAGCAAGGCGGGCACCGGCGGGTCCTCGGGGTACCAGTACCTGCGCTCCACCGTCAGGTAAGCCGGCATCCCACTCACCTCTGCGGGGCCACCAGCGCCTGTTTCTCCACGGAGATGTGTCTTATCTAGGCAAGTCACTTACACTTGCTCCTGTTGCTCCTGTCTGAACTGCTGGCAACACATTTATCCTTAAATTAAGGAATTCCTACAGGAGCTTTTGGAGATCATTGTAAACATCCTTATTTCTGGAAGGTCATCAATTGGATCCTGGGATGAGATGGGGCACCATACCAATATTTTCATCACCTGTGAGGAAAGGAACCAAGTTAACCCAAGGAGAAATGTTTTCAACTCATTCTCCCTCAGGTTTGGGCTAGACTAAACTAGGTATCATTAATGTCACTGATGTCCTCTTGGCCAGATGAATGACACAGCTTGTTTACTGAAGTGACTTTTATAGTATTAAAAACCTTTACTTCTCCAGAGTGCCCTTTACAAGGAAAGAGGGCAACATTAACTGAGCACTCAAAATATGCTAGAGAGATTTCAAGGACATTCATTTTCTTATTTAGGATTCCCAACGTTATAGATAGATGCTGCTGCTGCTGCTGCTAAGATAGATATACACATCTGAGAACTGGAAAACTTATATGGCCCCTTGGGAAAGGAGAATCAGCTCAAGAATAAATGAGGTGTTCACATTTAATCTCTGAAATTCTTAAAAAATTGTAGTTTTTTGAGGTATAGTTGATTCACAATGTTGTATTAATTTCTGCTGTACAGCAAAGTGACCCTGAAATTCTTTGTAGTTCACCTATTTTCATCCCTAATCTTACCACCTGATTAACTAAATTATAAAATGCACAGTTTCAGTTTTCATTATTATTATTTTTTTCAGTTTTCATTATTTTTATACATCTTCATTTTCCCAGGAATAAAAGTTGGATTGAATGATTCTAAAAACTTATTAGTTTGAATTTTTATAATCATTACACATTTTCTCCTTTCCTGGAAATAAATTCTGTGAGCATGAAACCATAAATGATCACAGAAAATGAGCACACCCATCAGCGGTGATGGGAATAGTGAACACAAACCACCTTCCTAGTGTGTCACTTTCTCATTTTAAATCATCACAAATTCCTGGTGAGAGGACGGCATTGTGGTTTTTATGTGATGAAGTTGGAAACCAAAACACTAAGCTTTGGACAACTGGACCAAGGTCACATGAGTTGCAAATTATAGCAAGATATGAACCCAAATTTGATTTTAAAGACAAATGTTCTTCTGCAAGTGAAATGCAAGTGAAAATAGTTGGCTAACAAACACAAAAGCAATTTTAAAGTGAAAACCACTCCTATAGACATTTATTATATAATCTAAGATGGTGTTTCAATATATCAATGCACTCATGTCTGTTACTTGGCAGCTAGTTTACAGGTGGGAAATATTTTCCAATGAACAACTGGGAATTTTATTTGCTTTCAATTTATTATTTTGCATCCCACTCTTTAAAAATCAGAAACAGGAATACATCTTTATCTTCATGAAAGTAGCATGACAGTAATAACTCTAGGTTTTGTTCTGGCCCAGTCTGGTCTGGATTGCTGAAACACATAATATAGTTTTATGGACATAAACTTTGGATATGGAATAAAAAAGAAGCAATCTTAATACTAATACTTGATATATATAACATGTAACATATATAATATGATAGAATATAGAAATTTATTTGAAACTTTTAAAAATCTTTCATATCAATAATTCTAAAACATCTGTATATATGTGTTTTTTCAGTGACAGGTACAAGGTATTTGTAGATTTATTTAATCTCTCAACATATCTGGTTCCCCGACACTGGATTCCGAAGATGAACCCAGTCATTCATAAGTTCCTTTACACGGCTGAATACTGTGACAGCTCTTACTTCAGCAGTGATGAATCAGATTAAAATCATCTGCAAAAATCTGTGAATTTGCTTTCTCAGTCCATTTAAAAATTTTTCTATGAATTTTCATCACTATACAGAGTCCTAATGTATTATATGTACTTACATATATATACATATATAGCATATATTAAACATATAGCACTGTAGCACTGATTCAAACCTAGAAATAATTTTATCACCTCATGTTTGTGATAACAGACTAAACATTAAGATAAGAGATTCAGTTAAATTATAACATTGTACATAGTGTGTTTTCCTGTTAAAAACAATGTCCTAGTACTTATCTTAATGTAACCATGTAATGTAATGGTTATCTCATTTCAAACATTGTAAGCTTGTAAACTTCAGCTGTTTCAAATATTTTATGCAATAAAATGTGTCATTCTGTACAAAGAGGTGTTCAGTCAAACATTTTGCAAGTATTAAGATTGTTTGTTGACATATATTGTTTTGGAAACATGATTGCATCTGTTAGGACTCTTGGTGACCAAGGACAGAAATCTATCTGAAACTTAACTCAAGGGGGTTCACTGGGCAGTTACTCCAGGAGATCCTGTATGTGAGAAAAGCTTGGGAAGCTTGGAGCCCCCAGGGATGGATGCGGGCCCTGGAGACCTCAGTTCTTGGCACTTGGGGGGAACTGGGTCTCACCTCTCTTTCTCAGTAGGGGTTGGCCTTGCTCTTCCCTGTTATGGACCAGTTCTGTCCTCAGGCTGCATCCATGCTTCAGCACCTCTAGACTCCCAGAGGGAAAAGCGCTCTTCCCAGCCCCAAGGCTCATGATCTGGGAGGCAGAGCACACCCTGAGGCACGGCAGAATTGAGGTGACCGGGGTATTCTTTCTAGAAGACAGGAGACACAGATAAACTAAGAAATGACCAAGTTTATTGTCATGAAAAGTGTGAGACCCAGAGTTTAGATCAGACAGGAGTTCCTTTCTTCTCTTTCTAGCATGGCCTGGCAATACTTGGTAGAATTTCTGTAATGAAAATATTATAAAAAATTTGGGATGTAGAGTAACGTTGACCAAGTGATTATTTCTGTAAGAAGCATGTTCTTGATTCTGAACTATTCTTTTATCTCAATTGCAACTTTTTCTTATAAAAATCATACTGTCTAGTTTATCTCTAAATTACATATAATTGCTTTTGCCTATATGTGTGTGTATATATATGTAGTACCTGATGGTGGTTAAGCTGAAAAATCCAAAGACAAATAGCATGGTGGCCGGTGGCAGTGCCTTAAGTTTGACAGTAAATGCACCTATTACCTATTTTGATACGAGGTTAATCCCCAGTTTCCTATCTGTTTAATGGGGATAAAGTTTACAATTTTTGCTTTTTCTCATGAAGTAATGAAGAAATATGTTAATGGATGTTCTGTCACCAAGATGCCTTGGAAGTTTGAAACAAATGTTGTCAAGACTTATTCTTTTAATAAGTAATCTTATTTAATTATTTTTATCTCATTTCTTGGTGTGCTAGGTTATACAGCTGTAAGGGTTTTTTCAAATGATGTATCACTAATTCTTATGTAAATGTCAAATGCACTTATGTACTCTCTGCGTACAGTTGTGTCTGACTCTGTGCTACCCCACGGACTGTAGCCCGCCAGCCTCCTCTGTCCATGGAATTTTCCAGGCAAGGACACTAGAGTAGGTTGCCATTTCCTACTCCAAAACCACTTATAATGACCCACTTAAACTTGCTTTAGTTTCTACAATGCACTTTTAATAATTCTTAGATAAATCAAGAAATCAAGGCTGCCCAATTTAGTATTCACTCTGAGATCCCAGTGAAATCACATCCAGGAACATATTGATGTTTTTCATTATGACTTCTACTAAATACATGATGATTTCATTGCTCTGCTCTTGGCCTCAATGGGTGAATGCCCAGCAGCTTGTCAGAGCTAGACCACAGCACACACCCACGTGGATTAGCAGCTGGTGAGGCTGAGAAGCCAGTGAAAGAGTTAACGTTTAGGCAGGCAGTCCAAGGCCCTTTAAGAGGTGAACAGTCTTGCTCAGGCTGTCCTTAAGCCTTGTGCAACAATGTATCTTGCCTGAGATACATATTTAGGTCTGGAACTAACGACCACACAGCACAATGTCTTACTCATGGAAATGCTTTTCTTAGGCTCTAAGTTAATGATTATAATTGTGACAGATCTTGCCTGGGAACCTGTTTCTCAAGACTTATACCCCTGATTGCACAGCAACAGTGTATCTTGCCTGGAGACATTGCAGGGAACTCTTCTCCCTGGCTAGCTAATCTTGTGCCAAAGTTATTTCAGGATGCGTGCCTTGGGAAAGGGTCTGGTGAACTCTTGCAAACTTGAGATATTCTTTTTATGTATTCTCAGCAGGTAGTTGAAAAGTATATAAGGTCCTGCTTAAACTAGTGAGGCAGGTACTCTCCTGCCCCCTTCCATTGCCTCTTCCTGGAAGCTTTCTTTATCCCTGTTACTTTAATAAAATCTTCACAAAGCTCTGAGTGAGTGAGACTGTCTTTGGTCCCAGAGTTAAATCTTTTCCTTCAGAGACCTGAATCCAGCAGCACCATTTACTGTGAGCTATCAACAGGAGGTGGCTTCTTTGGGAAACCTCTTTCAGAAGAGTTGATGTGTGATCTTTTAGGCATGAAGAGACCCTTAGAAGGCTTAAACGGGGGTGGGAGGGGGTAACATGATTGTGGTGTCTTTTAAAACTGTCAACCCAGGAACAAAGAGTAGATGGATTCACATCCCGTCCACCACAAACACCTGGGGGGACTGATGAAACAGTTTCCCATCCTCAGGTGATTCCTGGTCTGGGGACCACACTTGAGAAGCCTTGGATTAAAGGACACGGACTTCGTGGGTCAACTCCTGGGCAGTGGGGGTGAGAGATGCTAAAGAATATGCATGAGGGGAGGATGGAGAGAGGAGATGGAGAAGTGGCAGGTGATCAGGTGATGGATCAGGTATAGCCGAAGTGGTAGAACACTCAAGATTTCCCTCAATTTTATTGATTGGGTCAATGTATAATGCTCATGATGTTACCAAAAACAGAGACTCTAAGAGGTGTGGGGAGTTGTTTTGTTTGTTTGTTTGTGTGTGTGTGTGTGTGTGTGTGTGTGTGTGTTTCTCTAAGGAGGGAAAGGAGATGGTTTACAGACATTGTAGTTAAGGTGTCTATGTGCATGCATGCTAAATCGCTCCAGTCATGGCTGACTCTTTGCAACCCTATGGACTGTGGCCCACCAGGCTCCTCTGTACATGGGATTCTCCAGGCAAGAAGAGTGGAGTGGGTTGCCATGCCCTCCTCTGGGGATCTTCCTGACCTAGGGATCAAACTCTTGTCTTATGTCTCCTCCATTGACGGGAGGGTTCTTCACCACTAGCACCATTTGGGAAGCCCAACATGTCTATAGAAAAAATTTAAAAATCAATATATATATGGATTCAGAGCTGAGGAAACTCCTGTGTGAATATAAAACACATTAACACTGTGTTCACAAAATGTAAGTTATACACAAGGACAGAGTCTCTTAAGTCAGTCAAATATAGATTGTTTCATTATTAATTTTATAAAAATCCATAAGAGCTGAAAAGTATGCATCATTCTGTAATTAAAGATATCATTTGTAAAAGAATATCAGAAAATCATTTACATTTTACAAGAATTAGTATCACAAACTAGGACAATCAAGACATATTCCTTTCTGGTACAGTTGGATATTTACAATATTAATCAAATAAAATATCAATTTTCATTCTGAAGCATTTCTCAACCTGAGTCAGCACATATTCGTTTTAAATTGTTTCTGTCTGGTGTAAGGAAAAGAAATAGTGTCCTGTTGTGGATTTTCTTTTTCTAATAAGGAGACTGATAAAGGCCAACCATGAGAGAAAAAAAGTGGATGTCTCAACTGTGTTCAGTGGTTGTTGCTACCTTTACAATTTTGCTTCTCTTGAGCTTGGAAAGTGATCATGAATCTTAGAGAGGAAATGCTTAAACATGTAGTATTTGGTGCAGCTGTATTAACTCCTGTGATATGACTGTACTTGTATCAATCAGGAAAGCAGCTTTTATACTCTGAGGTTCTTACACAGCCACACTGACTAAGCGAAAGAGGAGATGACCTCAAGAACCAGGGATGAGCTGAAAGCCCAAAGGGTGCACAGAAAAGTAGCTAGGAAGGGAGTCTGAAAAACATGCAGAAAACTGGAAAAACAGGGGCTGGGGAGCTCACATTTTGGCTAATACAGTCTCAAATTACTGAGACTGAACTTTGAAAGGAGTGGTGCCTGCACATGACAGAGGAGCAGACAGGTGAGGTCCTGACCATCAAATAACCATCAAATAAATGGTTATAAAATAGAAATAGAAGGTAAAAAATGAGACTTCTTTAGCCAGGGAAGCCAGACTATGAGGAAGATTTAAAGTTTCATAGTTGAGAGTAAGAGAAAATGTGAGAAAATATAGGAAGGCCCACTGCTCCTCAATCCAGGGAGAACCAAAGAGGAAATAAAAAGTGCTGGAGGGACGTCCCTGGTGGTCCTGTGGTTGAGACTTGGTGTTTCCAAAGCAGGGGATGCAGGTTTGATCCCTGGTGCTGGAGCTACGGTTCTGCATACTATGAGGTCAAAAAACCAAAACAGAAAACAGAAACAATATTGTAACAAACTCAATGAAGACTTTAAAAATGGTCCACATTAAAAAAAAATGCATGGAAATCCTACTGATAGTGAAAATTCACAAATAACAATTTGTCTCTCATGCAAGGCTACTTGAGGTTTTCCCATTACATGGTTGCCATATGGGTTACTTTGTTTCAATCAATTGTTTGTCTTAAAAAGTGATTGTCTTTTTGGCTCTTTCTACATGACCTCTGCACAGGTCAAGGGGTGAGCACCATTTTGGGGGATAAAGCAACTGGCATTACACAACTCTTATGAAATTCCCTCTGGCAGGCTGGGAACACCTCTATGACAGGCACACGCAGTTCTCGGTTGGCTGTTCTTGTGTGCAGGGGCAGCTGAGGCCGGTGACTGTATCCCATAAAGGAAAAGGCCTGTTTATCCTCTCTTTAATCCTATTTGAAATATGTCATTAAAGACAAACAAATGACAAATAGAAACAGCAATCAAACAAAACCAGATAATAGATGCTTCAGAATGAAGAGACCTAAAACACTTCCCAATCTGACCTTCCTCCCAGGAGGAAACTGTTCCCAGTCGTCCTCCCAGGCCATCGTGCTGGTCTTCTTCCGTCTGGCTTGGGCAGTTCATCTCTCTCTAAGAGAATTTTCATAGCTTAGTTTCAACATGACCAGGTCCTAGAACCTGGCTTTGAGGGAAGTTGCAAAAGCATAATGATGAAACGCCAAGAATGAAGTGTCAGATCTCATTATGAACCTTCAGTTTTGTATTCGACTCTCAATCTGTCAAACATGTTACACGAATACAGCCGAAACAGAATCTGCAATACCTAAAAAAAAAAGGAAAGTCATTGGTACTACTCTGTTTTTTCTTTACATGCTGTTTTTTTTAACTAACGTGAATGAGTTTATTATGCACCACTATGATTTAACCCTTCATCACTAATTTTTAAAATTTATTTTTAATTGAAGGATAATTGCTTTACAATATTGTGCTGGTTTCTTCCACACATCAACATGAATCAGCCATAGGTCTACATATGTCCCTTCCCTCTTGACCATTCCTCCCACCTCCCACTGCTCTAGGTTTTTACAGAGCCCCGGTTTGAGTTCCCTGAGTGATACAGAAAATTCCCATTGACTATCTGTTTTACATATGGTAGTGTATATGTTTCCATGCTACTCTCTCTGTTTAAAAAATATGCAATGCTCCACTAATTCGCATGTCATCCCTGCACGGGGGCCATGCTAATCTTCTCTGTATCGTTCCAGTTTTAGTAAATGTGCTGCTGAAGTGAGTACTACATGTCTTTTAAATATTAAAACAGTTTTGATTTGGGTTCAGAAAGTTAATATCTACCAAGAAAACAGCTTACTGGTTCTAGTTACCTGTCCATATAAACATGGCAACCTCAAAAGTAGATAGAAACGCTTAATGTTTTTATTTCAAGAAACTATTAAAAAAACTCAAAACAACTCATCAACTGAACAGATGAATGTATCTGAAATATGGAACGCACTCATATATACTTTAGAGGCAATACAATAATTTATAGGATTATTTTACATATAACTTAAAACCTTTAAATTCTAAGGCTTGAACTTTAACAAAATTTCAATCAGTCACAAGTGTGCTATGCTTCCTTAGCATGAAAGAGCACAGATCACAATGCCATGGGGGAAGCGATGAAACATCCTATTTAAAGACTGGATTTGTGCGATTAGCCGTGTCTCTAAAATTTCTTGGGGCCACAGAATTGCCACCTGCCTTCGGTGGTTGTTCATGAGAGTAATGTGATCGTATCAGGGATTTAACTTTCAGGAAATACTTTCAGAAAGGATGTGGGCTCCTATGTAATGACTAACCAGGCAGGGTGTGCAGACTTAATTGGAGAACAGAAAGAAATGACCCCAACCACCCTTTGTGGCTGGCGGCTGGGAGAAGTGGGGGCAGGGAACAGAGTTGTGATCGGCGTGAAGATGAACCAGTGTTTGAATTATGTTCCTGCAACTCTCCTTCTAGAGCTTTAACAGCAGCCGCCCCTCAGCCCAGATGCAGGCACCGCACTCCACAGTCAGAGATAAACTGGAGGTAGCAAGGGTTCAGGAACCACATCAGCTGTCTGCCTGCAAAGCCCTTCAGGGATGCTGAAAGGAGAGGCGTGGCTGGGGTCTGGTGCTCTGGCTGCAACACTCCAGTTACCAGTTAGTGGAACAATGGCGCTGTTGTCACTAGGTTGAATCAAAATATAAGCTCTCACCACTTAACCACTGGTGGTCCAGTGGTTAAGAATATGCCCTTGCAATGCAGAGGGTTTCGGTTCAATCCCTGGTTGGGGAGTCAAGATCCCATATGCTGTGGAGCAACTGAGCATGCATGTCGCAGCTACTGAGCCAGTCTGCTCTGGAGCCCACGCTCTGCAACTAGAGAAGCCACCACATGCCACAGCAAGACAAACCCTGCAGGCTGAATAGAAGACCCAGCGCAGCCAAAGTAACATATATATATATATATATATATATATATATATATATATATATATGAAGAAGCAAAAAAATATATATGCTCCCAAAATTTTCCATAACTCTCTCTCTTTTTTTTTTTTAAACTTAGAATTTATTGTAAGAACTTCAGTAGACTATTCCTCAGCTAAAAACTCTATTTGGTCCTATTCAAGAGGATTGGCTTAAGTTAGCATATTTGTTTCATTGCTCTAATTTCTCTTTGCAAATACTGCATTTGGAACTAGAGAACTGTGCTCCAGTGGTCTACGGGCAACAAACCACTGTTTCATATTTTATTCACTTCAGTAGCAATGCCAAATCAATTATAAAAACATCTAAAAATGACTCTTTATCATTTTATCATAAATATTACAACCTGGGGCATACCACAACTTTTAAAAAGTTGTATATTTGTTAGAACTAATGAGAAATTAGATAACTGGTCTCATACATAATATAGTTTGGATCAACTCAATTCAGAAAACTTGCTGATTTTCCAGATCAAAAGTTTTAGAATAGGGTTTGAATATAGATTTTTAGAATACATTTAAAATACTTAAATAACTACTTAAATTTGTTGTTCTTTAATAAAAATGTTATTATTCAACAAAAGAGTGTGTCTGGTATTTTCTTAAGCCTCTCAATTCCAGGGAACAGAATTTTTTGCTAGAATTTTATAGGTGGCAAGAGGTATATTAAATCTGAAACAACACTAATACTCAGATTTTCATTCAGTTTGATACAAAGAAAAAGTGATTCTTGATGATCCTAAGGCATTATAATGCATTAAATAGTTATATAGTTATAAAAAGCAAATTTGGAAAACTTTGGAGAAGTTCAGCTTCTTAAGTGGGTTTTTGGAAGCAGTTAGCTTTGGTAAATTATTGCTATATCTTATAATGTTCTGCTCATTACATTGGTTTTTACTATAGTCCCTTTTAAAAACATGAATATGTGTAGTAGTGTCTTATTTAAAAAAATACTATTTTATTTTTACCAATTAGTTGAAGGATGACCATTATTACTGTAACAGCAGTTTGAAAACCCTGGATGATACTATGGATGGGACAGGCTTATAATTTTAATCTATTCACTCTCTTTCTTGACATTGAGCCAGGAATTTTCAATATCAGTTCAAGACTCACCGCAAATATTTCCTCCCATTTTCACACGGACATAGCCATCGATGCCCCATGAAGTTCCCCAGGAGTTCCGTACAATCCAGTATGGGATACTTCCTACAAAATATAAATCAGACCCTGGAGAACATAGCTGTGGTGAAAGAATGTTCATTTAAAGCTCAGGTGGCGCAGTGGTAAAGAAGCTGCCTGCCAATGCAGAAGATGTAGGAGATGTGGGCTCGATCCCTGAGTCAGGAAGATCCCCTGGAGGAGGAAATGGCAATCCACTCCAGTATTCTTGCCTGGGAAAGCTCATGGACAGAGGAGCCTGGTGGGCTACAGTCCATGGGGTCTCAAAGAGTCAGACATGACTGAACACTTCCTGAAAAGTAGAGTGGTTTTAAGAAAACAAATAAACAAATAAGCAAAACCTAACAAAATGCTAAGAAACTAGCCAAGTAAACTGAACTGTACTAGTGTCACACTGCAATCAATGGAAAAGGGGTTTAAATGCATTTTGCTTGTTACATTTACTACATAAAATGAAAACACACACATATACACATTTCCAAGCAATTTGAAAAAAGGAAAGGAAAAGATCTGATAAGTATGATGAAATAATAAGCACTTCTCTTTTCCCAGAAATTATCCTAAACATTGCAGATGGAGAATGTCCGATATTTAGATCAAGAATTCAGTGTCATTTTAACACGGCATCTACCAAAAATTGACCAGGGGATCTGCAGGGCGTGTATACCTGGAAGTTTAGGGCAGAGTTGTAAAGCTCATGAGAACTTAGATGTAAGAGGACCAAGGTTCAGCATTTTAAAGGATGGAATCACGTGTCAAGCTGGAGTTCAAGCTGCAAAGCAATCAGTCACGTCTCAGCAGCACTCACCTGTTTTATCAAAGCCCGTTACAAGGACGGCGTGATTTGATTCTCCGCTGGAGCAGTGATGCTGTATGATGCCTCCCAGGTAATCTTGCCAGCTCATGGCATCCACCACCACTATCAGAGGTCCCAAGGCAAGAAGCGCTTTTGCCATTTTGTCTTCTTGGCCACTATCAAAAGAAAAACAAATTTAGTTAAGAAGTTTAGTTTCCAAGGTAAAAACATTTTACAAAAGTGATGCATTTAATCTGTATATGGCAAGGAGTAGGTTTGGTGGCAATTATCAAGTTCTCAACAATGGAGGCTGTAAGAAGTCTGGAAGACTGGCAGTCCAGGAGCGCTATGGGGCTCCAGGACACCAGGATCTGCGTTCTTCTTATATGAGGCTTCCATTCCCAAAATCACTTCATGGTCCAAGAAGGCTGCTAGAGTGCCAGCCATTTCACTCATATATTTCAGACAGTAAGAAGTGGAAAGGGGAGGTGCGATGTCCCTGTTGAGATCTCAGAAGTGATCACACATTCTGCACACATCTGCATGTGTCTCATTGGCTGGATGTCAGTCCCACGGCCAAGGTTAGTTTTAAGAAAGTTGGGAAATTAAATTTTATAGCTGGTGGACAAAGTACCATGCTAAAATATATGGATTCTCTTAATAAGGAGAGTGGAAAGCCTGGATGTGGTGATATCTCATCACCGCTGCCACACCAAGTAAAAATCACGAGAGCAGACAGCCTAGGTTAGTGAATATCAAATAAAGAAAACTACAGAAAAGAGTTACCCAAAAATGTCGGGGGCGGGGAGTGTAGTTATAGGGCGGGAGGGATGTTAAGATGCCAGGAGAACTAGGGCCGAACTGGAAAGAGAGCAGGGCGTGCAGTTCTGCCTTCCCACCTGGACCCGAATTGATAAAGTCTGATGTTACATAACATGCAGCCTTCATCAATCTTAAAAGTACATAATTAAACCATTAATTGCATTTTTAAAGGTCAGCTTTGTGGGTGCAGGACACTGAAACCAAGTTACCGATATTTCGTCCCATTAAGATAGCATTTGATAGTTTATTGCTGTAGCAAAGCATGGAGGATTAGTGGCTAGAGAGAGCAGATAAGCCCTCATCCTGCCAGCTGGAGACCGGTTTCTATCAAGGGGATATTGTGCCCAAAGATGAGGGAAAAATATGAGTGCCTACCAATGGGATTTGCTGAAATAGAAACCACAAGTTCATTCTAAACAATCACTCACATTATCTGTTAAGGAGACAATGTTTTTGGAGATATACATGCAAGCATTTCTAATTTTTGCTGCTGTAAAAATAATTGGTTGTCTTTAAAGAGAGTCAAAATTATAAAATTCTGGAGGAGAACATGATAGGGTATGGGCTTTGAGGTTCCACAGAGTTGGTTCAAATTCCAGTTTCACGCCACAGCCACCACATCCACCTTCGGAATCAACATAAAGACACAATTATAGGCATAGATTTCATAGCCTGCCTAACCCACAACTATACCCCAGGTTTATAATAAACATTGTTTCCTTCTTTCATTTCTAAGTTATTAATAAATTAGTTTTCTTCAGCATAGGTTTTAGTGTATAATGTCTATTTTATTTAAATTTGCAGAATGTTTTGTAATGCAATTATGACAAATATGCTGCTGCTGCTGCTAAGTCGCTTCAGTTGTGTCTGACTCTGTGCGGCCCCATAGACGGCAGCCTGCCAGGCTCCGCCGTCCCTGGGATTCTCCAGGCAAGAACACTGGAGTGGGTTGCCGTTTCCTTTTCCAATGCGTGAAAGTGAAAGGTGAAAGTGAAGTCGCTCAGTGGTGTCCGACTTTTTGTGACCCCATGGACTGCAGCCTACCAGGCTCCTCTGTTCTTGGGATTTGCCAGGCAAGAGTACTGGAGTGGGTTGCTATTCTGCCTTCTCCGGACCAACACGATAATCTCCATATTAACCAGAAGACAACTGCCTCCACCTTTTAGAGATAACAAAAGCTATCCAGTAAATTATTCTGGTAAAATCAAAGATCATTTTACAGAGATGGTGTGAGGGAAGGAGAAGGATGAAAGAGAGAAGTTTGAGGGAACTGCAGAAGGTGGTGAACGCTACGGGGTCATGGAAACAGTTTAGTTATGGTCTCTGCTTGAGGGAGGACCAGGAAAAAGATTTCATAGTTGCTGGAAAACAGGAAATAGGAGGGCACCTGTGGTCTAGACCAGCAGGGAAAGGCTCCAGGGAAAGGCTCCATTTAGCCCCAGAGCTGTTGTCACTCATCTTTCAGAAAGGTGTGGGCCAGAAACAAGTTACAATATATTCCAAAAAATATCTTTATATCCATTTTAGCCCAATATGGAGTTACTATCATATTACTAAACCTTGTTCCATGAGCTTACTATTACTTTCGCAGATCAGTAAGAGACAAATCCTGCAGTCTTTAAGAATTATCCTAAACATTACTGTCACAAAGATTTGGTGACTAGGGTGAGTCCTACCTGTTACAGACCCTTGATGAGCGCATGGATTTACACTTCATCTTCCCTATGGCATCCTAGTTTTTCTGTCCATAGTTATACGTGACAGGTTCTTTCCCTTTTTATTTATTTAGTCATGGTCATATTCTAGTTTGGCTTCTGAAATGTTTTTCCTGAGGTCTGATGAGCAAAAATGCAGGAGGCAGCCTGTGTATGAATGATCATTCTGCTTTAAGGCTAGATTATGCTTTTTGGATTCAGAAGGGTTTTCTATGTAAATACATATTTTCAGAGTTAGCAGACAATTTTGTGAACTTATTGGCTGATAGCTATGATCTGGGCTGGTGTTGTCTGGGAATACTAAAAAACTAAGAGAGCATGATGATAAAAATAGAGGTCAGGGGAAACTCCTGGGAGATGATGTACACCAACACGGCTGGGGCATCATTTCTGACATGCATATTCTGCCCATCTCTGGAGGTCCTGGTAGGACTGAGGGCCCGGTTACTCCCAGGACTAACTTATTTCCTGAGGACACTCGGCTCTCCGGTTCTGCTTCACACCCTAGTCCTCCCAGCTTCCTGGGGTTACTTTCTATGTGTCTGTCTCACGTGGACCTGCTGTTCTCTATTTCTGTCTTAGACTCTCCAACTTCCTGCCTGGCAATTCCATTCTTTCAGTCTTTCATGGCAAAAGTCCTAGAGTCCTCCCTGACATTCTCTTCTCTTATCCTCACAAATATCCCTCAATACGCCCTGTGGGGCTTTATTCTCTATTCCATCTAATATGTCTAAGATCATTCTTCCAACACTGCCCCAAGATCACCCCCTGATGACCTCTGTCACTCATCCCCTACAGTCTAGTGTCTCTCCATGACATGACACAACACGACAGGACAGGACAGTCACAGTGGCTTCCTCACTGCTCTACAGCTATGCCAGACCTGCGTGTGCTGCAGGGCCTTTGCACATACAATCCCTTCTGCCAGGAGCTGTGTTTCCCCAGGTGCCTGCAGGGTTAAGTCTTCACTAAATGTTACATCCTCCAGGAACCCCTTCCTGAGACTGCAACCCCCTACCCCTGTTGTTTTCTCTTCACCTCATGGCTGTTTAGTTCTCTTTAAAGCTATTTCATCTAGCAGACCATTCATATTTTTATTTCTTTAGTTTACTGCTTGTCTCTATCACTAAAATACAGTCCAGAGGGCAGAGCTTTTGTCTGCTGTGTTCACTGCCAAATCCCCAGAACCTGAAACGGTTCAGTAAATATATGAATGAAAGAATAAATCAAAGGAAGGTATTCTTGCAAAGAGAGTCTAATGTGGTTAGCTTGGCGCCGCGTTCTTAGGGTTTAATATTCTGTGTGATGGGGGGGTGGGTTTTCACAGTGGCCTCTGCCTTCTGATCCAAGGACAGATGAATCTTGCTGTCGCCTTCGCTTTGTCTCTCTCTCTAAAGGAGACTGATGCCCATTATTCTTTTATTTCTTCCAATCTGCTCCTTGTGACAAGGGATGCCTTGAGTTCTCTCTGATCACACTGTGACCCTCAGGAGGTTCCTGTGCACACACTCATCTTAAGACTCTCCAGGAGCTGGCAGCAGAGGGGCTCACTTGCTCATTTAGAAAGTCTGTGATCTTCACCCTCAAGGGAGGTGGGGACCACTGTGCTCAGGGGCCCTGCCCGTTTATCACAATTCTGTGCATCCTGCCCTTGGGGACTGAGCTGTCAGGTGACAGTTGCTCCAGCAGCTGGGAACTGAGGGGACGGTCAGCCCGTCCTCAGACACACGGCTGCTGGTATGGGTTCCACTTTGTTCAAGGATCCAGAGTCACTCATGATTTCTTTCAGACTCCATAGGGACATGCCATCTAGACCCAGAGATGCTTTTATATTCAGTAAGTAGTAGACCAGTCTTTACTTTAGCCAAATTTAATTTTTTTTTTTTTGCCTTCTCTGTTTCAAAACCCTGTGCAAAGCTTCCTTCATACTTCTAAATAATGAGTTGGATGGTTCTGTTTCTCATCTCTGAGCACCTATTTTGCACTAAAAAAAATTGGTCATGATGGGTCTTTAGCTGGCTTTGAGTGCCATGTGTTTTTAAAGCATTTTTAAATGATTGTTTCCCCTGAACTCACCCCAAGTCATCATGCCCTTCCCATTCCCACACAAGTCCCTTCCTCACCCACCCCTGCATCCCATCACGCCTGCAGGATGAGCTCGTCACCTGCCTCATTATACTCTGTCTACTTGCCTCTAATAGGAAAACTTCATTTTATATCTTTCTTACAGTCAATGACTTGAACAATATAGAGAACAGAGAGGGGGTTCAAAAATGCTTCTTGGTAAGTAAGACTGCTTGACATTAGCTTCAGACTCTACAGAAAGCAAGTTTTTTTTATTATTATTAATTCAAGAGTAAGACTGCAATGCGCTAAGGGTAATTGTGACACTGAAACTTGGTAGGAGGTGCTAAGTATCAATTATACCTTCAAAGGAATTTAAATGTGTTGATTTAATTGCCTTATTTCTGTTGGTAGAGATATGGAAAAAAAGTAGATCATATTTAAGAAACAACATCCTCAGACCTCCATGGTGACTGCCAATTCATCTCTCTAATAAAAGTGTTAGTCGCTCAGTTGTGTCTGACTCTTTGTAACCCTACGGACTGTAGCCCACCAAACTCCTCTGTCCATGGAATTCTCCAGACAAGAACACTGGAGTGGGTGGCCATTCCCTTTTCCAGGGAATCTTCCCGACCCTGAGGTGGAACCCTGGTCTCCTGCATTGCATGCGGATTCTTTACCATCTGAGCCACCAGGGAATCAAGTGTATTTTAAAACATTTAAAAGTATGCAGCAATGCTGCCAATCAATTTATTAATTCCAAGTAGTCAGTAGATAATAACTTGAGAAATAGAGGGAAACCCACAAGAGAAGGAGACATTTACCTGAAGTCATATGCAGAATAACCTTTGATTGAAGATCCAGAATGTGAGTCGGAAAAGTAACGGCAGAGGCCATTCTGGGCTTGAAATGGGTATTCTGAATCTCTCACCAGCTTGACTTGCAGCTGAAAGAAAATAATCATCCAACATGATCTATGTCACATGGTTGCGTCAAAAGATCAAACAGAACTTACAACAAGGAGTCTAAGATTCCACTTGGTCACATTATCTGGGTTCTCTGAGTTATGAAAATCTTAAGTTAAAACTTTAAGTGTTTTTTATGGACAGCCTAAGTAATTAAACTCTGTTTGTCTTTGTCTTTTGCCCCTGTTTTCTCTATATCTCCTGTTCCTGGCACCTCCATTGATTTGATAATAAAGTCTGGTCATCTTTCTCCTGAAGGTTCAAGAGCATAAACATCTTCCTTCTACAGCTCTGGCTCCGGGTTATCAAGCCCTTGAGGTCGTGCATTATGCTCACAAGCATCCTTCCATCCACTCTCTGTGCCGTTCATCTGGCGGTGACTCCAGACACAGCAAACGAAGAAGAGAGGGATGCTCAGCTTTGGGAACTCTGTCTTGACAGCTTTTCACAGTACACAGCAGCACCTGCATCGCTGGCTTTACGCCACTGCTGCTGGACCAGGACAGTGTCAGAGGGTGTGTGCCGGGGGTGGGTGGGAGGTGGGGAGAGGACCGGGGTGCTGCCCATCTCAGCTACTGACCTGGCAACGGGGTCTCACCTCCCAGGGCTCAGTTCTGCATCTACACAGAGGCACCCAACCAGCTGACCTCTAATCCCCTTTTAACCTGGGCATTCAGAAGTTCTATGGAAATGAATAACCATACGCTGTCATTTTAAAAAAAGATGGGTCATCTGCAAAAAAAGCAATTACCAAGTAATATTAGGGAGAAAACATAAATATTTTTCTGAACAGAGACTGCAGGTAAGATTTTTCACACTTTGATTTCTCTCTTGATGGCTGACCTGCTGCTGCTGCTGCTGCTAAATCGCTTCAGTCGTGTCCGATTCTGTGCGACCCCATAGATGGAAGCCCACCAGGATCCCGTGTTCCTGGGATTCTCCAGGCAAGAACACTGGAGCGGGTTGCCATTTCCTTCTCCAATGCATGAAAGTGAAAAATGAAAGTGAAGTTGCTCAGTTGTGTCCGACTCAGTGACCCCAGGGACTGCAGCACCAGGCTCCTCCATCCATGGGATTTTCCAGGCAAGAGTCCTGGAGTAGGGTGCCATTGCCTTCTCCAATGGCTGACCTACACAGAAGTAATTCTTATTTTGGGGGGTGGAGGGCTTAAACAACTGACATTTATTTTCACACAGTTGTGGACACTGGAAGTTCAAGGTCAAGGTGCCAGCAGAGTCAGTGTCTGGTGAGAACTTTCTCTTTGAGGTGCAGACGGCCACCTTCGCACCATGTCCTCACACAGGAGACAGAGACCCTGCCCTCTTCATTCTCTTCTTCTATCACAGTCCTATCAAATTAGGGCCCCGGGCTGTTGATCTCATGTGTGCGTGCTAAGTTGTTTCAGTTGTGTCCAACTCTGCGATGCTATGGACAGTGGCCAGCCAGGTTCCTCTGTCTATAGGATTCTCCAGGCAAGAATACTGGAGTGGGTTATCATTTCCTCCTCCAGGGGATCTTCCCAACCTATGTATCGAACCCACATCTCCTGTGTCTCCTGCATTGCAGGAGGATTCTTTACTGCTATGTCATCAAAGCAGCCCCTTAAGACCTCACTTAACCTCAATAACCTCCTAAAGACCTCATTTCTAGATACACATAGTCAGATATATGGGAAATCTTTGGATTAATTCAAGCTCTGGTTAGCTACATTTCCAAACTTGAAAATATTATTTAGTAAATGACTGACTGAATGCACAGTAAACAAGCAGTTTAAAAGACTGCAGAGCCACTCACCTTATTGAGCCAGTACAAAGCGTTGAGCGGGGATCCTCCGTTGCAGCCGTAGTTGCTGTAAGAACAGTCTATCACCTGCTGAACACTCAGCACCTCCAAGGGCTGCCCTTTTATCGCACACACAGACTCCACTGCACCTACCACGCTGAAAGCCCAGCAGCCGCCACACTGAGATAGAATGATGATAGAAACAGAAATGGAATGATATTTATTATCTAACAATGTGCAAATCACATCTATCGACATCTCTGACAACACAAATGATCAAATCATGTGAGCAGAATCTGGAGGCCTACAGAATATAAATGCTAATCCTGCTGATTTTCAATTAAATTCTCTTATAAGCATCAAAATACACTATTTATTAAAGGTAAATTGGTAGTATCACTATTGCAAGTTAGACATTGCAAAATAAAAGTGAACTTTAGAGATTAGGAAAACACTTGGACGTTCTTTTTAAAAAAACAAGTCAGCACAAACATAGGTAACTGACTTGTAGTTGCCAAGGGGGGAGGGGGTGGGGGAGGGGTGGACAGGGAACTTGGGATTAACCGATGCAAACTATTACTTATAGGATGGATAAACAACAAGTTCCTACTGTACAGTACATGGAACTATATTCAATATCCTGTGATAAACCATCATGGAAAAAATATGAAAAAGTGTGTGTGCGCTTCCCCCCTGACACTCTGCTCTGCCCTCCAACACCTCCCCTCCAAGGGCAGAAGGCAGGGAAAAGGTGAGCAGAGCCGGGGTGCATGGTGCATATTTGTTCTCATTAACAGATAAGCATAGGACCTGGATGAATGACTTGTTAGCCCATCAGGATTATGAATGCACAGGTAATGTCCCAATTATAGGAGCCCACAGCAATCGTTCCCCATTGAAATACTAACAATTTCTCTGACTCTGGGTCTCTTAACTTGCTTTTATTGGCTAAACTACAACAAAGGAATGAAAGTGAACGGAATGAAGATTTTTCACATAAGAAAGAAGAATCGCAGAGATGAGAGTGGGATTTGAAACTGGGTGGAACCACCTTAATCCTGGGACCAGGTGCTGCAGGAAAGAGAGGAAGGGCAGCTGGTGGTCCTTGTGGAGTGAAGTTCTGAGGGATTTCATGTGGCCTTATCTACACCTCTAGCTCCAGGGCATGTGGACAGTACAGCATTCACTAAGGGATGCTACTGCAGGCTCTGCACCCTTTGTAAAAGGTAAATGCTCCAGGCTGCATTGGAAAAAGGTTGCTCCAGGTCACCCACCTACTGCTGCCCCAAGAGGGTGGTGGCTGCTTCAAAACATCTTTCCTTTAGTACAAAGATTCCTAAATGAAAGTTCTACTTTAAGACACCGTTAAGTGCTTCCTGCACAGACTGGGTTTCAGACTGCATCACTCTTCATTAGAATCCAGTAATAAAGCATACAATATGGTGGTAATTTCAATCCACAACAACAAATGCAGAATCTGAGAAACAAAAATGATCTCATCTTAATATGAGATGGTCACTGGGGAACTGTTGGATCCAAAATGCTGGCCTTATAAGAGGACGCTGAGTGACCTGTTGAGGTTCCCACTGCAGACAAACTGAGACCACATCCCTGTAGGGATCAACTTCTCCTGGTAAGCTGACTTCCCTGTGCCTGGCAGGGGTGCAGGGCACACACACCTGTCCTCAAATGTTTGCTGGCAAGATGGCTCATTGCGGGCCATGAGCACCCCACCAGCATCTGGTTCTGCTTTCCCTCTGATTCCAGATAATCTTCACAGGCACACGCAGGACTTCTGCAAGGTAAATGGCTGCATTTTTTAAATTTATCTTTTCATTGAGTACAGTTGATTTACATGTAGTATTAATTTCTGCTGTATAGCAAAGTGAGTCAGTTATATATAAACACACACACACACTTTTTCATATTCTTTTCCATTCTGGTTTATCACAGGATATTGAATATAGTTTCCTGTGTTGTACAGTAGGACTTAGTTGTTTATCCATTTTTATATGTAATAGTTTGCATGTGCTAACCCCGAACTCTCACTACATCCCCTTACACCCCTCCTCCCTGGCAAGAGGAAGTCTGTTCTGTGTGTCGTGAGTCTGTATCTGTTTCATAGATAAGTTTATTAGTGTCATATTTTAGATTCCACATATAAGTGATATCACATGGTGGTAAATGGCTGCATTTACTGCAGGACTTACACATTTCTTTATCATTTAACACAGGTAAAACTGTGCTGTTACTTTTACTACTTTCTTGTTCTTTTTCCTTTTTAACGTGTCATGAATTTTTAGTGCGGAGTCTTAACCTCATTTCTCCTACAGTCCCTTTAATTTCCATTTTATGATTTTGCACAGTTGGTAATTTCCAGGAACGTCTATGTCATATCAAAGCAGATCTGACAGCTTTTTCAAGGACCACAGATAAAACATGTGTGATTCTGCAGGGGTGGGGCTGGGGACAGGGTCTCTGAGGGAGCTCAAGGGATGGACCCAAGGGTTCAGGGAGCACTGAGGGACCAGGCGCCTGATTTTGGGTTGTTTCCCTTTGGAGCTACTTAACTTGGTCAAGTTCACCTCCTTCAGCCTTCCACCCACTGTTCTGCAGAGTCTTGGGAACCATGACACCAGGCAGCAGCCCCGAGTCTGCGTGCAGAGTGGGGGCCAGGCAGGCAGGGAGGGACACCCGCAGAGCTCGGCCCCGAGTGAAGCTGGGCCTAACAGCGCCTCCTCCCTCCGGGGGATGGGGGGCGGTGGCCTCCTGGTCTCACCGTTCTGTGATGACCGAGGTGTGAATTTACCTACTGAAAGGATGGTTCCATCACAAGTTTGATTGAACTTGACCCCAAAAGTGACTCCCATCCTAAAATGATTAAAAAGGAAAAAAAAAAAAACCTAAGACATACCGTCTTCTGGTTTCTCACTTGGGTGACGACATGCTTATCCCTCCAGTCAAATTTTAACGGCAAAGACAGGTTGGAGATGGATGTGTACTCTTCCGCTGGAAATCGGGGAAGCCTGGAAGGGCTGCTTCTTAAATAAATAGCTGAGGACACACACAAGATGCAAAGACAACTAACATTATATTACAGGGATTCCTTTCAGAGGGATGTTTCAACAGAAACAGTGGAGCTTCTGATAAAGTCTGCTTTTTATTCTTTTCCATAATTGGAATGGAGTAGACAAAAGCTATAAAAGATGAGAATTCTTCCAATAGGGCCGGGTTGTCACATGAAATGGTTTGACAGAAGTTGGTCAATAAAAAATGAGTATAATTGACATCATCTGTTTTATCATAACCAGGGGGGTCTTGAACAGAAATAGCATAGAAAACTGGAGGAGGGATGAGTTGTTATTCTTCAGAGCCACAGGGAAATGTCTGCATTTATGGTATTTCGTTCTTAAGTGATTATTAGAAGAAAGTGGCCATGAGCTTATTTCTCCCATGTCAGCACCAGGTACTTGCTTGAGACTTTTAAGCATTTAATCACTGTTAACTATTACTCAGTTTACTAACTTCACAACTGAAGATTCTCAAGAATTAAGGAAAAAAATTAAAATCAGGAAATTAATCAGCTAATAACCCCAGAGCCCATACCTTTAAACTCTTCAGGAAACAAATATGAAAACTGGTTTATTCCATAGACGGCGGTGGAGTTTTCATGAGGAAACAAAGAATTCAAGTATCGCTGTCTATTAAGACTTTCCTAGAAGAAGAAAAAAAAACATACTAATTTCTATCACCTGTGTTAACTTTCTGGCGCAATGTGCATATAACTGACTTAGAAATAGTTTTCAGATGCAAAAGTAAAAGCTTGATTTATTTCCTGTGGATCACAATGAAAGGTTATCTAAGATAATAGATTAGATTTATAAATGTTTTGTATTAAAAACACTATCTGACTTCAGGAATAATTTCTGAGGCTGGGAAAGGAATGTCTTATCCATTTATAATTCCTCTTTACCAAGCATTTTGAAAGCACTAAATATGCTTATTTAACATAGTGGAAAAAAGAAAATAAATTGCAAATAAATACCAGACACTACTAGGAATTGTAACCAGTAAATACTTATGTGATCTACATCTTTATCTTAGTACAATGAATGAAGCATGAAAAAAGGAATAAATAACTAATGGATAAATCAGTATGGTTCTATCTGGGCTTTACAGAGATCTCTATTTCATTCGGGTAAAAGGCTTTGGGAAAGAGATTCAATCCTGGAAATGTCCCAAGAAGATGGCTCGATTTGTCTGTCTGAAGAGAAAATTAGATCCTTGTTTACAGATTCTTCCACTTTGAATTTTGTGATAAGTATGTTAGACTCATCTTTTACACAAACAAGCTTCAATTTGCTAGTACTAACCAACTCTGAAAAGCAGAGACATTACTTTGCCAACGAAGGTCCATCTAGTCAAGGCTATGGTTTTTCCAGCAGTCATGTATGGAAGAAAGCTGAGTGCCACAGAATTGATGCTTTTGAACTGTGGTGTTGGAGAAGACTCTTGAGAGTCCCTTGGACTGCAAGGAGATCCAACCAGTCCATTCTAAAGGAGATCAGCCCTGGGTGTTCTTTGGAAGGAATGATACTAAAGCTGAAACTCCAGTCCTTTGGCCACCTCATGCGAAGAGTTGACTCATTGGAAGAGACTCTGATGCTGGGAGGGATTGGGGGCAGGAGAAGGGGATGACAGAGGATGAGATGGCTGGATGGCATCACCGACTCGATAGACATGAGTTTGAGTGAACTGCGGGAGATGGTGATGGACAGGGAGGCCTGGTGTGCTGCAATTCATGGGGTCGCAAAGAATCGGACACGACTGAGCGACTGAACTGAACTGAACTCTGTGGAGTAAATACAACTTCAGGAGACCACCATTCCTTAAGTTTCTATCTTCAGCTACTCTAAACTTGCTTGTTCACTTATATGTTTATTGGGTATCTGTCTCATAAACCTGTAAGCAAAATGAGGGCCAGGCTGGTCTTATTCATTGCTGTTTCTGCCTCACTGAGCACATGCCTGGCACACAACAGATGCTTAATTAGCACTTTTTGTTGAATAACGCATAATTATATTTTATATACATCATGCCCTTGATAGCTCTAAGCTATGTTTTTTACATATGTATATATAATTATTTTTCAGACTGTTTTCCATTATGGGTTATTACAAGATAATGAATATAGTTCCCTGTGCTATACAATAGGACCTTTTTGGTTATCAATTTTGTATATAGTAGTGTATATCATTAATTCAAAATTCCTAATTTATACCTCAGCCAACCCCATTACCCTTTGGAAACCATAAATTTGGTTCCTATGTCTGTGAGTCTATTTCTGGCTTATATATAAGTTCATTTTTAGGTTTCACATATAAGTGATATGGGTATTTGTCTTTCAATGTCTGACTTTCTTCACTTAGTATGATACTCTCTAGGGTCATTCTTATTGCTACAAATGGCATAAGCTGTTTATTTTTAAGCAAATCATTCCTGGGATTTATCATGATCGTATTTTCCTTACTGAGCATACGTGGAAAGATTGCTAATCTATGAAATTATCAACAATTATCGAGTTTCAGGCATTCAAAAGATAATCTTGATGAAGCAAGGCTTTGAATTTAATTTGGGAAGAAGATGTATACATCTAAAAATAGAACTGAACTACAAAGCGAGTGTGTGACAAATATAAGCCAGTGACTGTAACCTGCTGAGCATTTCAGAGGGTTCCTTGGTTCTAAAGACATCTTCTGGACTTCATTGTGAGTTGGAGGGATGATGGAGATCCTGAGGGTGTAGGACCTTTATGGACGCACAGGAAAGTACATGGCAGCCACGAGGGTGGGCCTCACAGACAGACTGCAGCGAGGAGGCCCAGGTTTCCACAACCTGGCCCATGACCAGGCACTCAGGTGTCCTACTAGGGGGAGGAGCTCCCCTAAAGGCTGGTTTGTGATTAATGCATCCCCACGGATTCCTGACCCTGCCCTGGCCTGCAAGGTGTCCAGGGCACATCCCCCGGGCCCTTTCTCCCTCTTTTCTCCACTTAGAGCTTTGCTCTAGTCAGATGCTCTCCCTGAGCCCCTCCCTGCACTTTCTCAGTCCTGACTCCTGTGATAAAGAAGAAAGAAGAAAGAGAAGACACATAAATCACCACTATTGGGAATGAAAGAAGGGCGACAAAGATGCTTCAGGCACTAGAAGAATCATATTTTGAGCACTTGAGGCCAACAAGTTTGATAACCTATGCAAAATGGACAACCCCCAAGGAAGACATATATCACCAAATCTGAATATAACAAAAATAGAGAATTTGAACAATTTTTTTTATCAACTAAAGTCATTACATTCCTAGCTGAAAATCATCCCACAAAGAAAACTCCAGGCCCAGATGGCTTCACTGGTGAATTCCATATAACTAAGAAAGAAATGCCAATACCAATTGTACACACACATTCATGGGAACCCCCTGCAACTGGTTATAAAAGGTCTGATTGCAAAACCAGACAAAAACACCTCATGGCAAGAGAAATATACACAAATAGCCCTCATGACTGTAGATGTAAAATCCTTAAAAAAAATCAGCAAATCAAATTCAAAAATTTATAAGACAATAGATCATGACCAAGTGAGGTTCATTAAAAGAGACTACATTGGTTTAGTATTTGAATATCAATCAACATAATACACCCTACTCATGGAATAAAAACAGGATCACCATATGATATTTTCAATAGATGTGGAAAAAGCACTTGACATAATTCATAATCCTTTCATAAGGACTCTCAGCAGTGAATGAAAGGAAACTTGATCAACCTGACAGAAGGAATTGATGAAATGCCTACTCTGACCAGAGGCCAACTTCTAACAGAATCCATTTGTGTCTTATTCCCCACTGAATCAATCAGAAAACCTAGACCATCTCATTATCAACTACAAATTGGCACCTGCCACAGGTGCTTGCCATCTTCCTCTACAAGAATTAAATCATGTGCCATTGCAGCTGCTGACCTTCAATACCCCCTGAAAGAAGTTCTGTGTGAAGATCAGAAATGATGTGCCCTGTGCTCAAGGAAAAGCTGGCAGGACAGCTCTTCAAGAGGTATCTTCAGAAGCCGATTTTATGAGCCCAATTTCTGCATCTCCTACATGATAACATCTGCTCCTCATGATTAGCAGAAACCTTCTACAAAAAATATGTGCTTGACTGCATGTACTCCCTTTTAACTAAAATTACATATATACTGAACTCCCCTGCTACCTCTTTGGAGCAGTTTCTCAGAGCTATCTAAGATGCAGTCTCCCATGCTATAGTTCTCATTTTGCCCCAAACAAAAATTAACTTGCAACCCTTATATTGTGCTTTTTATTTTTAAAGTCAGCACATTATACATGCATCAGTCATGTCTGACTCTTTGCGACCCCATGGACTGTAGCCTACCAGGGTCCTCTGTCCATGGGATCCTCCAGGCAAGAATACTGGAGTGGGTTGCCATTTCCTTCTCCAGGGGATCGAACCCAGGTCTCCCGCATTGTGGGCAGATGCTTTACCATCTGAGCCACCAGGGAAGCCCACATTATATAGTAAATGTTAAAGTACTAGATAAATAGATGGACAGATGAACAAATGAATGAATAAATTTTGAGCCAAGATTTCAAGTTTCTGGTATATTTTAATTTTGGCAGTATATGCATTAAGCTAGAACCATTAGAAATTACCAACTGAACAAGAGTCTTTTACATCAATTTCACCTCTTAACGTTTCAGTTAGATAAAAATTGCGGTTTAAAGTATTCTGGATAAAGTTTATTTGGAGGAAATAATCCAGATCTTCAGGGGCTGTTAACAGCAAACTGTGGCTCATTCTTTAGGATCATTCATCATAAAATGATCTATTTAAAGAAACATGCCTCCAAGTATGCATAATTTAATTTTTTTAAAACTGGCACATGTATCATTAAGGTAAGCATTTTAAACATGAAGCTTCTGAAATTTTAGGCAAAATCACATATGCACTGGCATATAAACATTATTCTGAAGTGAGTACATACAGCTATCACTGGTTCCCTTAATGGGTTTGTAGCCCCGAAGTGGTCAGGAGACCAGCTGCTCTTGGTCAGATGGGGAGCATGAGTAAAGGTCAGTGCACAGCTGGGTTCCAGCCTGAGGAACAGGCTGAAAAAGAGCAGGGGCTTCCAGAGCACCAGAAGCTTCTAAGGAGTGAAAAGTTTGGGGCTGGGTGCTGTTTCCCCCTTTCCTGTCAGTTATCCTGATAGGCATCCCATAATCATCCCAGGAGGGGCCTGGTCTTCACCCAACAGTAACTGAATGACAGTTTGTGAGCAAGGATCACAGATGCCACCTAACTTCCACTCATGGAATATTCGAAGTGAATTTAGGAAAACAGGTAAGGCAGGGATGACAAAATCTTTCACCATGAACCTAAGACCGTGAAAAAATTACGAATCAATTAGATCCTTTCTCCAACTGTGTCAACAGTTGCAGTTCCCTGAATATCTTTCCACACTATGTTTCAGGAGCCACTGTTCATCAGTACATTTGTAGACATGAGACCTCTTTGGTCTCCCTAAATAAGATATAAAGAGCCAAAAACTACACCTCCTTGCCCTCCATATTTGTTACTTTTCACCCTAAAACCTATTGGTTCTCCCTAGCACAACAGAGTGTACTTTATTTTAATTTTTAAACATTTTTAAAAAATTTAACTTGATTATGGAGCCAGGGAATTTTCTAGAATCTGTACATAATTTACCCCAGATAGGTAAGCAGAGAAGTTCAACTTAACCAACTCCTAATCTGACATAATTTTAAGGAGTAAAGTTTTCCAGAGTTATACTGAGCATCAGTCACAACACACGTTAGTCTCTCTTGTCAGGGCGGAGGGAGGCTTCCTAATGCTCAAGCAAGGCCCTTTCTACCTAGTCTGCCCCGGGTTCAAACAGCCATCAATGCTCAAACACAGTTTCCAGCAGGTGTGGAAAGGAGTCACCAACATCTCATGAAGTCAAGTCCTATGAGGGGCAATTGCTTTGGAAATTTTTCAGGCTCTCTCCACTCAAGATTTTTAAAATGTGCTCAGAATCTTCATCACTCTTCCCTCCTCCACCTAAAATAGAAATTCTATCTTCCAACAAGCACTCTTGTACTTCTCACAAGAGCTAGCTGTATTTCCTAGCTGCCATTGTCTGGGTAGGGCCTCTAGTATGAGTAACTATATAATATGAACAAATGCACATATATCTATGAATTATACAAAAATACATATTTAAGATATATTCATTATTCTTGCCTCCTTGTGATTCCAATCCCCAAATATATTTTTGAGGAGGATGGCAGTGCTTTTATTTCTTCAGTCAATGAACACATCACCAGGATAGGTAGGACTGATTATTTTCTCCCAAAGGGGTTTACTTCACCATCACATGTCACTAAGCTCAGGGCAGGAAGAGAATACAGCACAAAAACTTTGTTCTCAAGCAATTATACCAGTGCTTCTGGTTTTGAAAGCTGGAGCAGTAAGTAGGAGATACAAATATATATATCTTGGTTCGGGCAAAAATACAAATAGACTCAGGTGAGGTTGGCACTTCCCACACACTGTGGCTTCAGGGGACCAGCAGGAGAGGTAGAAGGGAGCACAGCCTCAGAATCCCTGGCAAACCTCAGGAAAAAGAATAAATACAACTCCAATAAGCAGCAGGATTACTGACTTCATACTTCCTGATTAGGAATGAATGAAGTTTCTTTGACAGCAAAATTAAACCATGATAATGACCTCTCACAATTTAAAACTATTAGATAGTATTGGATACTATTAATAGAACACACTGAGGTCCACTCTAAATCATTCTCTCTTGCAGCTTCCTTGGTTTCAGAAAAAACATTGATAAGCTCAGCTGACTGGTGTGCTCCTGAGTTTTAACGCTGGGGTGCCATCTGAGATTATGAAGCTTTTTCAAAATAATCTGAAAAGGAAATTAAACACTACACCCTTCTCTAAATCAGTCTCCACCAAGTCAGGTGAACTTTTAGGGTGGGTAGTTCAAGGAGCCCGGGTTCAGGATAATCATAAATGGGCAGGATTCCCTGAGCTCTGGATAAAATTCTGATTTGAGGAGGAGGTGATCAGTGTCCCCCTCCGGAAAACGGCCAGGTTTCTTCCACCTACTTCTGGTTCCAGTCCCTGAAATGCACAGTCTGGGGAGGCTGAGAGAACGCCCGGGGGCTGTGCCTTTCAATTAGGACCACCTAGGACACAATCAGGCTTCCCTGGTGGCTCAGAGGTTAAAGCATCTGCCCGCAATGCGGGAGACCTGGGTTCGATCCCTGGGTCGGGAAGATCCCCTGGAGAAGGAAATGGCAACCCACTCCCTGGAGAATCCCATGGACGGAGGAGCCTGGTGGACTACAGTCCATGGGTGGCAAAGAGTCGGACACGACTGAGCGACTTCACTTCCACTTTCACTTTGGACATAATCAGTGGACAACTTGGGACGTATCATATAAACCCTCAGGCACCCATCCTTCCTGGAGGACCAATCTGTGGGTCAGCATGCCCTGGGAAACCCTGGGACGGAGTCCGGTCTGGAACCCGGGCGCGTCACCGGACTGAGTTTAGGTGACCCCCTAGGGATGGCGCTCGAGTGCCACCCCCCTCGCCCCCACCCCTGGAAAGGACGGCGCAGGTATTCTCTGGGGGTGCTCGCGTGGCCCCTCCAGCCCGCTCAGCCCGGGGACAGGGGGGCGTGCTCGCGGTGGAGCTCAGGTGCCCCCTCTCCCAGCCCCGGGACCAGACAGGGTAAGCGACCCCGCGGGTGGCACTCGCGTGGCCCCTCAGCCCCAGGACATGACGGGACTTGAGATTCTCCCCCACGCCCGCCCCCGCCCGTCCTGGTGTGGAGCTCAGGTGCCCCAGCCCCACTTCTCGCCCCGGGAAAGGACGGGGCAGGTAGCCCGCCGGGATCGGCTCGAGTGGCACCTCGGACCAGCCCAGCCTAGCCCCGGGCTGGAAAATACGGGAGACTCCGGGGTGTGGAGCTCAAGTGCTCCGCCCTCCGCCCCGGGACCGGAAGGGGCCGGCGACCCCGGAGGTGGGAGTGGGTGGGGCTCGCGCGGCCCCTCCGCCCCACCCAGCCCGGGGCTGGCAGCGCGGGAAGGGACCCGCGGGCGTGCGCGGTACCCGGAAGGCGGCGGCCGGGTGGCGGCCGAGCGGCGGGGTCAGGGCGGCGCAGGAGCCCCAGCAGCAGCAGCAGAGCAGCCAGAGGCGCCACAGCTCCATCCCGCGCTTCCTCTTCGGTTTCGAGCTCCTCCCTGCCGGCGGGTCCGGGGCGGGGCGTGGGGCTGAGACGGCGACGCCCCCTCGTTCCTGGCGGCTCTGAGCCCGGATGTCGGGTAGGCTGCAAACTGTAGGGTTCACGCTATTTTCAGTGCGAGCACCTGCCCTGGACCGTGTGCCCTGGGGTAGTTTCACTTCTGCTAGAAACGAGCCTCTTTACTCGGAAGTGTGACAGTGCAGACAGCTGTGTGACCTGCACTTCCTGCGTCAAGTCGAAGTTTTATCTTTTTTCTTTTCCATCTCAGATGGAAGGATGCAGGCAACAGTGGAATCCGAAGGACCTTAATTCTGTTTCTCTTTGTGATGAGCCCTGACTTAAGGAACCCAATTCCAAAATGTTTGTGAATTTACACAGACATTCTTTCAGCAGGTGTTTATAATCGCCTATCAAAACACAGTTGTGAAAATAATACACCACGTTTTGACGATTTAGATCATAGCCAGTTCAAAATTTGGAAATCAGTTTCTGAAGGTAGCACTTCTTACATTTGTGTTGAAATTTAAATAAAGTATTTCAAACGCTTTGTAAGATGCCCAGCGCGTTTTAAACGCTTGATTTATCAGCTATTTTGTTTTTAAGGTAGCTTTTCCCCTCTTATTATCATTACACTGCTTTCCCCCTGTTCCCCTTAGTTCATAGTAACCCATCCTTCACGTTTTCTTCTCTCTTTCATTTATTTTTTTAAGTCATTTCACTTCATATCAACTTAATCCTAGAGAATGGACCATAGACACAACAGAAGTAATGTTCAAATCAGTTAACATCCCAATCTGGCAGCATTTCCAGTTAAGGATTTTCTGGTGAAGGTGGAAGGTCCCCTTTAAGGATGAAAGTGGCTCTTTTGCTCTCTCTCTTTTTTTCCCCCCCATTTCTATGCCTTCAAACCTTAAAAACCTAATTGTAGGAATGAGATCCTTAGGCATCAAAACTAACTCCTGACTTACGCTCTCCTGAATGCACACCATACCTAGCCTGACCTATTGATTCTTCTAGATAAAAAGAGATAAGAATGAAGACTTCATCGGCTAAAGAGTGGCTCCCTTTCTACCCAGAACAGCCCCCTGAGCAGTCCTGCTGGTGGATCACACAGGCAAGATAACATCTGAAGAGTCAGCCAACCTGCAGCTATGGAGGACCACGCAGAACCCACCCTCCTGCTTCCCTGACTCACTGAGACTCTCTGCTCCCATCCGTTTTTCCCTTGAAAACGTACCATGACTGCTCAAAATCTTTGGAGTTCATCTCAGGACATGAATCCACCTTCTCCCCAGAATGCTGGCTTTTCTGATTAAAGCACCTTTCCTTTCTGTTCACACTTGCCTCTTGGCTTTTGAGCTGCAAGCAGCTGCGACCTGAGTTCAATAGTAACAAGGAGACCAGGCCACTTGTAACGTGCATTGTCATCGGTGTCCAGGATGGCTTTTGGAAGGGCACAGATTTGTCTCTCAAATTTAAAGTGCACATTGAATGCAAATTCTAATGCAGGAGTTCAGGAGTCAGTCCCGATTCTGCTTTTCTAACCATCTCCTGGGCCTGCTGCTGGTGGCATCAGGGTTCCTGTTTGGAACAGCAAGCAGTGTACCAAACTTGCTGCTGTTTCTTTGCTCCCCTAACTCAAGAGGGACATGAGGAGAAGGCTGGGGTATCTTTCCCAGGGAAAATTCATACTTTCCTGGTCATTTTATCTCTGCTCATTTCCTTGCACAGTGAATAGTACTGAAACAGAGCAGGGCCCTATGGTTCTTGTTCCTCATGACCTCTGTCTGCCTTTGTCTGTGAAGAAACTTGAGCCAAAGAAGAAGTTTAATCAGAGAAGTGGGAAAATGCAGACCCAAAGGAAAACAGTCTGACAGGACAAAGCAATAATAGTTCAGTTAGTAAGCAAAGTCAAGGACGTTTTGTTCCTTCTCAAGGGCTTTAGATTGGGGCTTCCCTTGTAGCTCAGTCGGTAAAGAATTTGTCTGCAGTGCAGGAGACCTGGGTTCGATTCCTGGGTTGGGAAGATCCCCTGGAGAAGGAAATGGCAACCCACTCCAATATCCTTGCCTGGAAAATCTCATGGACAGAGGAACCCGGTGGATTGCAGTCCATGGGGTCGCAAAGAGTCGGGCACGACTGAGCGACTAACACACACACTAAGCCATAGCGTGTGAGCTGTTCTAAAGATATTGAAACCCCCACCAGGTGAGAGAAGTTAACTGCGTGATGACCAGACTGTAGCCTTGACAGTAGCTGCCACAGTTCTGAGAACTGGCCTGAAGAAATGGAAACAAACTGACGCTGAAACTGAAGATTAACTGTACCTAAAACAAGCAAGATGACACTGGTCAGACCTTCAATAACCAACTTCAAGGTGATGGGCAGAGCTAACTGTGCTGTTTCTGTATGTAGCCCCCTCCCTCCATCTACAAAATGTCTTGCCCCCTGACTGTCGGTGTATGTGTGTGGGGGGTAGGGTGAAGGGGGTGGCCTTTGGACAGGCATATGCCCTCCCCAAAGGTTGCCAGAATCCAAAGGCAAATTCCTTTTCACCAACCTAGCCTCCACCTGCCTGATGGCTTTTGAACAGTGAGCAGCTGGACCACTTTTGGTTACAGGTAGTGAGTAATACTGTCTTCCCTGGCTTCAGGGCAGCTACGTGATTTGCAGGGTCCCGTGTAAACAGAATGTTAGTAAGGACTTTAGGATGGCAACAGTAGAACATTAAACCAAGGATGAGTCTCTCTCGTACAGGGTCCTATGGGGCTCCCCAGGCCACACACCCACACAGGCAGCTTCCTGGGTCTTTTCTAACTATAATCTTTTCTAGCTATAATCTTTTCTAAACGACTTTTAGGAGTCTTCTGAATTGATGTCACGGTCAGCCCTCTTAGACTTTTTAGACTCACTCTCTGATTTACATCTTCAGTTTTTACCTAGTACAGTGAGTCATGCTATTCTCTGATGGAAAATTGTTAAGAAAGATTATGTTAATAATGTATTAAAAGTAAAGACATGAAAACTTTTTTCTACACATATATGATGAGATGATTGCTCTCGGAATGTAGATGGTAAAGATTTAATTTAAACGGTGAATTACAGGTCAGTGTTCATATCATCCCTGACAGTTCTGCATCTAGACCTTCCTTGTAAGACACTCAAGCTAATATATATACAGTGAGTCCCCTATATATGAACCTTCAAGTGGCGAACTTTCAAAGGCATGAACATGGGTTCACATGTTCAATCGCAGAGATTAGTTCACATGTCTAGTGTACATTGTGGCCTGCATGCATCCTCTACAAGTGGTTGTGCTTTTGTGTACCTTACCACAGTACTCTATAGAGTACAGTGGGGCTGTATCTTTATTTCAAGTTCAGGATGTCCAGAAGCAAGTGTAAGAAGAGATCCAGAACACAGGAAATGGCAGGGGAATCTTCTTTATCGGAGGAGGCACTGTTAGCTTTTGAGGCACAAGGGCCTGAATGTAGAATGGTGCAAAAAGGTTGCAGCAGCCATTCAGAATTCAACCCAGTGCTACTGTGTCATCTATGACGAGGAAAGAAGAGCTGCTACCCAGACCTTACTGGGCCATTTTTTTCAAGAGGGTGAGAGAGTCAGTTCCTAGGCAGGTTGATAAGAAGTCCGGGGTCCCTGAGGAGGAGGAGGAGGAGGAAGGGGTCTCTGGAGCTCTCAAGGAGAAGATAGGGGTCTGGAATTCTCAAGGAGGAAAGGACTAACATTTTTTCCCCTATATTCCTTAATAAGGATTATAAAACAATAATGTATCCTGCTTGAGAGCATGTTTCTCCTTCTTGAAAACCTGACTAACCCTGTTATCTTAAAATGTATATTGTGGGAGTGGGTCTAGTAAGATCTTTACAAACTTGAGACATTCTTTTGATTTATTGTGATCAATTAAAAAACTGTATAACTTCCTTGCTAGCACTAGTAAAGGGGGGCACTCTCCCTCCCCCTTCTGATGTCTGTGTCAGAAGCTTTCTCTGTTCCTTTTTATACTTTAATAAAACTGCTACACAGATGCTCTTGAGTGATCAAGCCTGGTCCTTGGTCCTGAAGCTAAATCTTCTTCTTTGGAGATCAAGAATCTGACACTGTTGACTGTAAGCTATCAAGGGTAGACAGAATTGAATCCATCAAAGAACCAGACCTATGTATGGCATCAACGTCAGGAGTGAGTGACTTTGCAGCTTGCCCTCTGTTGCTGATGACTCTTCACCTCTACCATCTCCCACCTCCGGTCAGTAACTCTTCTTGCCTGTTCACTCAGTGCCAGCCCCTGTATGCCAGCTGTTGTACTGTGTATGTGTGTGTGTGTGTTAGTCCCTCAGTCATGTCCGACTCTTTGCGACCCATGGACCCATCAGGCTCCTTTGTCCATGGAACTCTCCAGGCAAGCATACTGGAGTGGTTTGCCATTCCCTTCTCCAGGGGATCTTCCCAACCCAGGGATTGAATCCAGGTCTCCTGGATTGCAGGCAGATTCCTTACCATCCGAGCTACCTGGGAAGCTCTGTTGTACTGTACTACCTTACTTTTCAAGATACTGTAATGTAGGATTAAAAATGTTTTTATTTTTTGTGCCTGTTTTTAGTGTATTATTTGTGTGAAAAGTTTTATAAGCCTTGTTTACAGTACAGTACTATATAGCCAATTGTATTAGTCGGGTACCTAGGCTAACTTTGTTGGACTTATGAACAAATTGAACAAGCATGTTCTTGGAAAGGAACTTGTTCATATTTAGAGGAGTTACTGTGCGTGTATATGTGTACATATCTGCAACATCTTGCCAAAAAAAAAAAAAAAAACCCTCAAAGGAACTTTTTGGTCAACCCAATATAAACAAAAGTTTTCATTCAGATCATAGCTACTGTTTATTGACAACCTACTGAGTCAGACAATTTTAATAGAATAGCCACCTAACCCCAGGAATATTGGTATAAGGGGAAAAAAAAACATTTAAACTAAATTTGCTTTCTAAGCTCACATCAACAAATATATGTTGAGCACCTGTTAAGTACCAGACATGGTTCTGGTTGATGAGGATCTGTTAGTAAATAAGTGATTAAAGTAATAAAATTCCCTGCCCTCATGGAGTTGGTGTCTAGTGAAGAAAGATACACATAAAAACCAGTAAATGTGTTACAAGGCAATGAAATGGATACAGAGAGTCAGAAGTGTGAGCAGGTGGGGCTGCAATTTTCAGTAAGATGTTTGGGATGAACCTCCCTAAGGAAGAGAGTAAGGAGCGACAGTGAGATGCTCTTGAATCTGGGGAAAGAGAAGCAGATGGAAGGAATGGTCACTGCCCATCCTTGAGGTGGGACTGTGACTGCACTTTCCCAAAACATCAGACAGCATAAGAGGAGAGGAGAGAAAGTGGGAGAGAGCAGAGGAAGAGGCGGGCAAGAAACTCTCAGGCGATATGTCTCTGAAGGTTAAAGGGGAATCAAAGTTATTTATCAAATGGTTTTTTGAAAAGTGATTGAGAAAGCTTTTATCTTGAAAATGAAAGGTTCACTCAGACGCTTAGTTGTGTCCAACTCTTTGTGACCCCATGGACTGTGTATGCCAGGCTTCCCTGTTCATCACCAACTCCCAGGCTTGAGCAGACTCATGTCCATCGAGTCGGTGATGCCACCCAACTATCTTATCCTCTGTTGTCCCCTTCTCCTCCTGTGTTCAATCTTTCCCAGCATCAGGGTCTTTTCCAATGAGTCAGTTCTTTATATCAGGTGGCCAAAGTATTGGAGTTTCAGCTTCAGCATCAGTCCTCCCAATGAATATTTAGGACTGATTTCCTTTAGATTGAGTGCTTGGATCTCCTTGCAGTCCAAGGGACTCTCAAGAGTGTTCTCCAACACTACAGTTCAAAAGCATCAATTGTTCAGCCCTCAGCTTTCTTTATAGTCCAACTCTCACATCCATACATGACTTCTGGAAAAACCATAGCTTTGGCTAGATGGACCTTAGTTGGAAAGTAATGTCTCTGCTTTTTAATATGCTGTCTAGGTTTGCCATAGCTTTGCTTCCAAGGAGCAAGTATCTTTTAGTTTCACAGCTGAGTTCACCATCTGCATACAGTGATTTCGGAGCCCAAGAAAATAAAGTCTCTCACTGTTTCCATTGTTTCCACAAGTATTTGCCATGAAGTGATGGGAGTGGATGCCATGATCTTAGTTTTTTGAATGCTGAATTTTAAGCCAACTTTTTCACTCTCCTCTTTCACTTTCATCAAGGGGCTCTTTAGTTCTTTGTTTTCTGCCATAAGGGTGGTATTATCTGCATATCTGAAGTTATTCATATTTATCCCAGCAATCTTGATTCCAACCTGTGCTTCATCCATCCCAGCATCTTGCATGATATACTCTGCATATAAGTTAAACAGGGTGACAGTATACAGCCTTGACGTACTCCTTTCCTAATTTGGAATCAGTCTGTTGCTCCATGTCTGGTTCTAACTGTTGCTCCTTGACCTACATACAGATTTCTCAGGAGGCAGGTAAGGGGGTCTGGTATTCCTATTTCTTTAAGAATTTTCCGCAGTTTGTTGTGATCCACACAGTCAAAGGCTTGCTAATTTTTAGAATCAATCGTGTCCAACTCTTTGCGATCCCATGAAACTTAGCACGCCAGGCCTCCCTGTCCATCACCAACTCCTGGAGTTTACCCAAACTCATGTCCATTGAGTCGGTGATGCCATCCAGCCATCTCATACTCTGTCATCCCCTTCTCCTGCCCCCAATCCCTCCCAGCATCAGGGTCTTTTCCAATGAGAACTCTTCGCATAAAGTGGCCAAAATATTAGAGTTTCAGCTTCAGCATCAGTTCTTCCAATGAACACCCAGGACTGATCTCCTTTAGAATGGACTAGTTGGATATCCTTGCAGTCCAAGGGACTCTCAAGAGTCTTCTCCAACACCACAGTTCAAAAGCATCAATTCTTCGGCGCTCAGTCTTCTTCACAGTCCGACTCTCATATCTATACTACATCTATGTGGGAGGTAATTTTTCTCACTAACTTTGTAGAATAGCACATAGCACTTCTTTCATTTCTGTGTTAGTTGTTGCTACACAATAGCGACCCCAAACTTAGTAGCTGACAGTGCTAACCTTTATGATCTCATACAGTCTCTGTGGAGCAAGCAGCTAAGAGGGACCTAGCTGGGTGGTTTGGGCTCAGGCTCTCTCATGCGGTTGCAGATGTCAATGAGGAAACCTGCCATATGACTAAGCAAAGGATGTTGTCACCTTCAAGCCTTCACATTACAGCCACCCTGACAGTGAGCCCTAAGGAAACACAGGATGGAAAGAGGGTGCCTACCATCCAGCAGTCAGTCCTGCAGCCAACCTGCATTGAAGCACCCCAGGGTGACTCAGGCTGAGAAAACACAGGATACTGGCCCCCGACTGCTGAGGTGTACATCAGAGGAATGATTCAGTGAGCCCAGACTCTTGCATCTTCCCTAGAAAATGCAACATAGAAAAGCTCTGAATTCCTTGAGATATTTGGTTTTCTTTGACAAACAGTAATTTTAGAAGTTTCTACTACCTGGTGTTTGTTGTAAAAGCTCCTATACACCCTGGCTCCTCCCTTGCCTTTTTGAAGAGGTCCTTCAGAGTGATCTGAGAGGGCTGTCCCAGGCTTACATCATCAGGATGTCTGCCAAATAAAACATAATTCTCAACTTTATGGTTGTGCCTTTTCTTCCCAGTGGACACAGACCAGCTGTTGGGAGCAGCTGAGGTTGCCTGAAAGCTTCACAGGGCTGGGGTTGAGATTTCAAGCTCACATCACTGTTGGTAGGAGTTCTCAGATGTCCTCAGGCTTTTGGACAAAAGCCTCAGGTCCCCACCACTTGAGCTCTCCCCAGGGCTCCATGGGGCCTGTAAGCTGTTTTCCTCCAGAGTGAGGATTGGAGGTGTGGGGAGAACAGGCAAGGGAGTGACTGAGATGAGGCAGCAGTGTCTTCTGGGACCTGGCCTTGAAGTCACACAGCATGCTGCTGCCCAGGGTTACCTAGACCAAGCCTGGTCCGGGCCAGGGTTGGGGGGCCGGGGAGGGGAGAGGATACGGGCTGTGAACACCAGGTGTTGGGCCCCCTGGCGTGTCTGGGAAACCAACTGCCAAGGCCTCATCTGGATACAAGTGGTCCTACAGCCCACATGGTCACCTGTGTGTGTATGAAAATAATCATGACAATAATCCAGCTCTTTGTCTGCTTCACAAATGCTTCTCAAGTTCTGTGATAGTCAAATCATTATTTATTATTTCTACGATCTTGTCATAAACCTTCTGGGTTTTCTTTCTTTAGCGTATAATCATTTTGCTTTATTTTAAAATGATTTTGCTATGCAGCACAATTTGCAATAGCTGAGACATCGAGGCAACAAAATGTCTATTGACAGAAGAATGAATAGAGAAGCTGTGGTACACATATACAATGAATATTACTCAGCCATAACAAAGAAGGAAATAACACCATTTGCAACAACGTGGATGGGCCTGGAGATTACTTATCTAAGTGAAGTAAGCTAGACAAAGACAAATATCACAGGATATCACTTATGTGTGGAATCTAAAATATGACACAGATGAACGTATCCACGAAAGAGAAGCAGGCTCATAGACACAGAGAACAGGCTTGTGGTTGCCAAGGGGGAGGGGTGAGGGGGGGAGAGATGGATTGAGAGGCTGGGATTAGCATATGCAAGCTATTATGTATAGGATGAACAAACAACAAGGTCCTCTGTGTAGCACAGGGAACTATATTCAATATTCTGTGATAAACCATGAAGGAAAAATATGGAAAAAAATATCCATAACTGAACCTGTGCTGTAAAGTAGAAATTATCACAGCATTGTAAATCAGCTAAATTTCAATTAAAAAATAAAAATAAATAAAATGACTTTGCTATGGAGTTGTTTCATTTGCTTTTCTTTTTTCTTTTTTTTAACTTTATAATATTGTAATGAACACCCATGTTTTTTATTTTCTAAGCATTGTTCTAAGTACTTTACAAGTATTACCTTTATTGAATCCTCATGCAAACACTTGTAGGAAATGGTATTATCCTTATTTCTGCTGTGTGTGTGGGAAACTGAGACAGAAATGTTGAGGTACTTGCTTGAGGTTGTGCATCTGACAACTGGTCCATCTGAATCAGCGGAGTCTGGCTCTCATCTCTGCTATGCAGCCTTTCCAGTCCTTCATCCTCTTGAATGCTTTATTAAATTCTGAACATTCTTAAGAGATGCATTACAGTACTCATTGAATGAGTACTGTGATGCATGAGATTTTGTAAATTTAAATCAGCTAAAATTTGTCAAGCATAAACTGAGGAAGCTCCTAGTTTTAAATGGGGAAATGTTTCAGTGGATATTAATTTTATAAGAGATTAGTACTTTAGTGATGTTTTTCATGATATGGGAAATTATGTAACATCTAACCTCATGATTTCAGGATTTCAAATAATGAATATACTGATGAAAAGGATGCTTACCCACTACCTCTTATCCTTACAACATCTTTGCAAGGTAGGAATTCTTCCCTCTGCAGATGAAGAAACTGACTTGCATAGTGAGAAAGAAAATTATTTAAGACCCTAGGTAGTCAGTAGCTGTGATGAGATGTAAATTAAGCCCTACTTCAGAGCCATATTGCCCTCAGTTATTCCAAGGAACATTTGTGGTTTTTCCTTCTTCTTAGTTTTATTTTGTGTTGACTTTTCTTTATTATTAATATTTTTGTAGTCTACTACAAGTTTTCTATATTTTGATATGATTACAGAACAACGTGACACTCGATAGTGTATTCGAGTCCTTGTATCACCTCTGGGTTAAAGAGCTGCTTTTCTCCTTTTCAACTTTTCTCTTCCCAGTACAGGAGGGGATTCTATTCCTCCAGGCAATTAATTAGCCAATGTCTGGATTGAAATATTTTATTTTCTTCAGCCTTGAATTTTGCACTGAAAGATTTATTAATGCGACAAAATTCTCCCCGACCATGCATCCCCTTACGTTGTGTTGCTAACTGGGTTCATACAGTCATCACAGTTGTACTGACATCCTGCATTGGCTACATTTCATGGAAGTGAAGTCGCTCAGTCGTGTCTGACTTTTTGCAACCCCATGGACTGTAGCCCACTAGGCTGCTCCATCCATGGAATTTTCTACGCAAGAGTCCTGGAGTGGGTTGCCATTTCCTTCTCCAGGGGATCTTCCCAATCCAGGGATTGAACCCCGGTCTCCCACACTGTGGACAGATGCTTTACTATCTGAGCCACAAGGGAAGCGGAACTCCATAAATCCTGAATGAGAAAATACGTTATAAAAATCTCTAGGTACCAGACTTTCAAATTTCCTTTCAGGCCAGAAGAAGAGAGATGCTGTCTGAACAGTCACTGCTGATGGGTCAGATCTGTAGGCTTTAGAAGCAGTTCATTCCATTTTCTCATCCACAGGGAAACTGCAACTGGGGGCTGCCAAAAATGTGGTAAAACAAAGGACAAGGTGGTAACTCCACCCACCAGCTTCTAACCAGGAGGGAAAATGTCATTAGTGAAAAGCCCTAATGTATATCTCCTTTCTCCAAACAATTAATGAAATGAAATATCCTGAGAAACAACTGAAACCTCAAATGGTTTCCATAGAAACTTCAATCCATTCTATGTGGCTGACATTTGAGTAAATGTGAGCAGAGAAAGCCTTTAGCTTTGCTGTGCTGCATGTGCTATGGTGACAGCTAATGGGTTTATCTTAAAACCATTATTAACTGCTCATAACAAAATAGTAGCAGTTCTCTTCTTATAGACTTAAGGTGATTCCATGTGTGCTGCGCTGTGCTAAGTCGGTTCAGTCAGGTCCGACTCTTTGCAACCCTATGGACTGTAGCTTGCCAGGCTCCTCTGTCCATGGGTTTCTCCAGGCAAGAATACCAGAGTGGGTTGCCATGCCTTCCCCTAGGGGATCTTCCCGACCCAGGGATCAAACCTGCATCTCTTAAGTCTCCTGCATTGCAGGCAAGTTCTTTACCACTAGTGCCACCTGGGAAGCTCTGGGTGATTCCACAGTCTTAAGAATACTAGAAAAACCTAGGACTCATAGGTATCAACAATACATTTCACATGACAGCAGTACTTTGCAAGAGCCTAAACTCCCTTTCTCTTTCATGTAACCGTTTTAAATATCAGAAATGTGTCCTTTTCATAATCTAAGAAAAGTAATTCTAGTATTCTTTATTCTCTGCACATCATTAGTACTTATGTACTTTATGTTTTAATACTTTTCCATTCCCTGAGGTTAGATGGAGCCTGAAACAATTACATACCTTTTGACTTTTATTGCCTGTGCAAAAATCACATTGCTGCAAATTAAGACGTGAGAAAAAAGGAAGACTTTCAGGGAGGACACACATTAAAAAAATAAAAAATACTGTCCTCAGGTGAAATTTGCATAAATTAGGGTGGCTCTTACTGACCATATATCTAGCATTACACTCAACAATCACAGAAAAATCTATAGTCCAGGAAGGATACGAAAAAGAGAACTACTCGGAGCCGAACGACCGAGGCAGTTAACTGCAGAATGACACAGCTTCCTGACTTTGAAGGATTCAGTTCAGTTCAGTTCAATCGCTTAGTTGTGTCTGACTCTTTGCGACCCCATGAATCGCAGCACACCAGGCCTCCCTGTCCATCACCAACTCCCAGAGTTCACTCAAACTCATGTCCATCGAGTCGGTGATGCCATCCAGCCATTTCATCCTCTGTCGTCCCCTTCTCCTCCTGCCCCCTAATCCCTCCCAGCCATCAGAGTCTTTTCCAATGAGTTAACTCTTCGCATGAGGTAGCCAAAGTACTGGAGTTTCAGTTTTAGCATCAGTCCTTCCGAAGAACACCCAGGACTGATCTCCTTTAGAATGGACTTGTTGGGTCTCTGTGCAGTCCAAGGGACTCTCAAGAGTCTTCTCCAACATCACAGTTCAAAAGCATCAATTCTTCGGTGCTCAGTTTTCTTCAGAGGCCAACTCTCCCATCCATACATGACCCCTGGAAAAACCATAGCCTTGACTAGATGGACCTTTCTCGGTAAAGTAATGTCTCTGCTTTGGAATGTGTTATCTAGGTTGGTCATAACTTTCCTTCCAAGGAGTAAGCATCTTTTAATTTCATGGCTGCAGTCACCATCTGCAGTGATTTTGGAGCCCCCAAAAATAAAGCCTGACACTGTTTCCACTGTTTCCCCATCTATTTGCCATGAAGTAATGGGACCAGATGCCATGATCTTCATTTTCTGAATGTTGAGCTTTAAGCCAACTTTTTACTCTCCTCTTTCACTTTCATCAAGAGGCTTTTTAGTTCCTCCTCACTTTCTGCCATAAGGGTGGTGTCATCTGCATATCTGAGGTTATTGATATTTCTCCTGGCAATTTTGATTCCAGCTTGTGCTTCTTCTAGCCCAGCGTTTCTCATGATGTACTCTGCATAGAAGTTAAAAGAGCAGGGTGACAATATACAGCCTTGACGTACTCCGCTTCCTATTTGGAACCAGTCTGTTTCATGTCCGATTCTAACTGTTGCTTCCTGACCTGCATACAGATTTCTCAAGAGGCAGGTCAGGTGGTCTGCTATTCCCATCTCTTTCAGAATTTTCCACAGTTTATTGTGATCCACACAGTTGAAGGCTTTGGCATAGTCAATAAAGCAGAAATAGATGTTTTCCTGGAACTGTCTTGCTTTTTCCATGATCTAGCAGATGTTGGCAATTTGATCTCTGGTTCCTCTGCCTTTCCTAAAACCAGCTTGAACATCAGGAAGTTCATGGTTGATGTATTGCTGAAGTCTGGCTTGGAGAATTTTGAGCATTGCTTTACTAGCGTGTGAGATGAGTGCAACTGTGCATTAGTTTGAGCATTTTTTGTCATTGCCTTTCTTTGGGATTGGAATGAAAACTGACCTTTTCCAGTCCTGTGGCCACTGTTGGGTTTTCCAAATTGGCTGGCATATTGAGTGCAGCACTTTTACTACATCATCTTTCAGGATTTGAAATAGCTCCACTGGAATTCCATCACTTCCACTAGCTTTGTTCCTGTGATGATTTCAAGGCCCACTTGACTTCACATTCCAGGATGTCTGGCTCTAGATGAGTGATCACACCATCATGATTATCTGGGTCGTGAAGCTCTTTTTTTGTATAGTTCTCCTGTGTATTCTTGCCACCTCTTCTTAATGTATTCTGCTTCTGTTAGGTCCATACCATTTCTGTCCTTTATCAAGCCCATCTTTGCATGAAATGTTCTGTTGGTACCTCTAATTTTCTTGAAGAGATCTCTAGACTTTCCCATTCTGTTGTTTTCTTTTATTTCTTTGCATTGATCACTGAGGAAGCTTTCTTATCTCTCCTTGCTATTCTTTGGAACTCTGCATTCAGATGCTTATATCTTCCCTTTTCTCCTTTGCTTTTCACTTCTCTTCACAGCTGTTTGTAAGGCCTCTTCAGACAGTCATGTTGCTTTTTTGCATTTCTTTTCCATGGGCATGGTCTTGATCCCTGTCTCCTGTTCAATGTCAGGAATCTCCATCCACAGTTCATCAGGTACTCTGTCTATCAGATCTAGTCCCTTAAATCTATTTCTCACTTCCCCTGTATAACAATAGGGGATTTGATTTAGGTCATACCTGAATGGTCTAATGGTTTTCCCTACTTTTTTCAATTTAAGTCTGAATTTGGCAGTAAGGAGTTCATGATCTGAGCCACAGTCAGCTCCCAGTCTTGTTTTTCCTGACTGTGTAGAGCTTCTCCATCTTTGGTTGCAAAGAATATAATCAGTCTGATTTTGGTGTTGACAGAAGATCAGGAGATGTCCGTGTGTAAAGTCTTCTCTTCTGTTGTTGGAAGATGGTATTTGCTATGACCAGTGCGTTCTCTTTTCTCCTGCGTTATTCCTTATTCCAAGGCCAAATTTGCCTGTTACCCCAAGTGTTCTTGACTTCCTACTTTTGCATTCCAGTCCCCTATAATGAAAACAACATCCTTTTTGGGTGTTAGTTCTAAAAGGTCTTGTAGGTCTTCATAGAACCATTCAAATTCAGCTTCTTCAGCATTACTGGTTGGGGCATAGACTTGGATTACTGTGATATTGAATGGTTTGACTTGGAAATGAACAGAGATCATACTCAGCTTAAATGACTTTTTAATTGATCACTGTCTTTTTCAAATTAATAAATTGTATTTTTAGAGGTGTTTTAGGTTTGGTGCAAAATTGAACAAAAGCACAGTGAATTTCCACATATTTCTTGTCCCTCCCCCTACACATATGATAACCCCCACTGTCAGCATCCCCACTGGATAGTATGTTTGTCATAATCAATGGTCTATATTAGCTCATCACTCTTCTCCATTGGTGCTCACTCTTGATATTGGATAGTTTATGGGTTTTGATGAATGTGTAATGACATGTATCCACCATTATAGAATCATACAGAATTGTTTTACAGCCCTAAACATCCTCTGTGCTCCTATTCATCTTTCCCAACCCCTGACCCTTGGCTACTGTCAATCATTTTATATTCTCCATAATTTTGCCTTTTCTAGCATGTCATATAGTTGGCATCATAACGTAATTCAGCCTTTTCAAATTAACTTAACTTTCTCTTAGTAATATGTATTTGTTTCCTCCATGTTTTTTCAGGGCTTAATAATTCATTTTTTTTTTAGTGTTAAATAATATTCTTTAGTTTGGATCAATCACAGCTTATTTATCCAGTCACCTACTGAAGGACATCATGGTTGCTTCCAAGTGTTGGCAATTATGACTAAGGCTTCTACAATATAAACATTCACGTGCAGGGTTTTTTTTTTTTGTGTGTGTGTGAACAGAAGTTTTCAATTTCATTTGAATTCTACAAAGGTCTATTGCTGTATTGTATGGTAAGAGTATATTTACTTCTGTAAGAAACTGTCAAGCTATCTTCCAAAGTGTCTGTACCATTTTGCATTACTGCCATTAGTATATTTGATTTCCTGTTGCTTCACAACCATGACAGCATTTGGTGATGTCAGTGTTTTGGATTTCAGTCATTCTAATAGGTGTGTAGTGGTATCTCCCTGATGTTTTCATTTGTACTTTGTTAATAACATATGATATTGAATACTTTTATGTGTTAGTTGCCATCTATGTATCTTCTTTGGGGAGGTGTCTGTTAAGATCTTTGGCCCATTTTCTGTATGGGTAGATTTTATATATATATATATATATATATATATATATTCTTTTTTAAAAATTTTAAATATAAATTTATTTATTTTAATTGGAGGTTAATTACTTTACAATATTGTATTGGTTTTGCTGTACATCAACATGAATCCGCCACGGGTGTACATGTGTTTCCCATCCTGAACCCCCTTCCCCCCTCCCTCCCCATACCATCCCTCTGGGTCATCCCAGTGCACCAGCCCCAAGCATCCTGTATCCTGCATTGAACCTGGACTGGCGATTCGTTTCATATATGATATTATACATGTTTCAGTGCCATTCTCCCAAATCATCCTGCCCTCTCCCTCTCCCACAGAGTCCAAAAGACTGTTCTATACATCTGTGTCTCTTTTGCTGTCTCACATACAGGGTTATCGTTACCATCTTTCTAAATTCCATATACATGTGTTAGTATCGGACGCAACTGAGGACTTAGCAGCAGCAGCAGCATACTGTATTGGTGTTTTTATTGTTGAGTTTTAAGAGTTCTTTGTATATTTTCAATAGCAATTCTTTATCAGCTATGTCTTTTTCAACTATTTTCTTCCAGTCTGTGTCTTATCTTCTCACTCGCTTGACATGGTCTTTCATAGAAAAAACTTATACATTTTAATGAAGTCAGTTTATGATTCATTTCTTTCATAGGTTGTGAATTTGGTATTGTGTGTTGAAAGTCATCACCATACCCACGGCAGTCTAGGTTTTCTCCTGTGTTATCTTTTAGGATTTTTACAGTTTGCTTTTTGCATTCAGGCCTCTATCTACTCTGAGAAAGGTGTAAGTCTGTGACTAGGTTTGTTGTTTTATATGTGGAAGTATAGCTGTTCCAGGACCATTAGTTGTTGAGATAGTCCATTGTATTGCCTTTGCTTATTTTTCAGAGACCAGTTGATTATAATTAATGTGTCAGAGACCAGTTGATTATATTATATGAATCTACTTCTGAGGTTTCTGTTTTATTTCTTTAAGCTATATGTCTGCTCTTTCACTGATACCATGATGTCTTGATTACTATAACTTCATACAAAGTTTCAAAGTGAGTTAGTGTCTGTTCTCTGACTTAGCTCTTCTGTATCCTTTGTCTCTCCATATACACCTCACAATCAGTTTGTCAATATCTACAAAATAACTTGCTGGGACTTTGGGATTCTGTTGAATTCACAGATTAAACTGGGAAGAACTGACATCTTGACGATATTGAGTCTTTCTGTCCATGAACATGAGATATTTTCCCATTTATTTAGTTCTTCTTTGGTATCTTTCATCAGAGTTTTGTAGTTTTTCTCATACAGATCTTGTAATATTTTTGAATTTTTCTTAAGTATTTAATTTCAGGGGTCCTAATATAAATTATATTATGTTTTTAATTTCATGTTCCACTTGTTCATTGTTGTTATCTCATAAAAGAGACTGACTTAACCATATTAACATTTCATCTTTCAACATTGCTGTGATCATTTACTAGTTCCAGGAGTTTTTTAGTTGATTTCTTCAGATTTTCTGCATTGATTAATCTGTCATCTGTGAACAAAGACAGTTTATGTCTTCCCTCTCAATCTGCATAGCCTTAATTTTCTTGTCTTATTGCATTAGATAGGACTTCAAGTATGATGTTGAAAAGCAGTGCTGAGAAAGAGTATCCTTACCTTGTTCCTGATGATTACCATTTTTAATACTATATATGTTCATTATGGTCTTTAAGACAATTCTTGAACTGAGACCCTAGATAATACCAGAGTGCATGTGACACAAAGTGGATAAAACACAGCCTTGTGTGTGTGTGTTAGTCACTTAGTTATGTCCGATTTTTTGTGACACCATGGACTATATATAGCCTGCCAGGCTCCTTTTACTGTGGAATTTTCCAGGCAAGAATACTGGAGTGGGGTGCCATTTCCTTCTCCAGGGGATCTTCCCAACCTGGGGATAGAACGTGGTCTCCTGCATTGCAGGCAGATTCTTTACAGTCTTAGTTTTCAGGGAAGCCAAAAACACAACCTTGGATTTGGGTAAACATGAACCCTTCTACTTGTTTGCTTATTGTCTGTGTGACCTTAAGGAATTACTTATCTTTCTTGGGCCTCAATTACATTCTATATAAGTTAGACATAATTCCTAGTTCTGGTGTTATAAGGATTAGAGATAATGGATCAAGAGATCTTAGGCCATAGCTGTTGACTCATAATAGTAGCTGTGGTTATTGGCTATAAAATTTCCCTTTGGGATAAGATGCAGAACCAACATCTGTAGACTTTACTCTCTTTATTGTTAAGTCCTTATGCAAAAATCATTCCATATTTGCAGATGGCAGCCTTACTTTGTCTTTTCTGCATCTTAGTGAACTTTTCTGATCTCAAGAGTGCACTAGTAGTCATATATCATAAAAGCTAGCTATTATTATCAGGGACGTATGGTAACTTCCTAATGACTAACTTGTTTAGGTTTTATAAATGCCATAATAATTCCTTCTTAGATAGTCTCACTGACCTAACAAATTTGGACATTTTTTGTTAAGTTTTTATTTCTTCCTTTAGAGATATTTAAGGAAATAGGGTTCTTGGAGTTTTAAACAAAACAGAGGAAACATGAATGGCAAAGTCAGCAGCATTATTTTTGCATGGAACTTGGGGAGAGAGATTGGCATGTGAAATTCAGTCACTGGATTTCTCTGTCCATATGACGCTTTAAAAAGATCTGATAGCACATGCTCTATCATTGACTTATTATGGGCAAACGTAAGACTGTTAACCTCACATCTCAGATGGGTGGTTGAGAAATAACAGAAAAAGTTAAACAAAGCCTAAGCAAACACAAATCGTCCTGCCACGTGACTATAGAATTATGAAACAAAGCAGACCAAAGATGAAGATGATCTGAACTCCAGACTTTTTAGAATCATTAGGATCAAACCCTAGAATCTAATCTCTTTAATTTGCAGATGAGAAGTTTTCTAATGAGATGAAACACTTCTAAATTTCACATGGTCAGCCCCTGAAGAGCCGGAGATTAACACGGTATTTTGGCTGCTACTGCTTCTCTGAGTAGACACATCCTTTCATTTTTAAACTAAAAATTCTTTTCTTGCAACTTGAAATGCAGTCACTGCTGATCTGCCTTGTGCAGTCAACCAACAAAAATATAAACCTGAAATAAATCCTCTTTCATTCCTAAGCTCTTAACAGATCTTTTTTCACTTACTAGGGATAGAGTTTGAACTGTTTGGAAGATCAGTATTCACTGGTTAATTTAAGATAATCTATTTTTTTGATTCACATCCCAATAGGTTGGTAGTGAATATTAGTTATCAAATAAAGTAGTATTATTCTGTTAGCAATAAGTTACTTAATTCAGAAAAAAGTGAACATTGTTTAGCTCCTATTTTCATCCTAGGCATTGCATTTGTATAGTTTTCATATATATTGTATTATCTCACCTCATCTTCAAAAATTCTTTGTCCCTTTCCTTATGTCTCCTGATAATGGAATATTAGAAAATGCACTGTTGTTAATCTAAAAGAATTGAACAAGGTAAGAATATGATGGCTAAAGAGGTTGGGCTCTGAGTCAGAAAAAGCAGCTTTACATTTAGTTGGACTTCCCTGGTGGCTCAGAGGTTAAAGCGTCTGCCTACAAGGCGGGAGACCTGGGTTCGATCCTTGGGTCGGGAAGTTCCCCTGGAGAAGGAAATGGCAACCCACTCCAGTACTATTCCCTGGAGAATCCCATGGACGGAGGAGCCTGACTGTAGTCCATGGGGTCGCAAAGAGTCGGACACAACTGAGTGACTTCACTTACATTTATTTATTGACATCCTGGTACATTCCCCATACGTGTTTTAGTGTCCACACCTGAAAAATAATATATCAAAACAGCCTATGCTTGAAAAATTAAGTGAGATGAGGTATGTAAAATTTTACCTTGCCTGTCTCTTAGCTAATGCTCATTCATGTTAACTCATGTTAGAATATGTATTATTATTCCTCTAAGAAAATTATGCATCCGTGTGAGTGGGTAAAGCTTTGATGCTTTTAGTGGACAGGTGATCCAAATTGATTTTGTTACTATTTACGAATTTTATTTTAAAGTATAGGATTTCACTTGACATTAATTAAAACAAAAATTGTACTTACTGGTTTCCTTAAATGTGTGTTATTTCAACTCAGACCACATGAGGGCAGCATGGTACTTTTAAAAACAGAGACGTGCCTGGCTGGAGTTGGGGGCGGATATCTAGTATTAAATCTATAGAAATCATAGGTACAAAATTAAAACGGGAAGACTCCATAATGACTCTCTAATCCAAGCTTTCTTTTTAAAAAGAAGGAACTGCAGTCCAAAGAGGCCAATTAGCAAGTCCCCTGTCACACAGCTGGCATCTACGGCTGCAGAGCAGAGAACCAGCCCACAGCACTAAGGAAGCAATAGTAATTGCGTTATTGGAGCACGTAAGTACTAAGGACGTTTTATTATGCACTAATATTGTGTGCGCCGGTATTGTAGAGGCAATTGAGTGTTTCTGATAACGAATTGGCCTCCAGAATCTTCCTTTCTGAAGAAATAGAAAAACAGAAAGATAGAGTCTCATTTTCTCAAGATGTAAATGCGTCCTTCAAGGCAGAAGACTGAACTGGGCGACTTCTCAAGGTTGTCATTAATATTTTGCTCATAGCCCTGTGCTTTTGTGCGGCCTTTAAACTGAAGTGCTGACTCCAGGATCCAGTGGCCAGCAAAGGAGGAGTGCACACCTACCTAGGTATCTAGTATGTATCTAGTATACCTCGTATATCTGCCCCCTTTCTTTAACCCAGTTTTCTCCACACCCCACTTCCCAGCCACATACAAACACATACACACACACAATCCAGGAACATGCAGAAACATACACCCCAGTGGCACTGTCACAGCCTGGGAACTTGTTGGGGAGAGTTACTTCAACTGTGCACCCATGGTCTTCATCACACACACCCCTTTCCCGAACTCCACCAATAAGCATCAGGAGATCTGGTTCAGGAGGAAATGCTTGTTGTGAACCCTGCTGCCCCCACTTCCTTTACCTCCTTCGTATCTTTTAAATTTTGGCAGCTCTTCCCTGCTCTACTGCCACGGTCATCACTCATTTGTGTTAGTCAGCCTTGAAAAGTGGACATCATGATGTTTAATTTTATGTGTCACCCTGACTGGGGCACAGGGGTCCATGAAGGTGTTTTTGGGTGAGATTAACATTTAAGTCACTAGCCTGTGTAAAGAAGGTTACCCTCCTGGATGTGGGTGGGCTGTGGGCAAGCAGGTGAAAGCGAATAAAAAGATGAGAACAAAATGGCTAATCTGGAGAATCACTCCTAATTGACTCCTTTCAAACTGGGACATCGGCAGTCTTCCGCTTCAGACTCAAACTGAAACCCTGGCTTTTCCTGGACCTGAAGGCAACTGACCTTCAGACCAGAACATTACCATCAGCTTTCCTGGTTTGCAGGTCTTCAGACTCCATCCTGTAGAAGACGCTGGGTCTCCAGTTGACTCACCCTGCAGGTCTTGACACTTGCTTACCTCCATAATTATGTGAAAATCATCCTCCATAATTCCTTGTAATAAATCAATCAAGCAATCAATAAGTTCTTGTATTCTTTCTTTTTTCTGGAGAATCCTGACTGCTGCAGATACTCTGGTTCTCTTCCATCTGTTTTCAACTGAAACCAGAGTATCATTTGTACAATTTACTAATTATAACTATCCATTAACTTGACAAATTACCAATTAAATGTGAAATCCCAACCTTATGCTAGCACTAACCTTGACTCTTTAGTGATCAATCATAGTTTTTGACATTTAGTGGGTGTTTAACAAGTATGTGTTGACTCAATGAATATGTAAATTCTATTAGTTATCTTTTGAAAGAATTTTTGTTTCTGTCAGAGCTCTAGCATTTTTAATTCCATCTATAAGTGAGCATATTGTAGATATTAACTTGGTATAAAGGAAACACTTACTTCTCTATTGATCAGATACTGCTTTGTCCAGCTGCAAACCTATACATATTATAGTTTTAGGCTGAAGGATGAAAATGATGCCAAGTATGATTAACATAAAGAAGCTTAATATAACATGCTAGTTGTCAGTCAATGTTAGATGATTAGATCTTTAATTTATTAAAGCCTATGATAGCACCTTGACAGTATAGATACCTACATTTCATAGGTAAGAGAAATGAGGGCCTTAAGAGTGGTTCATTTGGCCAAGTCTATATAGTTAGTAAATGAGAGAGTAGAAATAAGGTCCCCAAATACCCAGTCTTTGTCATCTCATCATTGGCAAATTTCTTCTCTGTTGACCTGCACCCAGCAACTCCTGAAATTCACCCCCTGGAAACCACCGTCATCTATGTTAAATTTCTTTGGTGACCTGCCCGCTATGATGATCCCACCAGGTATCATGCTTCTCCTTGCTCCCTGGACATCAGCATGCCGCCTTCCTCACTGTGTCTCTTGGTCATTGCAGGTATATTCACACATGAGGATCTTGCCTATCTTCCTCTGAGCCTGGAGCTCTCTCCTCCCCAGTCCCCATGTTGCTGGGAACCCACACCACTCAGCCCTTTATTCTTTTAGATTCAGCTCAGATGTCTCCCCCAACCACCATAATTCAAGCAGCACACATTCTGGGAGTCATTTCCTACCCCATTTCTCTGCTTATTTTCTTCATAAAAGTTAAAATATAAAAAATATATTTTATTTTTAATTTGTTTGCTCTTATCTGTACCCCAGGCAGATAATTTCTACAAACTATAGACAAATCTCCATCATGCTAAAAGCCTACAAAATAATCTTATGTTTTGTAGAGTGTACATTTCAGATAATCCTTGTGTGATCTCTGATGACTGGCCTTGAGTCCATGAAACAGTCTGCAGTTCATGACGAGAAGACTTCTATATCAGATGCTTATTTGAAAACAAGGTTCAAGACTAAATGATAAAGTCTTCCTGCAATGCAGGAGACCCAGGTTCAATCCCTGGATCAGGATGATCCCCTGGAGAAGGGAATGACAACCCACTCCAGTTTTGTTGCCTGGAGAATCCCATGGACAGGGGAGCCTGGTGAGCTCCTGTCCATTGGGTCACAGAGTCAGACGTGACTGAGCGACTAACACTTTTTCACTTTCTCTTTCAAATGTAAAGTGCTGTCTATGTCAGGAATTGCACTATTTAAATGCATTTGTATAATCTGGATGGAATTTCTAAGCTTTGAAATTGGAAGGGCTACATGTATGTGATACTAGCGTTTGTTTTGAATAAAAGATATGTGTGTCTTTAATTATCAAAGATAATGTTATAACTTTGTCTCACTTACTTAGTACCATCTGAGTAGGATTATCTGAAGCCTTCATATGAATGGGGTTACCAAAAATCAAATACAGGAATAGATGTCATGTAGAAAGTGACTGGAAGTCTTAATGACAGAGGCAGGGATAAAAGCAGAAACTGTTCTATTCTACCATAGTTCATGATTTCTCTGATATCTAGGAAGCCCAACAGCTTATTTTTAGCCTTTACTTTGACTGAAATATATAAAATTGAATTGCAACATTGTTATTAATAATCTAAATTCATAGTGTATTTTGACTGATTTGTAACTTTCAATGGTTTTGAGAATAAACATTCTCAACACTATGTTGAATGGGGACTTCCTTGATGGTCTAGTGTTAAGAATCTGCCTTGCAGTGTGGGGGACGTAGGTTCGATCCCTGGTCGGGGGTCCCTCATGCCTCGGGGCACCTAAGCCGACTCAACAATAGAAGTCTGCAAGCTGAAACAAAGATCCAGCATAGTGTAAATAACAATAAGTAATAAAATTTAAAGAAAGAAAAGACCCAGAGGGATGGTACAGGGAGGGTGGAGGGAGGGGGGTTCAGGATGGGGAACACATGTATACCTGTGGCGGATTCATGTTGATGTATGGCAAAACCAATACAATATTGTAAAGTAATTAACCTCCAATTAAGGATACAGGATGCTTGGGGCTGGTGCACTGGGATGACCCAGAGAGATGGTATGGGGAGGGAAGTGGGAGGGGGGTTCAGGATTGGGAACACGTGTACACCCATGGTGGATTCATGTTGATGTATGGCAAAACCAATACAGTAGTGTAAAGTAAAATAAAAAAATAAAAAAAATGAATTTATATAAAAGAAAAAGATAAAATGATTCATTGAAACATGTTTATAGAAATTGAAAAATTGTATCCAATGTAATTGAGAAAAATGACCTCATTACTGTTTATTTATTTTTAAAATAGCCAGCTAGATCTCTTTAGAATGATGTTAATAATTTATTTACAACAATGTTTCAAAACAGCCCAGATTGTCTGGACTTTGACCTGCAGCATCTCTATCTTGAAGGAAGAAAGCAATCCCAGGGCAAGATTCCATTTTAGGAAGGACAAACACTATCTGTACATTGTAATTTTCCAAAGTGCATTTTCTGGGTGTGCATTTCCAAGGAATGCCACATTACCAGCCTACTTGGACCATGTGCAAAATAATGTATGAAACTGGGGAGACCTCTGGAGGGGAAAACTAATAGTGATTCCTCTGTATTAAGACAGATGGTCCTGTATTACTGGGGACTCTAGTCTTCTCAAACTGTGTCTGGGGCGAAGAAGGAAAGAATTACCGCGATATTCTCATCTCTAAAGGCTTGTGTGCTCCAAACAAAAGCTATGTCTGATACATTTGTTTAGATTTTTAAATTACTAGCATATTCATTCATCTGTAAGGATGCTCCTTTTTAGATTTTTCTATTTAATTTTAAACACTGTAAATGTAGACATGATTGCTTTCTTTAAAGTTATTCACAGGGCATCCTAGAAAAATTTTGTGAAAAGTGATTATCCAGTGGTTGTTGTTAATTGCCTGTGTTCTCCACTTTGCTACTGCAGACATGGCCAAAGACTGTCTGAATGAATCCCACCTTTGTTCCAGTTAATAATCCTGCTTTTGGGAGAAGTGAACCCTGCTATTTAAAACAAGTAATAAATATGTGTCACGCACTGAGGGAAAGTTCTCGTTACTCCATGAATAAAAAGCTGTGATCCAAATGAAAGGCTAGGTTATTTTATTGTTTTGAAAGGTCAGAAAATTCAGAGTTTTGGAGACATTTTGGCTTCACATCTTATTCATACATCCATAACTCATAATTATACTTTTTAAAAGTAGCAAAACTGACCAAACCTAGAAAAACCTTTGTTGTTGTTATTCAGTTGCTAAATTGTATCTGACTCTTTGTGACCCCATGGACTGCAGCTTGTCAGACTCCTCTGTCCTCCACTATCTCCCAGAGTTTGCTCAAATTTGTGTCCATTGAGTTGGTGATGCTCTCTAACCACTTCATCCTGTGCCTTCTCCATCCCCTTTTGCTTTCAATCTTTAAATTTTAGTAGCATTAAAAATAAACCATTTAAATCAACATAGGTACATTTTCAAAGATGGCTGGGAACACAAATGCTTTAAAAATTCACTCCAATCAACTTTGAAATATTGGTTCTGAGGTTTTGCAAAGTTATGACCTGGAGGGTTTTCAGGGTCATATCAATTAAAGAGCCTGGGAGGTAACTCTAGTTTCATTTTTTTTCAAAATAATTTTTATGATATGTAATAGAATTTCTTATAAGGAAAGAATGACCTTCAGTTCAAGGGTGTCATTTTTTAGATGCTCAGTATGACTATATTTTTTCAACTACCAAATTGATTTTCTAGCAATCAAATTGAACTAGCAAATGTACCATGCATTTGAAAAATCTAAATGGTATTAATATATCATTTCAAAGAAGGACAAAACTTCTGTAAATTATGAAAATATGTTTATTTTCTACGGTAACTGGGATTACTTTTAAACACCACTTTTATTTTCTGTATCATAAATTCTATAACATTAATATGTACCTATGCTGAGATCTTTCCAAGTCTGTGGTAACACAATTACCAGATCTACAGTTCATTATATCTTTATCTTTAATGAGAGCAATGCAATCTCACTACAACATTGCAGTAAGATTTTTTAAATATGAAATTGAAGCAAGAATAATGTAACAAAAATGCCTACCAGAAATCACCTTTCTTTTGCCAACTACGTTGGAGGTAATGACAATTCTGAGTAATCTCAGTGCACTAAATATTTGGCAGTTCAGTCTCTTTTGATCAATGATTAGAACTTTCCAAGGGAAACTTAACAGTTACACAGAATGGACAGGAAAAGCACACAGAGCTTTAAAATCATCCCACAGAGGACAAAAGAGCCAGGATCCTTGTTCAGAGGATGAGGGGGATGGTCAGACTCAAGGGTGCTCATTGGTACCTCTAATGCAGTTTGGCTCCTGTAAGTGATAGATGCTGAGCAGAGGACTTGTGGGTGGCATGGCAGCTACCAAGGTCATAAGAAGGGGAACTTGTCTCAGTGGCTGTCAGGACCAGGGGCTCTGGGAGAGAATGAGGTCTAGCTCTGCATGAGGCTGATCCTGTAGTCAGTTATTGACTCACCCACAGATGGTGGTTAGATCACCCAGGGATGGATCCAGGCTATGTACACCCAAGAAGCATCAAGGGGTCCATGGGAGAGCCAAGGTGGCATGGAGAGGCTGCACAGACCTGAGAATCCATTCATCATGCTTCCTCAAGGGCCCGAGGGTCCCTGCACTCCGAGAAACACGGCTTCAGGGGTGACCTGAAGGAGAACTGAGGAGCTGAGCTAACAGGCTGAATTCCAGCCCCACTCCCTTTCCAGTCCCACATTTTGTGTGGAAGCTTGTGAGGAAGGCAAGAAAAGCTGTACACTTAAAAGCAGAGACATTACTTTGCCGACTAAGGTCCGTCTAGTCAAGGCTATGGTTTTTCCAGTGGTCATGTATGGATGTGAGAGTTGGACTGTGAAGAAGGCTATGCGCTGAAGAATTGATACTTTTTAACTGTGGTGTTGGAGAAGACTCTTGAGAGTCCCTTGGACTGCAAGGAGATCCAACTTGTCCATTCTGAAGGAGATCAGCCCTGGGATTTCTTTGGAAGGAATGATGCTAAAGCTGAAACTCCAGTACTTTTGGCCACCTCATGCGAAGAGTTGACTCATTGGAAAAGACTCTGATGCTGGGAGGGATTGGGGGCAGGAGGAGAAGGGGACGACAGAGGATGAGATGGCTGGATGGCATCACGGACTCGATGGGTGTGAGTCTGAGTGAACTCTGGGAGCTGGTAATGGACAGAGAGGCCTGGCATGCTGTGATTCACGGGGTCACAAAGAGTCAGACACGACTGAGTGACTGAACTGAACTGAACTGAACTGTAGCTGGAGTAACTTTGTGACAACATTACAGGGGGAAGAGCAAACTGTGGCTGGGCCAAACATGCGTGTTTCCTGCCATTTATTCCGTGTCACTATTTCTCAGATTTCCTTTGCCATTTTTATATATTTGTGGTGATAATATCATCCAACATTGACTCACATCTTCAATTCAGTTCAGTTCAGTTGCTCAGTTGTGTCCGACTCTTTGCAACCCCATGAACTGCAGCATGCCAGACCTCCCTGTCCATCACCAACTCCCGGAGTCCACCCAAACTCATGTTCATTAGAGTCAGTGATGCCATCTCACCATCTCATCCTCTGCTGTCCCCTTTTCCTCCTGCCTTTAATCTTTCCCAACATCAGGGTCTTTTCAAATGAGTCAGCTCTTCACATCAGGTGGCCAAAATTTTGGAGTTTCAGCTTCAACATCAGTCCTTCCAATGAACACCCAGGACTGATTTCCTTTAGGATGGCACATCTTCGCTTCACCCTAAAAGTGGTAGCCTGGATTCCCTCCCCCCACCCCCGCCCACACACACACAGTTTGGAGAGAACAACCAGCAGTTGCAGATGGACACACCTGCAGAATCAGCCCCATGAATGTGAGAAGCCCAGTCCCTTCAAGACTGAGAGGCAAAGCCCAAGGAGGGAAGGAAAAGCCATCAGCCTCCTGGGAGGTATAGTGTTGGTGACGGTCCTGAGTCCCTCCAGCCCAGCCCCAACCCCTGGCCTTGGTGACCATGGTGGGGCTAGAGGGGAGCATGTGGGATAAAGGCTGGTTTGTGGAAATGGACACCAAGGGCAGCCTGGAGTCTGGTGTGCAGGTGGATGCTCCTTTGGGCACCCCACCTGCTACTTGGCCAGGGGCCCATGTGGGTAGGGAAAAAGGAGATCTGGGGGAGAACAGGCTTCCCTGCCATGTCGTCAAGGCAAGAACGTATGTTTTCATGGGTCAGATGGAGGTCTCCTGGGGCTGAGCTGCACTCTCTTTCTTTTTCTTTTGTAATTTAATTTTTATTTTATAGTGGAGTAGAGTTGATTTATTCTGTTATGTTAGTTTCAGGTGTACAGCAAAGTGAATCAGTTATAAATAAATACATATCAGGCCATACTACAGGGAGGGAGCACAGCTCCACCCATCAGCAAATAACTTAAAATGTATTAAGCCTGGCTCTGCCCACCAGAGTAAGACCCACTTTTCCCCACAGCCAGTCTCTTCCATCAGGAACTTTACACAAGCCTCTTATCCTCATCCATCAGAAGGCAGACAGAATGGAAACCATAACCACAGAAAACTAATCAAAATGATCACGTGGATCACTGCCTTGTCTAACTCAATGAAATTATGTGTTGAAACCCAAAAGGTTCAAGGCATTGGACCTGATAGAGTGCCTAAAAAACTATGAATGGAGGTTTCTAACACTGTATAGGAGGCAGTGAACACAATCTCAAAAAGAAATGCAAGAAAGCAAAGTGATTGTCTGAGGATGCCTTTCAAATAGCTGAGAAGAGAAGAAAAAGGCAAAGGAGAAAAGGAACAATATACCCAAATGAATGCAGAGTTCCAAAAAATAGCAAGGAGAGATAAGAAAGCCTTCCTCAATGATCAGTGCAAAGAAATAGAGGAAAACAGTAGAATAGGAAATACTAGAGATCTCTTCAAGAAAATTAGAGATACTAAGGGAAAATTTTTTTGCAAAGATGGGCACAATAAAGGACAGAAATTGTATGGACCTAACAGTAGGAGAAGATACTATGAAGAGGTTGCCAGAATATACAGAACTTACAAAATAGGTCTTAATGACCTTGATAACCACAATGATGTGGTCACTCACCTAGAGCCAGATAGCCTGGAGTGTGAAGTCAAGTGGCTTTAGGAAGTATTACCAAGAAAAAAGTTAGTGGAGGTGATGGAGTTTCAGCTGAGCTATTTCAAATCCTAAAAGATGATGGTATTAAAGTGCTGCCCTCAATATGCCAGCAAATTTGGAAAACTCAGCAGTGGTCACAGAACTTGAAAAGGTCAGTTTTCATTCAATTCAAAGGCAATGCCAAAGAATATTCACATTACTGCTCAATTGTGCTCTTCTTGCATGCCAGCAAGGTAATGCTCAAAATCCTTTAAGCTAGGCTTCAATAGTACATGAACCAAGAACTTCAAGATGTAAAAGCTGGATTTAGAGAAGGCAGACAAACCAGAGATCAAATTGCCAACATCTGTTCGATCATAGAAAAAGCAAGGGAATTCCAGAAAAATCTCTACTTCTGCTTCATTGACTACTCTAAAGCCTTTGGCTGTATGGATTACAACAAGTTGGAAAATTCTCAAAGAAATGGGAAAATCAGACCACATTATCTGCTTCCTGAGAAAGTGGAAGGTCAAGGAAACCTATGCAGGTCAAGAAACAATAGTTAGAACTGGACATGGAAAAACAGACTGGTTCAAAATTGTGAAAGAAGTATGTCAAGGCTGTATATTGTCACCTTACTTGTTTAACTTATATGCAGAGTACATCAAGAAAAGTACCAGGCTGGCTGAATCACAAGCTGGAATCAAGATTGCCAGGAGAAATATCACCACCTCATATATGCAGATGATACCACTCTAATGGCAGAAAGTGAAGAGGAACTAAAGCGCCTCTTGATAAAGGTGAAAGAGGAAGGTGAAAAAGCTGGTTTAAAACTCAACATTCAAAAAACTAAGATCATGGCATCTGGTCCCATTATGTCATGGCAAATAGATAGGGGGAGAAATGGAAATTATGAAAGACTATTTTCTTGTGGTCCAAAATCACTGTGGATGGTGACTGCAACCACAAAATTAAAAGACACTTGCTCCTTGGAAGAAAAGCTGTGACAATCCTAGACAGTGTATTAAAAAGCAGAAACATCACTTTGTGGACAAAGGTCTGTATAGCCAAAGGTATAGTTTTCCAGTAGTCATTTATGGATGTGAGAGTTGCACCATGGAGAAAGCTGAGTGCCAAAGAATCGATGCTTTTGGACTGTGATGTTGGACAAGATTCTTGAGAGCCCCTTGAACAGCAAGGAGATCCAATCAGTCAATCTCAAAGGAAATCAACCCTGAATATGCACTGGAAGGATTGATGCTGAAGTTGAAACTCCAATGCTTTGGCTACCTGATGCAAAGAGCCAACTCATTGGAAAAGATCCTTATTCTGGGAAAGATTGAGGGTAGGAGGAGAAGGGGGCAACAGAGGATAAGATAGTTGGATGGCATTACTGACTCAATGGACATGAGTTTGAGAAAACTCTGGGAGATAGTGAAGGACAGGAAAGCCTGGCATGCTGCAGTCCATGGGGTCGCAAAGAGTTGGACACGACTGAACAACCGAACTGAACTGATGCTCTTTTTCAGATCCTTTTCCCATTTAGGTTATTACAGAGTGTTGAGTAGAATTCCCTGTAGTATACAGCAGGTCCTTGTTGTTTATTTATTTATTATATAACACTGTGTATGTGTTAATTCAAAGCTCCTAATTTATCATCCCCTTTCCCCCCCTTGGTTATCTTAAGTTTGTTTTCTAAGTCTGTGAGTCTATCTGTTTTGTAGATAAGTTTGTTTGTGTCATATTTTAGCTTCCACCTGTAAATGAGATCATGTGATATGTCTTTCTCTGGCTTATTTTTCTTATGAAAGTAAGTACTTTACTTACTTTTATGTTCTTTGCTTACTAGGATAATCTCTAGGTCCATCCATTTTGCTGCAGATGGCATTGTAGTATTTCATTGCATATGTGTATCATACCTTCTTTATCCATTCATCTGTCAATGGATATTTAGGTCGCTTCCATGACTTGGGTGTTATAGTGTTGCAATGAGCATTGGGTATGTGTGTGTGTGTGTGTGTGTGTATTTTTGTGAATTATGATTTTCTCTGAATATGTGCCCAGCAGTAGGATTGTTGGTCACATAGTAGCTCTGTCTTTCTGGAAAGCTCGCTCTGTAGGGGATCTAAGTAGTAGTGGGCTTGTTGGATCATTAGGGGCTGGAGTTGGATTGTCCTGGGCACTGAACCAGACCCAAGTCTATCATTTCAGGGAGTTGTGCACTAGGGGGACCTCAAAGGATTTCATAGGTGTGTTCAAGGAGGGGCTGGCCCTTGGGTGTCCCCCTGAGAGAGGGCAATGCTGGCCAGGCATTGCCAGCTAGAGGAGCAATGATGACCCTCCAGGGGGTCTTGGTTCAGCAAAGAAGCCTCTGCCCTGTCCCTCCCTACCCCCATCATCTGGTCATGACGATCCAGGGCTTCAGGCTGACAAGGGCATTGGAGATGGGGGGAGCTGACCATGTCTCTTTTCTGGGACAACCTCACAGCAGCATAAGGGGAAGTGTTGAATTAGATCTGAGACTGGAATTTTAACTTGGACTGGACCACATTCTAATAAGGAAAAATACTCAGAAAGGTGTGAAATTGGCTGTGATGACATTCAGGGACAGGAAAGGGCATTCACGTGAGGACAGTTGAGAGGAGTGACTGGAAAAATACAGCCATTTCATGTTCATAGCCCCAGTGATCTGTTTTTCAATGAAGGAGCACTTATGAATTCAGATCATAGTAATGGAGACTATTTTATAAGGAAAGCAGGGAGAGTAACTTTTACTGAGCACTTTTTAATGGTCAGGTGCTTTGCCGATATCTCTTATCTTATTTATTCTTGTGGTGAGTTACCCACAATTCTCATCCTTCAACCAGTGAAACTGAAACTGAGAGACATTCAATAACTTACCCAAGGACACAGCTAATTAATGATGGACCTAGGGTTACATTTAGGAAAATATGAGGCTAAAACCAGCTATCCACAGCCACCGCTTGAGATGGACGGTTAAACAGGCTGCATAATAACACTTCCTTCTTGTCTGCTTTCCTTCTCATGTTTTATCCAGGATGAAAATCATTCTTCAAGGGACAGCTGATGCTAGTTGGGTTTGTCAAATGTATGTGAGGATTCTTTGTCAGTTCGAATATGAATTCCTGATACTAAGTGTAGCGTCTTGCCTTAGTTGTGAATTTCCTGTTTGGGTGGTGTGGTTGATGCTGGGTCAATTCCTAGGCAGCTTGATAAGAAGTCCGGGGTCCCCCCAGGAGGAGAAAGGAGTCTGGGGCTCTCAAGGAGGAGAAAAGGGTCTGGAATTCTCAAGGAGGAAGAAACGACAAATGTCTCCTCCCACCACCACCCCCCCCCCCCCCATACATTCCTTAGTCTTACTCACATAAAATGTTTTTTTTTTGTCTGAAACCTTTGAAGTTACAAATGGTTGTCCAGGCTCCTATGAGTGCCACAGCCTCCTCCAACTATTACTTGGGGCCCCTGAATCAGAGATCCTCAATATCAGGGTTAGGAGAATATGTTGCCTCAACAATTTGAGAATGACACCCCTCAACAGCAGGAAGTAGTTATGGAAGCAAAACGACGCCCTTTTCCCCTGGCAACATAATTCTCCTAAAAGAAAAGGCGGAATGAGAGAGTCAATTCCTAGGCAGGTTGGTAAGTAGTCCAGAGTCCCCCAGGAGGAGAAAGGGGTTTGAGGCTCTCAAGGAGGAAAGGACAAGCATCTTTTTTTTTTTTCCCTACATTCCTTAGTCTTAGTCACATAAAATATTTTTTTCTTTAAGACTGGAATTGTTGATTGCACAACAAATAGCTCAGTTTAAAGTCTGTACTAAGGATCATACAACAATAATGCATCCTGCTTGAGGACAGTTTGTCCTACTTGAAAACCTTCTAACTAATCCTGTTATCTTCGGGTGTATATTATGGGAATGGGTCTGGTAAGATCTTTCTATTGTTAGTTCTAATCCTGTCATCTTAAATTGTAAATTGTGGGAGTGGGTCTAGTAAGATCTTTACAACCTTGAGACATTCTTTTGATTTATTGTTAATAATCAACTAGAAAAGTATATAACTCCCTTGCTGACCCTAGCGAGGGGGGCACTCTCTGTCCTCCTTCTGATGTCTATATCAGAAGCTTTCTCTGTCCCTTTTTATACTTTAATAAAACTCTGCTACATAAAAACTCTTGAGTGATCAAGTCTGGTCCCTGGTCCCGAAGCTAAATCTTCTTCTTCGGAGATCATGAATTGGACACCGTTCACCATGAGCTATCAATGCCATGGAGATAAGGTTCACAGACAGATGTCAGCACAGCTCTACAAACATGCCCGTCCTCACCATCTGCTGGAAGTGAAGGGTCTGTCAGCATTTCATAGCACGTTCCCCCCGGGACTGGAGACAAACCTTGCTTCTGGACACGTGTTCACTGGGAATGACTAGCTTCTTTTCTGTTTGTGTCTGATTCAGATTCCTAAATTCAAGTTTCAATTTCCATTTTGAAGAGGGGACAGTGCGGAAAGAAGATGCAGGATGAGGGATTGGGCAAGAAAATGGTTCTCTTAAAAAGTTTGATGCTGAAGATGTCTATAGTACAACTCTGGAGCCAAGCAGTGACTGAACCATTGACTCAGATATTCCCAACTAAGGATGCCAAGATCCTAACATAACAGATTAATTTTTCTGATGCTCCTCTCTTCCCTTCAGTTCAGTTCAGTTCAGTCACTCAGTTGTGTCTGACTCTTTGGGACCCCATGGATGCAGCATGCCAGGCTTCCCTGTCCATCACCAACTCCTGGAGTTTGTGCAAACTCATGTCCATCAAGTCGGTGATGCCATCCAGCCATCTCAGCCTCTGTTGTTCCCTTCTCCTCCTGCCCCTAATCCCTCCCAGCATCAGGGTCTTTTCCAATGAGTCAACTCTTTGCATGAGGTGGCCAAAGTATTGGAGTTTCAGCTTCAGCATCAGTCCTTCCAATGAACACCCAGGACTGGTCTCTTTAGGAGGGACTGTTTGGATCTCCTTGCAGGCCAAGGAACCCTCAAGAGTCTTCTCCAACACCACAGTTCAAAAGCATCAATTCTTTGGCACTCAGCTTTCTTCACAGTCCAACTCTCACATCCATACGGGACCAATGGAAAAACCACAGCCTTGACTAGACGGACCTTTGTTGGCAAAGGAATATCTCTGCTTTTGAATATGCTATCTAGGTTGGTCATAACTTTCCTTCCAAGAAGGACATGTCTTTTAATTTCAAGGCTGCAATCACTATCTGCAGTGATTTTGGAGCCCATCACTGCAGAAAAGTAAAGTCTGACACTGTTTCCACTGTTTCCCCATCTATTTCTCATGAAGTGATGGGACCAGATGCCATGATCTTTGTTTTCTGAATGTTGAGCTTTAAGCCAACTTTTACACTCTCCTCTTTCACTTTCATTAAGAGGCTTTTTAGGGCCTCTTCACTTTCTTCCATAAGGGTGGTGTCATCTGCATATCTGAGGTGATTGATATTTCTCCCGGCAATCTTGATTCCAGCTTGTGCTTCTTCCAGCCCAGCGTTTCTCATGATGTACTCTGCATAGAAATTAAATAAGCAGGGTGACAATATACAGCCTTGACGTACTCCTTTTCTTATTTGGAACCAGTCTGTTGTTCCATGTCTAACTGTTGCTTCCTGACCTGCTATAGGTTTCTCAAGAGGCAGGTTAGGTGGTCTGGTATTCCCACCTCCTTCAGAATTGTCCAGTTTATTGTGATCCACACAGTTGAAGGCTTTGGCATAGTCAATAAAGCAGAAATAGATGTTTTTCTGGAACTCTCTTGCTTTTTCCATGATCCAGCGGATGTTGGCAGTTTGATCTCTGGTTCCTCTGCATTTCCTAAAACCTTCTTGAACATCTGGAAGTTCACGGTTGACGTATTGCTGAAGCCTGGCTTGGAGGATTCTGAGCATTACTTTACTAGTGTGTGAGATGAGTGCAATTGTGCGGTAGTTAGAGCTTTCTTTGGCATTGCCTTTTTTTGGGGATTAGAATGAAAACTGACCTTTTCCAGTCCTGTGGCCACTGCTGAGTTTTCCAAATTTGCTGGCATATTGAGTGCAGCACTTTCACAGCATCATCTTTCAGGATTTGAAATAGCTCAACTGGAATTCCATCATCACCTCCACTAGCTTTGTTCGTAGTGATGCTTTCCAAGGCCCACTTGACTTCACATTCCAGGATGTCTGGCTCTAGGTGAGTGATCACATCATCATGATTATCTGGGTCATGAAGATCTTTTTTGTACAGTTCTTCTGTGTATTCTTGCCACCTCTTCTTAATGTATTCTGCTTCTGTTAGGTCCATACCATTTCTGTCCTTTATCAAGCCCATCTTTGCATGAAATGTTCCGTTGGTACCTCTAATTTTCTTGAAGAGATCTCTAGTCTTTCCCATTCTGTTCTTTTCCTTATTTCTTCACATTGATCATTGAGGAAAGCTTTTTTATTTCTCCTTGCTATTCTTTGGAACTCTGCATTCAGATCCTTGTATCTTTCCTTTTCTCCTTTGCTTTTTGCTTGTCTTCTTTTCACAGTTATTTTTAAGGGCTCCTCAGACAGCCATTTTGCTTTTTGCATTTCTTTTTCATGGGGATGGTCTTGATCCCTGTCTCCTGTACAATGTGATGAACCTCAGTCCATAGTTCATCAGGCACTCTATCTATCAGATCTAGCCTCTTAAATCTATTTCTCACTTCCACTGTATCATCATAAGGGATTTGATTTAAGTCATACCTGAATGGTCTAGTGGATTTCCCTACTTTCTTCAATTTAAGTCTGAATTTGGTAACAAGGAGTTCATGATCTGAGCCACAGTCAGCTCCCAGTCTTGTTTTTCCTGACTATATAGAGCTTCTCCATCTTTGGCTGCAAATAATATAATCAATCTGATTTCGGTGTTGACCATCTGGTGATGTCCATATATAGAGTCTTCTCTTGTGTTGTTGGGAGATGGTGTTTGCTATGACCAGTGTGTTCTCTTGGCAAAACTCTATTAGCCTTTGCCCTGTTTCATTCTGTATTCCAAGGCCAAATTTGCCTGTTACCCCAGGTGTTTCTTGACTTCATACATTTGCATTCCTGTCTCCTATAATGAAAAGGACATCTTTTTTGGGTGTTAGTTTCAAAAGGTCTTAGAACCATTGGTCTTCATAGAACCATTCAACTTCAGCTTCTTCAGCGTTATGTTGGAGCATAGGCTTGTATCACTGTGATAGTGAATGGTTTGCCATGGAAATGAACAGAGATCATTCTGTCGTTTTTGAGATTGCATCCAGGTACTGCATTTCAGACTCTTTTTGTTAACCATGATGGCTACTCCATTTCTTCTAAGGGATTCCTGCTCACAATAGTAGATATAATGGTCATCTGAGTTAAATTCACCCATTCCAGTCCATTTTAGTTCGCTGATTCCTAGAAAGTCAACGTTCACTCTTGCCATCCCCTGTTTTACCACTTCCAATTTGCCTTGATTCATGGACGTAACATTCCAGGTTCCTATGCAATATTGCTCTTTACAGCATCAGACCTTGCTTCTATCACCAGTCACATCCACAATTGGGTATTGTTTTTGCTTTGGCTCCATCCCTTCATTCTTTCTGGAGGTATTTGTCCTCTGATCTCCAGTAGCATGTTGGGCACCTATCAACCTGGGGAGTTCCTCTTTCAGTATCCTATCATTTTGCCTTTTCGTACTGTTCATGGGGTTCTCAAGGCAAGAATACTGAAGTGGTTTGCCATTCCCTTATCCAGTGAACCACATTCCGTCAGACCTCTTCACCATGACCCGTCCGTATTGGGTGGCCCCACACGGCATGGCTTAGTTTCATTGAGTTAGACAAGGCTATGGTCCGTGTGATCAGATGCGCTACTAAGAGAAACCAAGTGAGACGGTAGGTGTTGTGAGAGGGTATCAGAGGGCAGACACACTGAAACCATTATCACAGAAAACTTGCCAGTCTGATCACATGGACCACAGCCTTGTCTAACTCTCTTCCCTTAGCTTCCATGAATTACTCAATCTCCCAATTTTGAGTTTTCATACTTGACACTGTGCTCAGTATTTTATTGACTGTTATGTTCATGTTTCCTAGTTAACTTAAACTTGTTAGTTTAATTATTAGAGATAGGACTGAATTACACCAAATGCTTCCTTTTATCCTGTATAGTAATGTCTTCACAGGGACATTTCCTTTTAACACCTGCAGATATACAGTAGTTTCAGACCTTAAGACCTCATTTGCTTTTACTCTTGGCATTAGATCCATTTGGAGGTTATTTTTTTTTTCAGTTGCATATCTGTAGAAATTTAAATAACCTGCAATCCCTCCACCAGTCAATAGCTAGTCTCATAGCAGTAGGCAAAGCTTTAGTCTCCCATGAACACACAGTTATTCTAAGTTGAAGAGGAAAAAGAATTCATAAAACAAAAGACCTATACAAACTTTACTAATAATTTAAAAGACAAGTTTCAGGTTACAATTAGGGATACTTCTAGCATTGTGTATGTCTTACGTTTTGATCTCTAACTTCACAATTGTGCTCATGGCTGACTAACTTCAGACCAACTTCCGATTAACTTCAGGCCAACTGAGTAGTTTATTGGGGCAGGTGACCAGTTTAATCTTATCCATCTTTGTTAAGTTTTTGAGACTTGTTAGAACAAGTATCAACACTTTAATTTTTGTTTTCCATTCTATTTTTCAAAACATAACAGCAGATACTTTATAAAAGCCAATGAACACCACCAACAAAAACAAAGTCAAAGAACTGCATAAACCTTGCTTTACTGACAAAAGTGGTGATGTTCTGAAAGTAAATTGCTGGTCAGAGGACCATCCAGAATGAGATAGCTCCAAATATATAGCTGTCAGATGCTGTACAAATGTTTGAGTTTGGCAAACAGAAGGAAACTTAAGGTTCCCAGTGAATGATATATACAGGTATAGTTAGTGTAAAATTTGAATTTTAGAAAATTTCAGTCCAAGTTTTTTACATTTGCATTTACCAAAGTCCAAGTTTTGCTGTATGTTAAGGAAAGGAAAAAAAAAAATGAAGAAAATCCCATATAGATTATCTTGAATGCCCCTGCTATCAGCTTTAAAGGCTGCTGTGGTACCATTCCAGACCTAACGTCTGTAGAAGGCGAGGTTCAGAAGGTCACGGGCTGTGGCCAACATTGGCGAGGATGAACTGAGAGGGAATGGAAGGTGTCAGCTGGTTGATGCAGGCAGCTGGTTTGATGGAAGCTGCTTAAAAGTACCTATTCCCGATTCACCTAACCAACTGAGTGACCACCTGAATCCAGTGATTACTATCTTTAGTAGTAATAGTGTTAGCTGCTCAGTCATGTCCAACTTTTTGCAACCCCATGGACTGTGGCCTACCAGGCTCCTCTGTCCATGGGATTCTCCAGACAAGAATATTGGAATGGATTGCCATTCCCTTCTCCGGAGGAGCTTTCTGACCCAGGGATCAACCCGGGTCTTCTTCATTGCAGGCAGGTTCTTTACTGTCTGAGCTACAGGGAAGATCACTTTATCTTTAGCACCTGTTTACTCTTTTGAGTTGAAAGCACAGAAGTGATGGCCTGGATTCGCTGTAAAAAATGATGAGTGATGCCAAGTTCTTTTAGTATTCCCACGCGCCCTCTCTTCTAAAGCACCGTTTCCATCCCACTGAGTGGATGTTTGAAAAGCTACCTTAGTAAAAACTCTGAACTGTAATTTTCTCTTTAGCTGAATGAGAACATCTGAAAGTCCATCTCCCATTTTCTTTCATTGACATTAACTCAGTTTGACAGTCTGCACCCAAGAGAGCTATACATCACAACATGAACGAGAGTTAGCCAGACATTTAAATGCTTTTCCAGCCCTGAACTCACAAGGCCATTTTTAACAGTTATTTTGTTTGTAGACTGCTGTTCAAGGTAAGTTCCCAAGTAAAGTGACTGCCATTGTTCTACATGGAGTTCACCTCTATTTGTGAACCTCTATTTGACAACCTAATTTTTTCTTATTTATTGTATTGTAAAACACATGAGAAACCCCAGAAGCTAACTTTTCTTTCTTTCCCATTCAATATTCATCCACTTGTGAACTTATGACAAACTGGTGGCCAATCACAGTCATGAAAAACAGATGATACATGACAAATCAATATAAATTGTGCACATAAAGCTGAGCACATTTATATCTAGGAAGTAGAACACACACTTAAGCCTTCAAACAATTTTGTCTTAAATCAGTCTAAATTGAGGGATCCCATTTTCCCATCATTTTTTTCTGGTTCTTTGAAAGTTTCTCCTAAATTGAATCTATCATTTTTGTGTACCATGATGAAGACCTATGCTTAGTTGCTCAATCATGCCCAATTCTGTGACCCCATGAATTGTAGCCCACCAGGTTCCTCTGTCCATGGTATTTTCCAGGCAAGAATACTGGGGTGAGTTGCCATTTCCTGTTCCAACTTTGTGATTTATGTTACTTTAATTTGTTGGAGCAAATAAAACTTAGAACCCACATTTTGCATTCTTATTTTGTCTTTCTTTCCTTCTTGTATCATGACATTCTATGTGGTTCCAATTTCAGCAACTATCTCTGACCTGATGAAAATATCTTTGGTCTCTTCATTTTTCAGTGCTTGACATTTGTTTGGATGTATGTTGAGCTGGCTGCTTTGCCAAGGCAATGGGGACTTTGGCATAACATTAGCTTTACTTTTATATCTATTTAAAAAAAATATTTATTTGGCTGTTCCGTGTCTTAGTTGCAACACTAGGGATCTTTGATATTCCTTGTGACATGTGGGATCTTTTAGTATTCTTGCCTGGAAAATTCCATGGACAGAGGAAGTTGTGGTGGGCTACAGTCCATGGGGTCGCAAAGAGTCAGACACGAATGAGTGATTGAGCACATGCAAAGTCTAGCTGCATCACGTGCAATCTAGTTCCCTCTCCAAGGACTGAATCCAGGTCCCCTGCACTGGAAACACGGAGTTTTAGCCACTGGACCACCAGGGAAGTCCTTACATAACATTAGCTTTTATTCTTAGTCATTGTTTCTAAGAAAGGCCCCTAAATTCATTCTTTAAAAATACCTCTTTGTATCTTAATGTGCAAGACACTGGTTCCTACAGTGGAAGAATTTACCTCCTGGTGTGGAATGAAAGGCATGGACACAACACAACACAGTCTATGAGGTTCTGTGTCATCCGGAGGTAAAGGAAAAGTACTGGTGGTCCAGAGGAAGGAACAGTTGTCATAGGAGACTTCTAGCCTCAGAGAATGTGACATCCTTGAACGACAGTCAAGAACTCGATGTGCAGAAATAAGGTTGAAGGCAGAAGAGGGCAGGACATCATGGATATTTCAGTGGCTTGGTGTTTCTCTTAAAATAAAAAGTTAAGCTCCTTTCTTTAGCAGGCAAAATGGACATCAGTGATTTCCCTCTTTGGCTGAACTTCAGAATCTAACCCTGAGCTTCACTTAGAGATTCAGATTAACTCATCTGAAGGTCATCTGATGAAGAGCCAGAGTTGGGACTTACTAAGGGGAGTATTGAGGCCCCAGCCTCCATCTCAGATCGCATCCCCACCACGTTCTTCCCTGTTCACTCACCCTCCACTCTGCAGACTCCTACCTTGCCTTTTGTTTCCCAGGAGCATCTTTGCTATTAGGATAACCACTCTCACTTCTACCCAGACTAGTATTTCAAAGATGACAAGAGCTCACTTTTACTGAGCACTCACACAGTCCCAGGTGCCCTATAGTACAAGGATCATGAAAGGTACTCATTCATTTAATTCTCCTTATGGTCATATGAGATGTCCTTTTTGTGCAGTTGAGGGACCAGAGGCACAGGCGGTGATGTTTGTATAAATGTGCAGCTGCCCTGGCATTCAATGTCCTTGAACCTCAGAGTCTTGAATTCTAAACTCCATCAAGCTACCTCCTTTTTCCTTCATGTTGTTGAAACCTTTATCCATTGTCACTATTTCTCAGAAGCTTTGTTAGACCACCCTTTGTAAAATATCCCCCACCTCATCCCACCACTCTGAGCTCTGGCCCTTCCCTTGCTATTATAATCTTCATTTACATTTTCTTGGCCAAGTCTTTCCTCCACTATCATGTAAATTCCACAAATCTGACTTTTTCCTCACTCTGTATCTGTAACACCAGAAAAATGGCACATAGGTTTTTAACACATATGTTGTCAGAGCAAAGAACAGATTTCCAGTTTAAGGTGGATCCAAATGGGGATAGATTTGTTTCAGGCATTGTCTTCTCTGAGGTGTGCCTGGCACAATGACGTCATGATTTGAAATTCCAAAGGGAAGACTGAGGCTATGGACTTTTTGACTTCACATGCTTGGTGCCTGCTTGAACATGCTGGGAACGTGGCTTCTAGGGTGGACACCTACAGCAGACACCCTGCTGTGGGCACCGTACTGTCCTTTCCAAGTCCCTGTAGGCAGAGTTGTCCTGAGATTCCTTCTCCAGGAGACTTGGGTGAGCCCAGCTCCGCATCCCTGCAGGATGAATCCTGAGGGCAGGAGCCCATCACACTGCTGCTGGTCCACTTGCCAATGACCACCTGGTGGGGCAGGTGTGATAGTTCTGGCAAGTGAGACCTGAGCAAAGGTCTGCAGGGCCTCTTGGCAAAGGGCTTCTGGCTCTTGAAGTGAACACAGGGAGTGGGCACCTCATCTACCCTTTGACACTCTCCCATGTGGAAGGAATTCCTGAAGAGGCCAGTCTGACTTGCAAGCATAAGATTAGACAGCCTGACAGTTAAGAAGACAGGCTTCCAAATGGGATACTGGCGTATATCCCCAGCTTGGCCATGTGCTGGCTACCTGGTCTTGTGCAAGGTGCCCAGTCTCCTATGACTCCTTCCCCTTCTCCGTGAAGTGGGCAACGTTGGATATTCTAAGAATAATTTAGTCAATATGTACTTCAAGTCCCCTCATGTGAAAATAAGAATAATAAGAGGTCTATCGAGCAGGACATGAATTAAATGAGGATGACATCAATTGAAACATGTCTAAGGCACTGATGCTGAGGTTGGTGTACAGACGGTGTTCATGAGTGTAGTGTGAAACAAAAGAGCAGATGGCAGAGTCAGGCAGCCCCAGAGGCAGTGCAACTGAAGCCCCGATTGCACTGAATTTGGAGCTGCCTTAGTTTCAAAGTGCTTTTATATAGGATTTAAAAAAGTAATGTCATAACCTGAGCCTTTAGAATCAGGGTTTTCTGTATCATCCAGTGAAAACCATCTTAACTGATAGGTATCACCTGTAGGTGCACAAATAATAGAGCTGTTGGCCAATCACACCTGAGATAGTGAATCAAAAGCTTTTTTCTTAGTTTGGACCCTGGCCAGGAAGACAGGAATATTCATGCATACTGAACAATCTGCTTTCACAAGGGCAAGAATCAGCATTTTAATTCAATCCTCAACATTTAAATTTAAATGCTCTCCACCTCAAGGACCAATGGAGCTCATAGCAACTATAGGGCCCAGTTCTGAATGCAGATACTGTGAAGCATCCTAGCATCATGCAGAGTTTTAAAAATCTTCCTCTCAGGCTAAAATGACAAGGAAAGCTTGACATTTTACTTTCTTCTCTATCTAGCTCCCATGGCTAAAATTCTCAAGTCCAGAACATGCACTGTTCAATTATCTGACAACTCCTGAATCTCACTGGAGCAAAAAGAGTTTGATCGATGGGTCCAGCTGTGACCATTGTGTAGCATGAATTTTCTGATGGCTTTAAAATGTTGGCTCTGCAGCTGTCATCTGGAACTTGAGAATGCACTAACATTAAAATGCCAAGCAAGAGAAGTGGCATTCTTCAGGGCAACATCAATATACAATTTGTTACATATTCTCGTGATGCTGTCACCAGTGTGAATGTTTTTGTTTTTCTTAAATTCTTGTATTAGTGTAATTGAGTAGTTCTGAAGGGAGTTATCTCAGGCCACTTATTTTCCCAGTAAAGGACTGTTTGCCGAATTTTTGTTTTCTTCCTGCCTATACAATGATGCTGATGACGGCTAAGATGGTGGAAAGTGATTGCTGGTTCCTGCATTTCCACAATTCGTACAGTTTATTAGGGAAACCACTGAAGGAAAGGTTAGTCTATGTCTTTCTCACCAAGACTGCCATAGGGGGATCAGGAGAGTTGAAGGAGGGGCCAGAAGCAGGAAAACTTCTCTAAGTCAGAGAAGCATGGAGAGTTGGCAATGAAGCAGCAGGCTCCAGGCTTGTCTCCGAGCTATCTCTGATTGTTTAGGGCACTCAGGTAGGGTTATTCCCATCTTCCATCGAAACCACCTACCTGGTCCCTCTAGAAGTAGGGGAGAAGATGAAATTTCTACAGAAACTTTAGTGTCATGAAGGACCTGGGGTTTTCAAATGGCCAAATAAAGAATGACAAATTTTTTTATAGCATCATTTTAAATGACGCTTACTTACATGCTTTCTTCGTTGTGCTCCAATGACCTGCATCTTCCCTATGTCTGTAGGAGTAAAAGCAATCTAAATGTCACTGGGGTATTTTGATGTCCAATTCTGATAGATCGTTTATGTGCTTTCAAGGTCACCTTTTCCATTGACAAACAAAAAGAAAGCAAAAATTATTATTTAGTTGGAAATATCTGCTTTGATATTACAGAAAGGTGAACAAATTTCTTTCAAGCTACTTCTCTCTGAAATTTATAAACATTAACCACATGAGCCATTATATAGAAGGCTCTTTCTCTTCCTTTCTCTTGGAGTATTTCTGCTCTAAACCCACTCAGATGTGCTTAGCATAGGAACAATTTGTGACCTTCGTCACCACCAGTTCCCAGCAGATGCTTGCTGCTGTTTTGGGTAATATCAAGAAAGAGAAGAATTAGCTGTAGATATATGGAAAGCTTGGTAACATTATAGTGAGCATTCAGACATTTTTGTTTGGAAATATTCCACATAAAGCAGAAACTCCTGTATAATTTTCAGAGTTACTTACTCACATGAGATATATTGACCTTTGTTTTTCTTTGGCTGAACAGAATTTCCCAAGAGTGGCTTCCATCTGTTCAACCCATCATTTGCCCACAACAACCAATAATGATTTAAGTTCTTTTGGTTCAGGGACAATTTTTTTTTTGTTTGTTTTTCTTATTTTTCAGATCTGAAAGTCAAATATTTAATTAAATTTATTCATTTCCTTTACTGACTAGTAGGAAAGCTATTAATATCTTACTGCAGTGTAGCTGGGACTGGTCCTATGAGAAGTCTTGGTCAAAGGGAAGGTGGAATGAAATGTCACAGCTGTGAAGATTCAAGTGGACACGAAGTTACGTTTGGCTGATTGCTTTGAGCTTGGAATCATAGTGATGACTGTAAGAATTATTGGAAGGATGAATGAAATAGATTTTCCTATTGTTTCCTTTTTATTTCAGGGTGTGTAATGAAAGGATAGTAAAAATTTACAAGCCTAGGTACAAAGTAACAGAGTTCAGCAATATTGTTAGATAATTTGTTTTTTTTATAAACCTTCTTGCTATTCGTCACCCATTATAGTGTTAAGAATTTTTGGTAACAAACTAAGAAAAAAAGACATTATATATATATTTATATATTATTATACATTGTGTGTATATATATATATAAGAGCATGAGTCTACTTCATTCAGATAATGATTTGCATTTAATGTATGAGAATGCTTGTTTTTGCATTTTTACCTAAAATACTGAATTTTTTTTGTTGCTTGCCATTGAATAAATTTTTCATTATTTATATGATACAGAAAATTCTTCCTACTTTTTATGCATTTAAGTGGCCAGTTTGTTCTGCATTGATTTGTACCTGTTTATAGCATCTTTTAAAATGTCCTGTGCCCGGTATAAGAAAGTATCTTCTCTTCCATCTGATTAAACACAGAAAAAAGCAAAAACAAAAATCAGATTGAAAGTATTAAAACACTGAGATATCAAAGGTAGACTAAGATAGAGGCAACATTTATCTAACAGGGTTTCAAAAGAAAAAACAAATAAAAATAGAGAAGAAGCAAAATTAGTGTAAGTAATAGATGGTATCTTGGACTGATAAAAAACTAATTCCTCAGATTATAGAAGTAACTTAAGTCCTGATATTTAATTAGGTGCTGAGATTTATTATAGAAAAACTACAGAACAATGAAGATGAAGGTAAATATATTAAAGTGAACAGTGATAAATCATACATTATAAACAATTGCAGGAATTATAATTTGACTGTAAATTTCATATTAGCGAAGATTGAGGAATAAAAAAAACATGACCTTGAATATACTGAGAGAACATAACTATCAACCTAAATTTTCCTTCAATAGTGAGGGTAAATTGAAGATACTTAAAATAAGGGTTAATTTTTGTCAGTCATAAAATTTTGCTGAAATGAAAGGATGAAGTTTTTAGAAAAGAAGAAAACTATAGTAAAAAATTAAAATGATGCTGGTAAATGCATAATTTACATATATGAAAAATATAAAAACAATTTAATGATGATAAATTAAAAAATTGAGATTGTAAATACACAGACGGACTACTTTGCCAGGCAAATTTTATAGTGTAAGATGGATCAAAGCTCGCTAATTATTAGTAGTAATGCAGAAATATTAATGTACATCTTTATTAAGTCAAATGTACACATAAAAATTTAGGAGTAATCAACAGAAGGATAGGTTCTTAAATATAGCTAGAAAGAAGATGAGTAGATTGAAAGATGTATTTAAAGATATTATTCAGAATGAAGTACAAAGATTAAGCATATGTAAAAGTGAGAGCGTAAGATAAGAAGAGTGTTTAGAAAGCTGAATACACCACTGATCGAAATTCTGAAAGAGAAGAACAATGAAGAGAGGAAACTTTGGAAGTTATAGTGAGAGTATATTGTTGTTGTTTAGTCACTCAGTCGTGTCCTGCTGTTTCCAGTCCCATGGTCTGCAGCACAGCAGACTTCCCTGTCCTTCACGATCTCCCAGAGCTTGCTCAAACTCATGTCCATTGAGTCGGTGATGCCATCCAACCATCTCGTCCTCTGTCGTCCCCTTCTCCTGTCTTCAATCTTTCCCAGCATCTGGGTCTTTTCTAACGAGTCAGCTCTTGGCATCAGGTGGCCAAATATTGGCACTTCAGCTTCAGCATCAGTCATTCCAGTGAATATTCAGGATGGATTTCCTTCAGAGGTGACAAAAGATTGCAATCAGCAGATTCAAGAGGTCAAATAAATGAAAGCATATTCATCTTCTGTGAGACTGTATTATTACTCTCAAACATTTCCTGATCCTTCCTATGGAGGAAAATATTTTTCACCCAATTAATACTGAGCTTGGCAGTGCAACTTGTTTAGTTAATGAAGTGGAAGTATCAGTGTCAAGGTTCTCATCTAAGCTGAAGTGTAGAGAGTTAGTGTGTATTTTGTCCAGCTATTCTTCCCTTTCATTCTCTTCCTGCCGTGATTCCAGGAAATGCCCTAAATAAAGGCTTATCTACCAGTCTAGATCCCAGACACATGAAGACATGGAGCAAAGCCATGGTCAACCCCCAATGGGCATGTAGCATAGATGAGACATAAATATTTTTTGTTATAATCTACTGATACATTTTGAAGGTGTTTTTGTGATTGTTGTTTAAACTAACTAGGTGTTCTCAATGTGAACTGACTCTGCTCCCTGGGGATATTCGCAATTTCTGGGGGCACTTTTGGTGGACACAGCTGGGGAGGGGGCTGTGGTCTAGCAGGCGGCACTGACTGAGTAAAGCCCAGGTATCTGCTAATCCTCCTACAAGATAGGGGACAGCCTCCACCATAGAGACCTATCCAGCCTCAAATGTGGGTGGTGCCAGGGTGAGGCCCCCTGACCCTGTCTCTCCTCCTGGTTATAGGCATCCAAACACAATGCAGGTAATGGCAGATCACTGCAGACATATGGATCTTACAAGGAACCACAGACAACTGGCTGATTACAATCTAAGAACTAACAGTTGGATGGTCAGCTGATTGTTCCATAGAAACCAGGGGACAATGGCTACTGCTTCGAAATTCTGAAAGAGATAACCACAGACATAGAAGTATATAGTCTACAAAACTGTATCTTAGACATGAGAGCAAACCAATGGCATTTTCATGTAAACAAAAACTAGGACATTTACCACAAATAAACCTTAAGCAAAGGGTATATTCCAGCCTGTCCTGACTAAAAGCACCTCTAGTTAAGAGGTCTGAGAGGGAAAAAGCAATGGTGAGCAAGCAAAATTGTAACCTGAGGGCATATTTCAGTAAACATGGAGTATACAACATTATACCTCACAGAGTCAAAGAAAAATGAAGAGCTAAAATCCATGATAACCATAATATACAAATTAGAGTTAATATTTTCAAACTTCTTATATCATTTGAAGTTGAGTATGGTTCAGTATAGAAATTTAAACTGCTAAGGTTTCTGGGTCAAAATATACAAAACCAAAATTGGCAGTGTTGACAGAGAAAAAAATTGCACAGTGTGAGAACTGTGAGTTAAATTTTATCTGGGGCAAAATGAGGACTGCAGTCCAGGAGACTGCTTCCAAAACAGCTCTGAGAAACTGCTCCAAAGAAGCAGGATGGAGGTGGGGGCCAAGGTCAGTATATGTGTGGTTTTGGAGAATGGGTACCTGTAGTTAAGCACATATTTTTGGGATGCTTGTTGCTAGCCACAAGGAGCAGATGTCTCTGTTAATTATTTTAGTGCTTTTCTAGATAGGAGAGGAGAAGGAAATGGCAACCCACTCCAGTATTCTTGCCTGGAGAATACCAGGGACAGGGGAGCTTGGTGGGCTGCCATCCAAGGGGCCACAAAAAGTTGGACATGACTGAAGCGACTTAGCATGCATGCATGCTAGATAGTAGATACAAGAGTTGGGCTCATGGAGTCTTCTCCTGAAAATATCTGTCTGAAGACCTGTTCTGCCAGTTTTCCCCAGAGCACAGAGCACAGAGCACAGAGCACCTCATTTCTGATCTCTGCCCTGAACTCCTTTCAGGGGGTGTTGAATGTCAGCAGCTACAGTGGCTACTAACCTAATCCTTGTGAAGGCAGATGGCCAGTGACAAATTTTGGTTGCCAGCAGATACAAGAGAAACTGACAAATTTACAGTTATCTTGGGTTTTCCCCATCATGTGTGAGTTCATTCCATGCCCACATCCCAAGTACTTGCTAAATGAGTCTGTAAAGCAAGTCTTGGAGATACTAAAATGCAGGTTTGGCTCCCCCCCGCCTCAGTTTGATAGTATAAGTTTTTTCAATCCATGGGCAATATTGGACTAATACCTAGACCGAAAACTGTCAGTTAAATGAATATACATATATGAAACCACTTCAAGGATCACAGCCTTGTCTTGGGGAAGAGGCTTCTGAAACTCAATGAAGCCATGAGCCGTGCCATGCAGGGCCACCCAAGATGGATGGGTCATAGTGGAGAGTTCTGACAAAACGTGATCCACTGGAGAAGGAAATGGCAAACCACTCCAGTATTCTTGCCATGAGAACTCAATGGGAAGTATGAAAAGGCAAAAAGATATGATACTGGAAGATGAGTTCACTGGATCAAAAGGTGTCCAATATGCTACTGGGCAAGAGCAGAGGGCAATTACTAATAACTCCAGAAAGAATGAAGAGGCTGGGTCAAAGCAGAAATAATGCTCAGTTGTGGTGGCGCTAGTGGTAAAGAACCTGCCTGCCAATGCAGGAGATATAAGACACGGGTTTGATCCCTGTGTCTGGAAGATCCCCTGGAGAAGGGTATGGTTACCCACTCCAACATTCTTGTCTGGAGACTCCTATGGACAGAGGAGCCTGGCGGGCTACAGTCCGCAGGGACACAAAGAATTGAACACAACTGAAGTGACTTAGCATAAATGCAGTGGTGGTGAAAGTAAAGTCTGATGTAAAAAAAAAATATTGCCTAAGAACCTGGCATGTTTTAAAAAGGGAAAGGAACCAGAGATCAAATTGCCAGCATTCTTTGGATCATAGAGAAAGCAAGGGAACGCCAAAACCACTTTACTGTCTCCTGAGAAACCCGCATGCAGGTCAAAAAGCAACAGTTAGAACTCGATATGGAACAACTGACTGGTTCCAAATGGGGAAAGGAGTACATCAAGGCTATAAATTGTCACCTTGCTTATTTAACTTCTATGCAGGGTACATCATGAAAAATTCTGGGCTGGATGAATCACAGGTTGGAATCAGGATTGTCAGGACAAATATCACCACCTCACATTTGCAAAATGGCAGAAACTGAAGAGGAACTAAAGAGTCTCTTGTTGAAGGTGAAAGAGGAGAGTGAAAAAGCTGGGTTAACACTCAAGAAACTAAGATATGGCATCTGGTCCCAACACTTTATGGCAAATAGAAGGGGAAAACATGGAAACAGTGACAGGTTTTATTTTCTTGGGCTTCAAAACCACTGCAGACAGTGACTGCAGCCATGAAAGTAAAGATGCTTGCTCCTTGGAAGGAAAGCTATGACAAACCTAGACAGCACATTGAAAAGTAGAGACATTACTTTGCCAACAAAGGTCTGTCTAGTCAAAGCTATGGTTTTTCTAATAGTCATGTAAGGATATGAGAGCTGGACTACATTGAATTGTGCTCCTGGAGAAGATTCTAAAGTGTCCCTTGGATTGCAAAGAGAGCCAACTGGTCAATCGTAAAGGAAATCAATCCTGAATATTCATTGGAAGGACTGATGCTTAAGCTGAAGCTCCAGTTATTTGGTCACTTGATGCAAAGAGCTGACTCATTGGAAAAGATCCTGATGATGGGAAAGATGGAAGGCAAAAGGAGAACGGAATGGCAGGAGACAAGATGGTTGGATAGCATCACCAACTCAATGGACATGAATTTAAACAATCTCTGGAAGTTAGTGAAGGACAAGGAAGCCTGCAGTCCATGGGGTCACAAAGAGTCGGATAGGACTTAGTGACTGAACAACAACATACATGAAAATGTAACAAACAGGATTGCATGTTTCCATATTATTTCTGAGTCAGACTCTGACTACCGTGCGGACCAATATTGCCAGGATTGCATCTAAGATTCATAGCTTTATTGTATTCATTGATAATGTGAATCATAAAATAAAGATAGCATTTTATTTCTATTATATGACCCAAATAATGTAACATTAATTGTTTAAAATCACTGGGGGCATTATCAGATATGCCAATTACACGTGAAACAAATGGAAATTTAAAACATACTTTTCTCATTCATTCTCTATACACCACCATATATTACTCTACACTTTAGCCAGAGATGAGCAACAGGCAGATAGAGTTAAAGATCAACCTTATAATTGTGATGCATAGTTTCTAATTTTAACACTGAGGCCTTTGGGAAAAATACAGAGAAAAAAATTAAAATCATAAAGAGAAATTAAATATGCAGTTCTGGCAGGACACAAATTGGTCTCACAGAACATTTTAGTACAGGGGTTAATGAGAATTTGTTGGAGTGGTTTCATCTGTGAAATTAATAGCCTCCATATATTTCTTTTACTCCTTTATTTCCCTTTGGCAGAGGTATTTTATGTTATTGAGTTGGCACATTAGATAAGTAGATATTTTTCTCAGACACATAGCCTAACTGGACATATCGTTATTTTCATGTTTTACTGCAATGTGAGAAAATAAACAAATTAAAAAAATATTTTTCTTCCATAAATTGAAAAAAATTAAAGTAGAAAAATTTCATTTAATCAATTTTGAGCCCACTAATCACTTTCTGTAATATTCCCCACATTTTTCTGAGTTTCACTTTGAATGGTGATCTGCATGTAACAGCTCACTCAGTATCATAAATTACTATTATATACTTAATTTTCATGCTTACTTTGGGAAAGTCGGCTAGAGCTTTTAATTTCTCCAAGTCCTCAAGGTGACTCCTAGATTGCTTCTACAGCTCCATTTGCAAATATGTGAACTTTCTTCTGAGAATTGAACTATGAAGACTCTCATTATACAGTTGCCAAGAGAGTAAATGAATTAGGACAAGCAGAAAAAGAAAACATAATCATAATAATAACTAAAATTTTTTTCAGGAGTTTTCCATGAACTACACAAGTAATTTACATGTCAAATTCATCTAATTCTTGAAAAATCCAATACATAAGATTGCTATTAAACTCATTTTATAAACTGGGAAACATATAATTAAAATTTTGTTCAGTTCACAGAGATCTGGCCTTTGTCCCCAATTGCTAGGAAGTATCCTCTAGACTCTTGGAGTTACCTGGGGGATGAGGTATCCTAGTTATTCATGGTGGATCTTCAAGTCCACACTGCATGGTTTGTGCTAATGAGATGGTTCTGTTAGTCACTCAGTCGCCCCAAGGACTTCCGCCAATCAGGCTCCTCAGTCCATGGGATTTTCCAGGCAAGGATACTGGAGTGGTTTGCCATTGATTGCATTATGCTAATGAGGAAGACTTACCATGTGATTAGAGGATTAGGGCTTTTGGCCAGGTGACCATCAGTTCAGCCTCCAGGAAGCGGGGAGCTGAGACTGAGTTCAGCCACATGGAAATGACTCAATCGCCCAAGCTTACATAAAGAAACACAGGTATGAACTCTGAATGTTGAGGTCTGCTGAGCCCCCTGGGTTGGCGACAGTCTGGGTTGGTGACAGTTTGTACACATTCCTGAGAACCAGGAAGCTCACATTTGGAACACCCCCGCACCACACCCCCCTAATCCACTCTGCACCTCTTACCTTGGCTGATTCTCATTTGTATCCTTTGGCTATAATTAAACAGTAATAGTAATTGCATCACCCACTCAATGGAAATGAGTTTGAGTAAACTCTGGGAGATAGTGAAGGACAGAGAAGCCTGGTGTGATGTAGTCCATGGGGTTGCAAAGTGTCAAACATGACTTGGGGACTGAACAACAGCAACAATTGTATACAATAGTAAATATAAACATACTAAGTATATCTAATTTTTATGAATGCTGTGAGTTGTTCTAGGAAATTCTTAATCTTGAAGGAAGTTGTGAGCACCCTCAGATATAGTCAGCTGGTCTGAAATGAGAGGGGTCCTGCAGACCCTCAATCTACCAGCTGGAGTGTGAATCAAGGGGAGTTGTGTGAGGATTGTTCCCTTAGACGTCTCAGTCTGGCAATCTCATTGCAGAACCTGGGTGGACTTTGTGGTCTGGAACCTCTGTCTGTATCCTTGAGTCTGGCTGACTGTGGGTAGAAAACAAAAAAGATTTATATATTTTGGCTCATTTGCTCAAAATTCTGGAGTAAATGTTTGCACATTTGGTATCTAGATCCAGCAGTGTAGTCTGATTCCATTCAGTTTGCCTCAATCCGCTTCATAGAACTATTGAATGAGAAGATACAGCAAGTTACCTACATAGGAACGATTTCCTTTCCAAGAGTGTGTTTGTAAGTCCAATTTGTTTGTAAGTCCAACAAAGTTAGCTTAGGTACCCCACTAGCACAATCAGCTATTATAGAATTGTACTGTAATATGTTTATAATGCTTTTCACACAAATAATAAATAAAAACAAATACAAGGAATAAAGAACACATTTCGAATCTTTCCGTACAGTGCCTTGAAAAGTACAGTAGCACAGTACAACAGCTGGCATACAGGGGCTGGCATGGAGTGAACAGGCAAGAACAGTTACTGACTGGAAGAAGGAGAGGAGGTGGGGAATGGTAGAGCTGAAGGATGGTCAGCAACAGGAGATGGGGGACAATTTCACTACATGCCTGCTGTTGTAATAAAATCAACGTGATAAGTGACATTAATGAGATGGAGAAAAACAACATGATGGTCTCAATTGATGCAAAAAGGGCATTTGACAAAATTCATGATAGAAACACTCAACAAACTAGGTACAGAAGGAAGCTATCTCAACATAATTAAGTTCACATATGAAAAACCCAAACCCAACATTATATTCAGTGGTGAAAGACTGAAAGCTTTTAAGATCAGGAACAAGATAATATCTACTCGACATGGTACCTGAAGTCCTACTTAGAGTGATTAAGATGGTAAAGGAAGAAAGGCATCCATATTGGGAGGGAAGGAAACAGTCTCTGTCCACAGGGGATAGTTCCAAAGCTACTGCTCTGGTCCAGGTGAGGGAGGAGAGTGGCTTGGATACTTTGAAAGTTGTGTCAGAGAAAGCCTCTCTTTTGGATTGACGTTTAAACTGAAACCAGAAGGATGAGGACAGATACATGAACAGCCAAGAACAGAGCTTTCCAGACCCTTCTGCTCCAGGTGGGAGTGCTGAGCCATGCAGAGAGGAGGTATGAATTAGATCATTTCCTTCTTATTTTTTTTAAACATCTTTTCTTCTTCCTTTTTTTTGGGCTGCACTGCAGGGGGTGTGGGATCTTAGTTTCTCTACCAGGGATCCAATCTCAGTCTCTGCATTGGAGCAGGCAGTCTTAACCACTGGACCACCGGGGAAGCCCCAGAGCACGTCTGTTCTTGCTGCCCTCTGGGGATTTGAAATGAACTCAGAAGACATTTCAGGTCATGGCCTTGTGATATACACAGCAAGACATTTGTACAATAACAGGAACAGAATAGAGGATGGCCAAACAGAGGCAGAAGAATCTTACTGCTGCATCAGAGGGAAAGAATAATCTAATTCAATTTGTCTATTGACATATATCTATTTGAAAAAAAAAAATAGTATTCATGCCTTGAAGGATGAGTATACTTTCAGTAAAGAGGGACAGAGGGGAGCACAGCCCAGACTTTGAGACTGACAGAAATAAGTTCCAATGGAGAGTGTCCTAGTTTATTAAATTATATCCAATAAATATCCTCTTACCTTAAACAAATACTCCCCCCTCAAGGTGAAATTAAGGCGTGTTACTTTAGCTCTCACTCAGTGCTATACTGGTGGGTGGTACAGGTCACCTTAGGAAACTCTGGTAACAGCAGCCATGTGTGTGCATGCGTGCTCAGCCGCCCAATTGTGTCTGACTCCTTGTGACCCCATGGACTGTAGCCCACTAGGCTCCTCTGTCCATGGGATTTTTGAGGCAAGTGGGTCGCCATGGCTCCTCTGGGGGATTTTTCTGACCCAGGGATAGAACGCATGTCTCCTGTGGCTCCTGCTTTGACAGGTGGATTCTTTACCACTGAGCCACCTGGAAAGCACACAGCTATACTTTTGTTCTATTTTGAGAACTTGTTTGTACAAAACAGCATAGGGGAAACTGATTAAGGTTTTCAAACAAGCAGATGTACCACCTCTGCTTTGTGGACCTTGTTAAATAGTGATAAGCACAACTGACTGGTGAAGATATTAACCATGTTTTATCAGCAGACATATAACAATAATTATGGTTACTAAAACAGAATCTCCAGCTAATACATGTGAGTAACGCATCACCTCACACTTCACAATTACACTTTGAAATAGGCAATATTATTATGCCAATTTGCAGATGAGTTCACTGAGGCCCAGTGAAGTATAAGCTACAGTCAAAAGACATTCACCTGTGAAATTCTAAGCTAGAGTCGGACAAAGTCCAGCTGACCCTTGAGGCCAAGTCTCTAGTTATTATACCCCACTGGCAATTTAGTGTTACTACTGACTTTTAAGAGAATTTTGGCTTGGAATGCTATGTAATGTCAATATTTTTAACTAGATATTTAGAGATCTAGTTGAACTCTTTTTTGGGGCACATTTAATTTTTTGGACATTTCAAGTAAGGTTGAAGTTGCTCCCAAATAAATACAGCACAAACACAACCAGAATTGTGTTTTCAAGGGCTAAGTTAACCTTTCGGTAAGTGCTTTTTATTTCAATTCAGATTATTCTGTTAAGCAAATAAGATTAAGCGCTGTTGTATAGTTGTTTCAAAACAAGTTTCACACCACCTTAAGAGAAGCCTTTGTAGAATGTTTGTTTCATTACTTTTGATTAGTTGATCAGCAACTTGTAACACAACATTCAATTTTGTTCTCTGTGAAAATGTGCAGCTTAATAGGTTTCATATGTTGTTGTTCAATTTATCTGCCTCTTAGGAGAAGTCATTAAGTGGAAGAAACCAGCTCTTGGAAATGAGTTTTTCATTTGCTGGTACAGGCCTTTACTTTAAAAAGGCATCATTAATCATGTAGTTAAACCACTAATTAAAAATGTTTTACTTAAATTTGCTTTATTTTCCTGAACAACATGAAACACCAGTTTATCATGTGGATGGCATGCAAAAACCAAAGGCCCCACGGTCCCAGTTGTCATTAAAAGTTAATAATAGTTCAGCTTTGCCTTTCTTTTGTCACGTGCCCTTGTGTATGTGCATATAGCTTTAGTCACTCAGTCCTGTCTGACTCTTGGCGATCCCGTGGACTGTATCCTGCCAGCCTCCTCTGTTCATGGAATTCTCCAGGCAAGAATACTGAAGTGGGTTGCCATTCCCTTCTCCAGAGGATCTTCCTGACCCAGGGATCAGGCCTGGGTCTCCCACACTGCAGGCAGATTCTTCACCATCTGAGCCTCCAGGGAAGCATGTGTGTATATATGTGTGTGAGAAACATTCTACTCAATCACATGTGTGAGATAGTGTCTATTAACAAAGAAATCACCTTTCAAAATATATGTTAACTTTAAAGCAAATTATCTGAATATACAAAATGTATTAAAAGTAAACATTTCCTTATAATTGCTGGAATTTTAGTTTTTATTTCTATTGGTGTTTTTTTGTTGGTTTAAATGAAAATAATTGATTTCTAAACTCTCCATTAGAGAAGGATCATGTTTTTAAGGAAACTAATGTGTTCTAGCTCTTCTTTTTAAATGTATTTTTGGAACATCACTAGAAGATAAGAAGCAGGATATTTGGGCGGAAAAACAATAGAATGGGAAACAAAGAGATTGCTGTTCTGCTTACAACCTGCCTCCAACTTGCTATGAAGTGCAGATCACTACAGCTCCTGGGGCCTGAACTTTCCAAAACTTGCAAAATGACAAAGTTAAAGCTCATGGTTTTATTTTTGCTTCTAGATGTGATGTACCATGATGCTACACTATCATTTCATTTTTAGGTAAAGAAACACATTTTCTAAGAACATAGATATACAAAATAGTTCTTTTCCTCACATTCCTTGCCATTTTACAATGTTTTATATTATGTTACTTGATTTGAAGGTTCTGAACCACTGGATAAAGGTCTGATCTCAAATGAAGAAAATAAGAAAAATGATACATGCTGGGATATCACCTGTTTTCCTTTTTCCCAAAAGATAAAAAGGAATTGCCTTACTGTTTCACATCATCTAAAGACAAAGACATTCCTGTCTCCCCAGTGTGGCACTGTGTGCTGAGGTTAATAAAACCTGGATACTTACTAGTACGGATGCACACTACAAGGCTTCCCAGGTGGCTCAGATCATAAAGAACCTGCCTGCCAATGCAGTTGGTCCCTGGGTTGGGAAGATGCCCTGGAGAAAAGAATGGCTACCCACTCCGGTATTCTTGCTTAGAGAATTCCACAGATAGAAGAGCCTGGCAGGCTACAGTCTATAGGGTCGCAAAGAGTCAGATACTACTGAGCAATTTTCAAACACACTTTTCACACACATGCACTTCAGAGCAGAATCTTGTTTTGTCTTTTTTTTCTTTTTGGCATGTCAGAATTGAGAGCAATAGAGAAATATGACTGAAAGTGTAAAGAGATCATCCACATTGCTCTAATTTACTTGAAAATGTTAGCTATTTTTGGTTTAGGAGGTTGATAGCTTAACTGTCATTGGTGTGAGTGCTGATAAAAGAAACCATGGCAACAAGTGACATTGGGAAGTGGAGAGGACCATTCTGCATAGCAAACCACCAGCATTATTTACTTGTTGTTTTTCCTGTGCTTTTTTCCCTTCCTGAAAATGTTAAATGTAGTGTAACAGCATGAGTTTTAGAGTCAGAGTTGGCTCTAGTTGAACACCTTGGGCAGCCTGATAAATCTTAGTAGATTTAATTGTCATCTGTTGTGAAGTGGAGGTCAGTAGAGCTTACTTCATGGATGTGTTTGACATTTGAGTGAAATGACATCATCCACTTGACAGCATCTATGGGGTTCCTGCTGTTTCCCATGCATGGAAGGAAAATGAAGAGTCAGAATGGAAGGGTTCTTATCCTAATGGATCTTATATTCCACGCAAGTTATGAATAAATGTATATACGGTTCCTTGAAGTGATAATTAGCAGACATGCACACTGTGTTTATGAAAATCTATTAGATCCTTACTCTCATGTAATACAACTATTCATCTGAAGCTTGACTACATTGCACAGCACATTCACTAAACGATTGTTTAGAGTCCTCTCGAATATACAGAACTTACCTTATGTAAGAACTTACCTCACTCTGTATAATCGGCTCCAGCTTCATCCACCTCAGTAGAACTGGTTCAAATGTATTCTTTTAATGGCTGAGTAATACTCCATTGTGTATATGTACCACAGATTTCTTTTCCATTCATCTGCTGATGGACATTTAGGTTGCTTCCATGTCCTGGCTATTATAAACAGTGCTGCAATGAACATTGGGGTACACGTGTCTCTTTCAATTCTGGTTTCCTCGGGGTGTATGCCCAGCAGTGGGATTGCTGGGTCATAGGGCAGTTCTATTTCCAGTTTTTTAAGGAATCTCCACACTGTTTTCCATAGTGGCTGTACTAGTTTGCATTCCCACCAACAGTGTAAGAGGGTTCCCTTTTCTCCACACCCTCTCCAGCATTTATTGCTTGTAGACTTTTGGATCGCAGCCATTTTGGCTGGCGTGAAACGGTACCTCATTGTGGTTTTGATTTGCATTTCTCTGATAATGAGTGATGTTGAGCATCTTTTCCTGTGTTTGTTAGCCATCCGTATGTCTTCTTTGGAGAAATGTCTATTTAGTTCTTTGGCCCATTTTTTGATTGGGTCATTTATTTTTCTGGAATTGAGCTGCATACAGAGTGAAGTAAGCCAGAAAGAAAAACACCAATACAGTATACTAACACATATATATGGAATTTAGAAAGAGGTAATGATAACCCTGTATGCGAGAGAGTGAAAGAGACACAGATGTGTAGAACAGTCTTTTGGACTCTGTGAGAGAGGGAGAGGGTGGGATGATTTGGGAGAATGGCATTGAAACATGTATAATACCATATAAGAAATGAATTGCCAGTCCAGGTTTGATACAGGATACAGGATGCTTGGGGCTGGTGCACTGGGATAACCCAGAGGGATGGTACGGGGAGGGAGGTGGGAGGGGGGTTCAGGATGGGTAACACGTGTACACCCATGGTGGATTCATGTTGATGTATGGCAAAACCAATACAAGATTGTAAAGTAAAAAAAAAAAAGATAAATGGTTAAAAAATAATAATTAAAAAAAGAAACAAAACAAACAAACAAAACATAATTAAAAAAAAAAAAAGAACTTACCTGCTACGGAAACCCACTAACTTGGGGGGAAAGCACTAATATATAGATGCTACTGAACCAAAGTCATCAGCATCCCCCAGGCCTCACTGAATGATACATTCAGATGTTGGAAGACCTGAAACCTTCCCCCAATGTCATCTGTTTTCTAGAGAAGCACCTTTGACCATTACCCATGAACAAGTTCTGGAGCCTTTCAATTTTCTTTCACTGCTTGAGTTTTCCTATTTTCTTTTTAATATCAAAATGCCATATGGCTAATGGCCAGTGAAGAATAAAGTACACTCATGAATCTGAAGCTAATGTTATCTTTATTCTGGACATTTCCCCCGTCTGTATACTTTAGCCTAAGATCACATTAACTCTTTTGTCAGTCAGGTAACACAGTTGTTATTATTCAAATCACTATCAGAACTTGTTAGACTTTTTAAATTGCACTTCAACTTTTAGCCTGTCCTTCCTTCCTTCCCTCCTTTCTGTGTTTCTTTCTTACTTCCTCCCTTTCTTTCGTTCTTTTCTAGCTCTGTTCCCACTCCTTTTCTGGGACTGCATATTTGATGTTCTGAAACCCAGTTCAGGACCAATATTTCTTTTCACGAGACTGATTTGAGAATTATGGAGATGATCATTTCATTGTCTCTGGCTTATGTTGTGTTGATACTTGGGTGTAATTTAGCATCCTTGGGTGTGGTTGTTTAAGCAGTTGCATATTCCCTTATGTTCCAGAAGGAAATGGTGACCCACTCCAGTATACTTGCCCGAAGAATCCCCATGGACAGAGGAGCCTGGTAGGTTACAGTGTATGGGTTTGCAGAGTCAGACACAACTGAGCATTAACACACATAGGTTCCCTTACTGCAACTTATTTATCAGTCTTGTTTAACATGAAAATCATAAAATCCATGCACCCATCTTATCTGAGTGTGGATAGCGTGTGCATCTTAGATCAAAGTGCTTCATGTTTCAGCCTCTGCTGGTGCCTCTGCCTGGTGACCTGGCCTGGAGGGCTGCTTCTGTGATCTTCTCTGGACTGGCCACCCCTCACCTCTGAATTCTTCTTTCATTTCCCATTTGTGAGGACCTGAGATTTGTAGTTTTGGGAGTCTAGGATTTCACGTCTCCATCTCCATTTCACTTCATTTCCTTCTTCACTGCTGACTTACATTGTGTCTTGTGTTTTCTAAGTTACAGCAGAAAAAGAGGAAACTTTGTGCGCTTTTGTTTATGAAAGAGACTTTTGGTTTGAGTTTCAAGCTTGCAACGTCACCCATTGGACAGTTATTGGTAAATTGACTCATCCAGTGTAGCAGTGTTAAACTTGACAACAATTTTAGTGAAGTTTTCATGCATTAGAGAGAAATTTAGAAAATCATTGTTTGCCCTGACTTTGCTTCCACTGAAAGAATATACAATCATACTTACTAATTAGAACAACTCTTTGTTCTGGCCAAAGAGACATGGATCAGAAGCTCGACCAGCAGCAATACTCACTGGGAGGTGTCATAATTCTATGTGCTTGTTCATCTGAAAGTTGGGTGAACATGATTTAATGACAACACCCTCCAAACTCTTGATTTTAAATTATATACAATGTATGTCTAATTCCTTGAAAATTCTTTTAAGAGAGTATTTTCTTTGATTTTTTAGGTTTTTTTTCAATATCTGTTAAAGCTAATTTTTTTATTTCAAGATAATTGTAGTGATTGCATGCTCAGTTGTGTCTCTTAGTGAACCCAGGGACTGTAGCCCACCAGACTCCTCTGTCCATGGAATTCTCCAGACAAGAATGCTGGAGCAGGTTGCCATTTAATTCTCCAAGGAATCTTTCTGACCCAGGGATCAAACTCGAGTCCCCTGCATCTTCTGCATTGGCAGGTGAATTCTTTATCACTGAATCACCTGGGAAGCCTGAGATAATTGTAGACTCACATGAAGTTATAGGGCTTCCCAGTGCTCTGATGGTAAAGAATCTGCCTGCAATGCAGGAGACCTAGGTTTGATCCCTAGGTTGGGAAAATTTCCTGGAGAAGGGGATGACAACCCATTCGGGTATTCTTGCCTGGAAAATTCCATCGGCAGAGGATCCTTCGGGCTGCAGTCCATGGGGTTGCAAATAGTCAGAGATGATTGATTGACTAACACTTTCATGCAGTTATAAGAAGTAACACAGAGAGATCCCAGGCACCTTTACTGATCTCCTTCAATGTAAGATTTTGTAAAGCGATCACATTACATGTACATTAACACAACCAGGAAATTGGAATTGGTGCAGTGAAAATGCTGAACATTACCATCAGCACAGGGGTTCCTTCAATGGCCCTTCTACACCACATCCACTTGCTGCCTGCTCACCTCACCTTTATTCTTAACCCCTGGAAACCACCAACTTGCTCTCCAGTTCTGCAATTTTGTCACTTCTGGAATATTACATGAATATAATCATACAATATGTAAACTTTCAAGTTTGGATTTGATAATTCAGTTTATTTCTCTGAAGATTCATCGAGGTTGATGTGCATATCAATAGATACTTTTCTTTCATACTGCTAGGTAATATTCCATAATATTTATATATCAGTTTTTTATATCTGTTCTATTATTTTTTTATTATCTGTTCTCTCACTGAAGATGGTAATTTTCAATCTGGGGTTATTGAATCAAGATACTATGAACATTTGTGTACATATTTTTTTACAGAAAATGTAAGTCTTCATTTCTCTGGGATAAAAAAACAAAAATGGAATTGCTAGGTTTCATGGTGGCTGCATGTAAAAATTATTTCCACTTTTATAACTATAATTCTCAAGTAACACCTCAATGATGGAAATTATACAAGAAAGGCTTTTTGAAGTTGAATGTTCATAAATTAAATAACATTTTTAATATAATACCATGGCTGTATGTTTTGAAAAATGAAGAATTAAGAAAAACGTCTACATTAGTAATAATTATTCCCTAGTTAGTAGCTTTATTCCATAGCTCCATAAATGCTAGCTTCATTATGTATATTGCATTTTTAATGGGCAGCCTCCAGTGGATTTCTATAGCACTTGCTCATTTCACAAGGGTAGTAGTGGAGCTAATTATGTGCTGCTCTGTCACTCCGTAGCCATTCTGAGCATTGGCTATTATCCTGTCCCCAGGCATTATATTTTCATAATCCAGCACTGAAAATAGGTTTAGGTATTTAAGTGCTGATTAAAATGAACTTTGTCTTTCTTTTCCGCTACATTGTTCATCATCAAAGGGTAGCAGCCTAATTCAACTAATGCATTTGGGATACAACAAAGACAAAACTCATTAGGGTCTTGGGTGGTTAAATTGTTTGAACATTATGATTTCTTTTTAAAATTTTATCTTTTATTGAAGTATAGTTTAATACTATACACTGATTGATTTACAGTGTTGCATTAGTTTCATTTTGATTTCTTGATGAAGCATTTTTTTCCCTGAGATCACAGGCATGATGTCATTTTTACGTTAAAAAAACAAAAAAACAAAAAAACACTTGACCCTGAGAAATATCTATTAGCTGGATATATGTTTGAAGAAAGTCTTCATTGTTCTGGTTTATTTAACTAAAGGGTTTATGTGTTTTTTTAACTTTAGTTTAAAGTAGACTTTTCAGTGTGTTTTGCTCAGGTTTTTTCTTAAATAAACAGAAATACATTTCATAGAATTGTGCAGGTTTATTCCAATTGTGTAGTCTGATTAAAACATAATTTAAAATGTAATACATTTTAATGCTTTAACACACATTTGATTTATTTACTATTTACCTTATATGTTTTTGGAAAGGACACGTTAGTTCCTGTATTGAAAGTTTTATTATAACCTATGAAATCATTGTAATTAAGTATTAAAATTTCTAAAGAAAAATATATGGAATTAGCACCTGAATGAGAGAATTCCATCATCCAAGATGCTCACAGCATGTCATTCATGAGGTTTACAACTGACTTTCAGGTGTGAGGTGGCTCCCTTTTCTATGTGCAAAATTGGAGCAAACATTTTCTAATCTATGAAAATATCCTTATAATATAATAGTTATCTTCTGTCTCAAGTTGTTTGATCCAAGGGGAATTATATGAACAGTAGAAACAAAATAATCATTTGCAAGATAATCTAAAGTGAATATTTATGTTATTTGTGAGAATGAGTTTATTTTTTTTTTGGTTTTATTTTATTTTATTTTTTTTTAATTTTAAAATCTTTAATTCTTACATGCGTTCCCAAACATGAACCCCCCTCCCACCTCCCTCCCCATTACATCTCTCTGGGTCATCCCCATGCACCAGCTCCAAGCATGCTGTATCCTGCATCAGACATAGACTGGCGATTCAATTCTTACATGATAGTATACATGTTAGAATGTCATTCTTAGTAACTGTTAATCATCAGAGAGGTGAGAAAAGATCACTGTGCCTTGATCAGTCAATAGATTTCCCTTCTGATTGGGTTTTTAAGAGTCTGTGTATGGGGAAGTCTCAAGGAAAAAATGCATCTAAATCACCAGTAAGGGCCTTACCCCTAAATCCTCATCTGGTTTTCATATTGTGGGCTAGTGACCTGAACCATGTGTAAACATCAAGAGTGTTTCAACTTCAGACCAGGTGCAAAGGTGTCTGGAGCTTCTTTGTCCCTTTTCCCCAGATCCATCCCAAGGAACCGCCTTAAGGAGAGGACATCTGGATGCTGGCTACCAAAGTGAGGAAAATGCATGAGAGAAGAAAGCAACTGACCTCAAGCAGTTCTACTTATCACTTTCTTTCCTCACCTGTAAACTCTGGTCCCCTGGATGGTCTATGTGCTGGTCCCTGTGGACTCCACATCTTCTGTGACAACAGAGCATGTCTTCCTGTGTGTCCTCTGGGGTGGATGGGAGAGACTGAGGCACTGAACTTCCAGAGATGGCAAGCCTGGAGCCAGGCATATCAGAGATCACCTCACCTAACCTCTTGATGTTGTGAGGAAGAGAGTTGTACCTACTTTTCCAGGTCTGCAATGCTGTCTTAATTCTAATTTACCATGCTGCTCAATTTAGACACTGTTTTTCAAAATTTTCTTACTCATTCCATAACTGAGGCTCAGTTCTTTCAGGCAGTTTCAATGTCATAGTATCAAGTTCATTAAAGTTGTATTTTAAGTTCATGAGAGAAGCTGTGGGGTTCCACCCTCACAAAAGAAAGAAGGAAATAAGGTGACCGGCGAAGTCCTGTTCCATTAAAATCGTCCATAACAGCAGATGGCTGAGTTTTCACCTGCTGATTTTGTTTCCTCAACAGACCTCCGTGGAGGCCATGAATGTCCTCTCTCAATATTTCTAGAAGGACTGTTGACATCTGAACTGTTCCTTTCTCAAAACACTCATCCTCTGAGGTTGTATGAGGTTCTTCTCTATCAAGTGTAGTGGTAAGATAGAAAACGGTCCCTACAAACAAAAACATAATCCATTTTACTGATAACCACTATGACATAAACCCCTTCATGGATCACTGCCTTGTTGTGGTGAAGGGGCTCGTGTAACTCAGTGAAGCTATGAACTCAATGAACTCTGTGACGAATAGAAGAGGAAGAGGTGAAAGTAGTGACAGATTTCCTCTTCTTGGGTTTAAAAATCACTGCAGATGGTGACTGCAACCATGAAATCAGAAGATGATTGCTTCTTGGCAGGAAAGCGATGACAAACTAATACAGTGCATTGAAAAGCAGAGTCATTACAAAGGTCCCTGTAATCAAGGCTATGGTCTTGCCAATGGTCACACGATTGTGAGACCTATACGATAAAGAAGGCAGAGCACCGAAGAATTCATGTCTTCAAACTGTGGTGCTGGAGAAGACTCCTGAGAGTCTCGGACAGAGAGGAGACCAAACCAGTCAATCTTAAGGGAAATCAACCCTGATTACTCACTGGAAGGACTGATGCTGTAGCTGAAGCTCCAGTATTTTGATCACCTGATGTGAACAGCTGACTCATAGGAAAAGTCCCTGATGCTGGGAAAGATTGAGAGGAGGAGGAGAAGAGGGCATCAGAGGAAGATATGGCTGGATGGACTCACTGATACAATGGACATGAACTTGGGAAAACTTCAGCAGATCTGAGGGATAGAGGCCTGGCGTGCAGCAGTCCATGGAGTCCCAAAGAGTCAGACACAGCTGGGCAACTGAACAACATTACGGATAAAACTTGGGGACGAAAGAAAACAAAATCATCGTTCAGAAGAAGTTGCTGTTTATAAATTCAGCAGAATCCTCGAATCACAATCCAGTGCTCCTTAATACCTAATGTGCATGGAAATTCCCCGGGGTTCTTGTTAAAGTCTAGCTCTTAACCATTTTTTCAGGGTCTGAGACCCGGAAACTTGCATTTTAGATAAGAACTCTCCACCTCCCCTCACTCTCTGCAGCTGGTTCTTTTCTGACAAATCCTGAGGAGCATGGCCTTTTGACTGACTGCTGAAGACCCCCTCCAAATGGGGGGATTCTGGAAGTCACGTGCTATGGCTCCTGCCTCAGCCTCCAGGATGGTCTCGGCTAGAAAGGCTGATGGAATTCCTGGTCCCTCCCAGATCCTCCTCCTAATGACTCCTGTGGTCATTGTAATCTGTTATTATTGTCAAATCTCATTTTCTTCCATGAAGATTATTTTCCATTTTATTTGTCTCACCTACTGTTTCAATTTGTTTATGAAGAACTTCAGATGGGTGATCTTTAAATACCTCTTTGCCCCTACAGAGCTATAATTCCCGGGTTCTGTCTAGTCAATTTAGGAATGAATGACTCATAGTTGACAGCGATGAAACAGGTTTGATTTCAGTATCATATCAGAAATGTCCAGCCCTGGGAAGAGAGGAAGAAGCACACATGAATAAGGGTGTTGCTTCAGAAGCAGAGAAATCCTCATTTCCCTCTATCTGTAGGCCACTGTAATTGCTAGGTCATTGGTTACTCATATCCGAATTTTATTTTCATGATGAGATAAAGAGTTTATACATAGAATTCTATCTATTAAAGTATTTTATATGATTTGTTTTTTAAAATGGCAAATCTTTGTGAATGAGAGAGAAGATTGACTAGATAATACAGGTTTATAAATAGGGAGAAAAGGCATAGAAGGCAAAATTTATTTTTCAAAATGTATTAGCATAATTTGGGCTTCCTAGTGCAAAGAACCTGCTTGCCAATGCAGGAGATGTAAAGAGACGTGGGTTGGAGTTGGATCCCTGGATCGGGAAGATCCCCTGGGGGAGGGAATGGCTATCCACTCCCGTATTCTTGCCTGGAGAATCCCTTGAACAGAGGAGCCTGGCAGGCTACAGTCCATAGGGTCGCAAAGAGTTGGATACAACTGAAGAGACTTAGCCCATGTGAACACATTAGTATAATTTAAACTGGAACTTGAGCTATGAATGTGTGTCATCTGGAAGGACATTTTTGAATGTCTTGATGGGATCCTGGGTAAGGTTACTGTGGCTCCCTGGGGATGTGGAATATTCATGGATAAAGTGAGAGAAGATTGTCCTGCAATAGTGTCTGTTTGCACATAGTGTGAGGGAAGTTCAGGCAGGTTTCCTACAGCATTTATTTCAAATCTTTCACATATCTAGGGATTTCTTCCCCCCGGTTGTAGTCAGGACCCCACTGGAAAGCAATGCAAATGTTTCCATTCACAGGTGAACTTCCTAGCTCTGATTTCTTTGGGAAAAAGTAGCTGACTTTTGTCTTTCAAAGTCTTTTTTTTTTTTTCCTACTGTGAAAATTTCTGTATTGTATTTTTGTTAGATTAATCTTGTATGCTCTGTGCCCCTTAACCATGACAACTGGAAAACAAAAACATTCTATTAAATCTACATTACATTATCTTGTTAGTCTTTCAAAAGTATGAAAAGAGCTGATTCATTTTTACCTGTTGAGTAGTTATTGCGATACATTTTTCTGAATAGTTTTCTGAATTTTCAAGTGAGAGGTGTATTACCTTGGCAGGGCTGACATGACAATTTAAAAAGCTGTGGACAGTCTCTCACTCACAATATAGCATCATACCTATTAGGTTAGCTGTGAATTACAAATGGGACGGTACAGGGAGGGAGGAGGGAGCGGGGTTCAGGATGGGGAACATGTGTATACCTGTGGCGGATTCATGTTGATGTATGACAAAACCCATACAATATTGTTAAGTAATTAACTTCCAATTAAAATAAATAAATTTATTAAAAAAAATAACCCGAAATAGGACAACCACTGATGATCATGACCAAATATGTGGCCAATGTTATGAAAATTTAGTGAATATGTATATATTTAATGAAAGAAATGCTGGGTTCTCAATCATGGTAATATAATGAACTGATTCTGTGATAACTTTTGTAATATACTTATTGGTAATATCTAAGAGATAGTTTATATATTCCTTCTAGATATTCTATAAACTCTCAATAATAGCAGGCATAGAATCACAACTGAATATACAGTTTTCTTATGGTATAAAATAGCTGAATAAACATACAAAAAATACTAACATATCCCAAAGCAATGTAATGCTGCTCAAGATGTTAAACAGAGAATAAAACTGATTATTTCCAGTTTCAAATGATGTTTTTCTTGAAGAAAGAGATGTGTAGAATCTTTTCCAATTTTCCATAAATGAAAAGATATGGACTAGGAAAAGAGCACTTGTTAAAAGTTATTTGAAACTGGTGCAAAAACCTAATTATTATCAGAATTTTGAAGTTTACATTCATTTTAAAAGTCAAAAGTAATATGATTATATATAAACAATTATCTATTTCTATTACTGATTTCATTTTCAGGACACATAATCACTTTACCTGTGTATTTAGTGACAGTAATCACTAAGGTAGTGTTGGCAATCAGCAGAAATCTTCCCCCAAATGCATAAAAAGCATAATCCCTATGTATGCAAACTTGTCTTATGGGCACAAGAGCCTTTCTGTTCTTATTCAGAGATATTGAAATTATATTGAAATTATGAAAGTGAGCTGAGGACACATAAAATTTAGTGAGTTAACCCCCATGAAGCTGGGCTGCCACTAAGAATGGGTCCCCAGGGAACTGTCTGCTCAATAACAAGGGGGAATCACTTTTATGAACAAGAGATTATTCCTTTAGATTCTCAGGGTAGAGAATGTTTCCTTTTTTCCTTTGAATCTGGTTGCCATTAATATTTCTTAAAATGAACAACACTCTGCTTTTCAAGCCCCTTCCTCTATAGTACATTAGGAAGACAAAGATGATTAAAAGACCAGGATGGAAGGATTCCGGCTAAATATACTTTCCTACCCTTCTTCTCTCATTCAATAGAACAACTGTGGAGGGGCAGTTTGGCCTGAATCACTGTGGTTGGGTTGAGACATATCTCTATTTCGTTCTTGCATTTTAAACATGAAATCCTGAGCAGAAGGAGTAGCCAGTCTGAGATGTGAGGAGCTGGCATACTGTGCCAGTGTCACTGATCGGTATTGAATCGGCCACTCACCTTGTTTGTAGACTCTGCTTTCTATTCTTGCAGGACTATTGGAAAAGAGGGCTGATTTTCTGTCCTCTGTGTTTACTTGAAAATGGATATATTGAAAAAAATAGGTTTCGAGCAGCTTCAGTATTAAGCCTGATTTTGATACTTTTTTTTTTTTTTTTTGTGAGAACCTCTGTTATGTTTCAGCTGGAGTTTGGTAGAGAATGAAAAGGCTGTATATTTCAGATTGCTTCATATACATCATTTTATGACAATTTACACTTAGTAGTTTAGGAATTATCTGCCTTTAACAGACAATGGAATTGAACCTCAGAGATATAGTGTCCAAGGTCATCGAGCAGGTACATAGTGAAGAAGGTATTAAATCTAGGGCATGACTGGAGCCCATTGTAAAGCAACAACTGGGTCCCCTGCTTTTACCATTTGAAGCTGATATGGACATACACTGAGAAAGAGAGTAATGGCCTTGTTTGCATAGGATCAGAGAGTTTCCCAGAATGCAGTGCTTTTGGTTCTGAGATTGGTAGAGTCCAGGGAAAAGTATCACCATCTAGGCCATCTCCCTAGACTTAGAATTTGAAATCAAAGTATTCCCTTGGCTTTGTGAAACACACAGAAAATTATTCACCCAGTTAAAAAAATCTTAAGATTTCACCTGGCTTCCCTGATGGCACTTTGACTACTAGCTGCCAACCAAATCTACTTGCAAGATTTTTCATCTTTCTAAAGAAAGCTATTAATATGAGTATTTCTTCTCTATCTCTCTCACCTGTCTCCTTTCTTTATATCTGTGGAAATTTTCATTCTTTCTTGTCTCTATCTGCCAGCATAAATAGATATATGTAATATTAATGCTTCAAATTTAAATGAATTCCTTTATATACTGATGATAATTCTGGTTCACTACCATTAATTATGAATTTATTTTGATCTACTGTAATGATAACTTTTTATAATATCATCTAAAATATCTAAGACAAAAAACATTTTTTAGTACTTTATATCTTTGATTTAGTCATAGTATGTGGTCTTCAAACAGTGACTGTTACTGGCATTTACAGAAAATGAAAACAAAAACAAAAACAAAAACAAAAAACAAACAACCAAAATACTATTTCAGACAGCTAAGACCTTCCCTTTTGTTTGGAATGTGAACGAGAATCTTCTCAAAGTTTTGCTTGAGTTCCTTCCCCATCTCATTCAAAGGCAATGCAATATTTATGGACATAAAACTATTCTTTATGTTGCCCAGAATCTTAGAAACCTCAGTGTGAACCTACAGCTCCACAATGGCCATTATCTAAAATTGCTTCATTAACCTCAGAATACCTAGATGACATTTAAAAGAATTTTATATATCAAAAGTAATAAAGACTTTTGCCTCAGTGAAATTAGTCTCTTTGCAACAGGAATGGTCTGTAGGAAAGCTCACTGTGTGAAAAGTTTTCTGATGTGCCTGCTACTGTTTATTATGATGAGCTTTTGATTTAATTTTCAATTGCACAGTGCAAATATCTGGGACATGCATGCATTCATTTGGCCAGCACTAAATCAATATTTGCTACATCCAATCTTTCAGGTTGTCATTTACATTCAACAATAACAAGAGAACAATATGTTTTTCTAATAACATGAAAGCAATGCTTCTTACTCCAGGTGTTTGTGGAGCTCATAAAAGTGTAAATACTCAGGCTATAAAACAAAATGCCATCAAATCATCCTTCATTACAGACCACTCTAATTAGTGATTAAAAGCAAGAGTTTCCTCTCCTCCAAAATGTGTCATTGTTTTCCCCCAAACATTTCCTTATGTAACTCATAATGTTGAATAAAAATGTGTCTGATGTTTTTCTGACCAGAGTGGGTGATTTAAGGGCCATGCAAGGAAGCAAGTGGAGGGCTGGAACTCGGGCAGAGAGAGAAGTCTGTGTCCTCCTCTGAGTCTGCCTCTTCCCTGAGACCGAGTGGCCTCAGAGACACAGCCTGTGGGTCCCTATAAGCAACTCAGTATTGAGAGGAGCAACCAGGGCATCCTCCAAGATCCCCTCTTGGGAAAACCCAACCCTCTCCACAGAGAACTCTTGTTAAGAGAAAAGCACAGTTAGAGAAATGGATCTTTTAAGGAAAGTTTTTATTGAGGTATAGTTCGTTTTCAATGTTGTGTTAGTTTCTGACATATAGCAAATTATTCAGCTATATGCGTATATATATATATTCTTTTATATATTCATTGTCATATTATTTTCCATATAGATTATTACAGGGTACTGAATATAGTTCCCTGTGCTATACAGTAAGACCTTGTGTTTGTCTAAAAAAATGAACCTGTCTTTGTCTACATGATGTTCTAATAAAGCACAAGTAATGGTAAATCTGAGTGAACTGTCTTTATACGTATAAGGTAAAGTATATATTAAATAAATATTTATAATTACATAAATGTAAAATAGATACATACATATATTTAATTAAAATATTAACTACATATACTATATTACATATACCTATATTTTAATTAATTCCTAAGAGCAATATGGCCTTGTTTAATGCAGCTGGACTTCTGAGCAATTTCAAGGTTGACTTGAATAGAAAATGCAACCAACGGTGCTATAGAGATCCAGACTGTAGCTTCTCTGACCCGCATTCCTGGGGCACTCAGGGTCATGACTTATATTCTCTGGGTAAAGGTTATACTGAGACAGGAGATAGATGGGCTCCAGGTTAGACATTTACAACCTGTTTGCACTTCATGGGGCATGAAGAAGTGGGCTTCAGGCTGGATGCTTAAACTGTTAGCATTTTCTGAGTTAAGAGATAGGTGGATTCCAGTTAAGGTATTTACAATCAGCCTCCTGTTTGCCCTCTAAAATGGAATTAACAACAGAAACATGGTAAATAGCCAGTGTTTGTCTCTTGTAAACACCTTAAGGTAATATGGCAATGGTCAAGGTAATAGTCATGGCAAGGACAAAGAGGCAAGATCCTGTTTGAGTAAAGGATTAAGGGATCTCCCTCTCCCTTCTTCTGGGAACAAGGCACTAAACATGCACAAAAAGGCTCCTTGTGGGTCAAAAGTCAAGGGATAATTCCAGGCCATAATGAGTCTTGTTCCTCCCAGAAGCCTTCACTTCAAGATCCATCTTCACTGAAGGGTGTATATGTACCCAGGGGAGGGTCCTAGGTTAGGTCAGGTGTCGGGGGAGAAAAACAAAACAAAACAAAACACAGATAATTAGCATGAAGGAAGACAAAGACCAGGAAAAACTGATCTATAAAATGACTTAACTGTCTCTTCTTTACAGCACTCCTACTCACTGAGGGGACACTCACTACGCTCGCACCCTTTCTCTTTGGGTGTGCATCTCTGCCTTGCTTTTGTCTTAACTAAACAAACTGTTTCACTGTGTGCTCTCCCACTTGTTTTATACTATGTCTCTACTAATATACTTTATACTTGCCTTTATAGCTTCTGCCTCCATGATAAATAAATTTTTCACTACAGCAGTCAATTCTAAAGGAAATCAACCCTGAGCATTCATTGGAAGGACTGATGTTGAAGCTCCAATACTTTGGCCACCAGATGTGAAGAGCTGACTCACTGGAAAAGACCCTGAGCTGGGGAAGATCAAAAGCAGGAGAAGGGGACAGCAGAGGATGAGATGGTTGGATGGCATCATTGACTCAATGGACATGAGTTTGAGCAAACTCCGGGAGATGGTGAAGGACTGGGAAGCCTGGCATGCTGCAGTTCATGGGGTCTCAGGGTTGGAAACGACTTAGCAGCTGAACAACAATAAAAATCCAGGGAAAAATAGCTTCTAGCCTCTAACTCTCGCTGGTCTGGTGGCTACGATTCCTGGTTTTCACCCAGGCTACCCGGGTTCGATTTCTGGGCAGAAATTAAGGTCTTACTTCACACCACCGCTCACTGCTGCCTCATTGAGATCAGTACCACTGAACTTTCCAAAGGACACTGAGGAGTGGGCTAGTCATTCAGCAGCAGGGGTAATGGGGAGACATCTTTCCCTTCCTTCTTGGCCTGGAAGGATGCGTTGCCATCTCTCGGCTCAGACTGAAGGAAGGGATACCCATGGGTATCACTGTATCATTTCAGTTCTTTTATTGCAAATATGCCTAAAACCACTTTGTCACTGAGTTTCTGCCTTGTGGGACACCATGTTGTCTTGCTACTTCTCTGCACTTTTTGACAGTGTGTGTCTTGATCAGTAGCATTATCTGACCCATCGCAGTTTTGTACTGTATGGTAACCAGCCTGTGTCACCGACGGGGAATCTCCTGCTCCTGGTGATCCAGGTGCGGGGTCCTGATCTCCAGCCCCACAGCCCCGGGCAGCTTCAGGGCCTCCTGTGTCCTCCATGGCTCATGTCCTCTTGTTTTCCCTTTGTCTTCACTTGTGAGACACTGTGGATCTGACATCACAGTGAGATGTTAGTGCTGACTTTCCATTTTCTCCCAAACACCAGATCACACAAACATTCTAAAGGTTCAAGGTGGCTAAGAGGGATCATCACACACACCAGATATAGCCTTCCACAGTTTTGATAATTCCACTTGTTCATGACCCAGCACTTTCCCTGGTTGCTGATAGGAGACCCTCCTAAGATCCTTTGAGAAATGTGGACCACTCCTCATCACTGAACTGGAAGCCTTGGGATTTTGGTGGCTAAACTTTTCTCCATTGTGAGTTAACTGCTCTTTTTTGTAAGATTGAACTTTGACATGCTGTGCTGTGCTTGGTCGCTAGTCATGTCTGACTCTTTGTGACCCCCATGGACTGTAGCCCTTCAGACTCCTCTGTCCATGGGGATTCTCCAGGCAAGAATACTGGAGTGGGTTTCCATGCCCTCCTCCAGGGGATTTTTCCTACCCAGGGATTGAACCCAGGTCTCCTGAATTGCAGGTGGATTCTTTAGCATCTGAGCCACCAGGGAAGCCTGAACTTTGACATATGACATGCCAAAGTAGTGCCATTATACAGTAATGCTGCTGGTCTTGGTGGACCCAGGGAGTGTCAACTTCAAAAACTGGTCAAAACCTAAAAATTGAGAGTTATGCTTTATTTGAAAGGAATTTTAGGACTTCAAGCCTGGTGGGCAGCTTCTCAAGTAACCCTGAGAGAACTGTTCCAGGAGGCAGGGGAAGGAGTAGGTTACTTAGAAGTTTTCCAACAAGGGATAGGTAGACTGAACATCAAAAGATTATTGTTAATTAAGGAAAACCAGATATCTGAAGTTAAGGAATTTAGCTCTTTTCTTTGTATGGGAAGATGCAAGAGTCTGGGCTTACTGAAAGCATTCCTTTCATCTGCATAAAATGAAATAAAGTCATAGGATCAGCAGAGGAACGGAATTTAGAGAACAAGGGTGATTTGATGATTCCATACCTTTTTGGGGAGAAGAGTGATGATGGATGAATGGATGAGGAAGTGGCAGCCAGGGAGACAAGTTGCTGATCCCGACTCCGCTTCACACCCTCCAGCAGGGAAAGCCTTCCCCAACAGCTAGCAAACACCTTGTAGAAGCTTTTCCTTAAAAAACTAAAAGGATTAATTAGACAACAACAAATCACTGTTAGACGAGACACAAGAACCATAGAGACAAATATGGGCTTTTGATGGAACACTTTTCCAGACTAGCCCACCCCCTGCTTATCCCAGAGGTGAGGCTGCTCCCAGAACCATGGGGTCCCTAGAGATCTGCAGTCTGGGGGGGCTCCTGGAAAAGAACATTCACAGAGATCCCAGGTATGGTAAGCCAGAAGGCTCTCCTGAAATGTGAGCTGAAAGCCAATGTGAGGCAAACAAATAAGAAACTAGTCACGTGGACGAGAAGAAATAGGTTAAAATAAATGATTGCACAATTTACTGTGGGGCAGGGAGGAAAGCACTGGATAGAATTTAGGAAAAGAAGGGAATGAATCAAATTCATACAAAAGAGTGAGTAAACAAAGAAAGAATGAAAATAACAAAGAGCTCTTAGGTTAAAAATTATCGATAATTTTTAGGTTAAAAATTATCGATAATAAAAATTGATTTTACTATTTGAATACAAACCTAGAGTATCAGTCACAAAGACATTTAAGTAAGTTTTTTTCTGCATCTTTTGTTTATTTTCTTTTTTGCGAATTAGACTGACACTTTATTGTAAATATTGTCCCTATTTCCTGAATTCACATTTCTAAATGATCTACTATTTAAAATAATCTCTGCCCTGGGCAACTCACTTGTCTTTATTGAGAAACGATGCTTTGTAGACAATATTGTTCTCTGAAAAATCTACCCAATGACATTAGTTATTACCATTATTCTAATATTTAAAAATACTTTAAATAGCAACTACCCATTCAAAGTCTTCATAAAGCTAGAGAGAATAAAAGAAAACTCTTGACAATATCTTGGAACCTAGTTAAAAACTCTGCAATAGCTTTTTTCTTTTTGCCCCCTAGTACCCTTGTGACCTGGTACATATTTGTTAAAATGAGTATTGTTTTACTTTTGGAATGAATATGAATTATTTAGAATATTGTTCATTTCTATTCTTGAGGACTCCTCAGGTGATAGTTAAGCACCATCCCCCGCTCCCTTTCGGCATCTCTAACAAACTGATGCCTACACTTGCCCATCCAGTAAAGTAAGGGACTGAAGGGGTTGTGCACGTGACGTCTTTAGTCACTGACTCTACCTTACTCAGTCTGACTGTGCAGGGACCCAGGGTCCTAGTTACAGTGCAGAGTGAACAAGAGATGTGCAGCACTGGAAGCTTTATTATTGATGCTTTGAAATGGCACCAAGTGAGGGGAGGAAATCCTGGAGACAGGATATGAATGTTGTGCATGAAGGAGAGACAAAATGAAGCTATAACCTCGTAGCTTCATAATACTGCCCAGATGAAACCTTTCTTCTACCATTTAAAATAATCTCTTACAGCAACTCTGTGCTCACAGTATGCAGATTGGAGGCCCACTGTGTACAATAAGGAGGTACTCTAGTTTTTTTAAACAGCAGGGCAATATGGTAAAGTAATGTTACTAGAAGTTATTTTTCTGTGTGTCAATTAGGTGGGGATGAGAAGATGGTGAGATAATAATCAGGATAATTAGGGCTTGGATGAAAATGATGTTTTGGGGAAATACTGTACTAAAGTTATCATTCAGCTTTAACTTCACCAAATTACTACAATTAGGATAATATTTTCTTTATCACTCTTCTGGGTCTAAAGTTATACTTCCAAATGGAATAACAGTATTTACATTTGCTTTACTAAACTTGGCCTAGAAATGTTATTCAAATTTACATAAAAAGATTATTCCTTTTTGTCAAAATTCTGTAGATTAGGCTAAAATTTGTGGTTTCTTTCTTTTTTTTGGGAGTTTTTGAATCTCTTAATTTTTAATTAAGAAAATAAAAATGAGATCAGCTTGTGTTTGTGATAAAAATTATATCCTGTAACTTTATTTAACATGAATAATATCTACTTTCAAACTCGACTTTAATGCTTTACAGTATATCATTTTCTCCTAGTAGACTTCTTTTCCTGCAGCTTTTCACTACATGACTTCATAAAATTTCAGAATAAAAGAAAAATACTGAAGCTGACACTCAGTTGACTCAGTTTTACTTAACAGCCCCTACTCCCTGTAGTGTGACAGACAAGGTTTAGAAATAGGGCTTTATAGTGAACCTTCTGACAGAGCGCTAACTGGAAGGCATATGTGTGTGTGAGTTAACTGGTATAGGCTTGCCTATATGGATAAATGAGTTTAAAGTGCACCCAGAACTTCAAGCCTACCATGTGCAAGAATATATTCTAATCCCCTATGATGTTACATTCTTGAAAGTGATTATCATGATGTCAGATACAGAGTACATATTCCTTCTTTTATTGTTCTCACATGGTGTGTTCCTAAACAATCTTCCTTCCTATAAGTAAGTTCAGTAAAGAAACATCTTGTCTCATTACTAAACATTCATTGCTAAAAAATTCTGTTTATTGAAGTCAAAATTTGACTTTCATTTCCAACAATTGATTATAGTTTCTTTTATATTGAGAATGGAGAAGGAAATGTCAACCCACTCCAATATTCTTGCCTGGAAAATCCCATGGACGGAGCAGCCTGGCAGGCTAAAGTCCAAGGGGTGGTGAAGAGTTGGAGACGACTGAGTGACTTCTATCTTCATATTGAGAAACTGAAGTCAAATATTTGGAATAACATTTTCCCCTAGTTTTCTCTTTTTCTAAGCCAAACCATACTAGTTCCTTTTGAATGATCCTCATAACAATTCAGATATCATGCCATTCTTTAAGTTGTAGCCATAAATGTTGAGCTAGTCCTGGGTGACACGTATAGGCTGCGTTTGCTGATACTTTCTTATTTTACAGCATGTGTGTTCACTGTGGCAGATATGAAGGTGGCATCTCTTTCCATACAGAATTCCAAGTATTGCAATGATTAATCACTTTGACAGTTGAAATAATTTCATCTTTAATTTAGCATAAAATTCAGAGAGTATTAGTAAATAACCTAAACTCAAGAAGCTAGTTATGACAGACTGGCTTCTCCTTCCATACCGGTCTCATTGTCTGCTTCCTTCCTGATTACTCACTCTACAGTACTTGTACACCATCAAATATCAGTGCTCTATTTGGTGATATAAGTTTTATGGCACTCTTTGTAATATATAAAAATCTGGGGTAAATGATTTAAATTCATCCAAAAGAAAAAAAAATTGCTTATTCATATATACACTGGTATTTATAGTTTTGCTTGTGTTTGCATATTTATTGGTAATATAGGATATATGTATATATACATGTATATATATGACTAGTGATTAACACACTCACACATGCACACACACACATATATTATGGTTGAGTGACTGTGAAGTAATAATTCTTAGCATGATTGATTTTGTTTTAAAACAATAAGATCAAAATAGAGAGAAGTTTAAGAAATAAAGAGAAGGGACTGCATTGCTTAGTGAAACTAACTAGTCACCTGCAGTGCTCGGTTTAGGCATGAGGGATTGAATGTCACCGTCTGGTCTTTGTTTTCCAATTTCCCAGCTTTGTTCCTCCATGATGTTACCCTTGTCTTCAGCTTCTGTAAGAAGCTTCTCGGTTGACAAGAAAATAATGCCACAGGTGACTACTGTTATGATCCATGGTCTCAGTGGAAGTGAGGGCAGTTTATTGCTGCTCATAGAAATATCTTGAGGATGATTGTTCCTAGAGATACTCAGGTGACCTTGCAAACTGAAAGGTTTCTAGATATTTTCCCATGTTTACAATCTGTTCTTGATCTGAAAGAGATGGAATTTGATTGCTCTGATGCATGATCCTTGAAAGTTTTGGCCACTCCCTTCAAAGAGACAAATTCTACATATTTAATAAAGGGAAGGAAGTTGGTCTCTCGCTCTCTCTCCAGTCACATATACATAAATTATGCCTGCTTAATTATTTTCTAGTGTTTCCCTAGTGAAAAGAAAAAAAAAATAAGTTGGCTTTCAGTGACTTGAACGATAAAAGAATGCCAATTGTCTGATTTACACAAGAAATGTCCCTCTTGGAGTTATTTATCAGAGCTTGGCCAGGCTATAATCTGTCCTTTTTTCTTCCTCTTCTAAGATGGTAGATTCCTTCACTGCTCAAATACTAGAAACAAAAGAGAGAGAGAGAAAAAAAGCTCAATAGCAGAGGATAGAGAAAAATATATGGATAATATTTACTGTATATAATATTGTATATTAGAGAATAAAAGAATCCATATGAAAACTTTTTTGATATTCTTTATCTCATAGTATTCTGAAATCCTTAATGAGTGCTTCCGAACAAAATTACAGATTGATCCCCCTTTCTAGCATTATGACAAGCTAGATGTACTTTAGACTTTAAAATCCTGGGCTTCCTTGGTGGCTCAGCTGGTAATGTGGGAGACCTGGGTTCAATCCTTGGGTTGGAAAGATCCCCTGGAGAAGGTAATGGCTACCCACGCTGGTGTTCTGGTCTGGAGAATTTCATGGACTATGTTTTGGCTTCCCTGATAGCTCAGTTGACAAAGAATGTGCCTGCAATGCAGGAGACTCTGGTTTGATTCCTGGGTCAGGAAGGTCTGCTGGAGAGGGGATAGGCTACCCACTTCAGTATTCTTGGGCTTCCCTTGTGGCTCAGCTGATAAAGAATCTGCCTGCAATGTGGAAGATCTGGGTTCAATCCCTGGGTTGGGAAGATCCCCTGGAGAAGGGAATGTCTTACCCACACCAGTATTATGGCCTGCAGAATTCCATGGACTGTATAGTCCATGAGGTCCGAAAGAGTTAGACGCAACTGAGTGACTTTCATTTTCAAAATTCTGAATAAGATATACAAACTATTTAAAAATAGTTAGCTGTACTTAAAACTTAGAAAAATAAGAGTCCAGAAAGCATGGGTAAGAAAAAATGTAAAGAAGTGAAAAGTTGAAGCTTGTGTTTGCTTGACGAAATATGCTCTATATTGTTGCATGAAGAACTCATTTTTAAATTAGCCTCAAAATTCCCATACAGAATATCTAAGGAGCATTTGTTCACACTCAGGAATCACAAACACATGACAATAAAAGCCTTGATGTGAGAGTCGCTTAAACCACAAATCATAGAACCAGAACTTACTTGAGCCTATATCTTGTTTGAACTGATCTGGACTTTTCTAAGCTTAAAGCTAGTGGAGGTTATGGAATTCCAGTTGAGCTATTTCAAATCCTGAAAGATGATGCTGTGAAAGTGCTTCACTCAATATGCCAGCAAATTTGGAAAACTCAGCAGTGGCCACAGGACTGGAAAAGGTCAGTTTTCATTCCAATCCCAAAGAAAGGCAATGCCAAAGAATGCTCAAATTAATGCACAATTGCACTCATCTCACACACTAGTAAAGTAATGCTCAAAATTCTCCAAGCCAGGCTTCAGCAATACATCAACCGTGAACTTCTAGATGTTCAAGTTGGTTTTAGAAAAGGCAGAGGAACCAGAGATCAAATTGCCAACATCTGCTGGATCATTGAAAAAGCAAGAGTTCCAGAAAAACGTCTATTTCTGCTTTATTGACTATGCCAAAGCCTTTGACTGTGTGGATCAAAATAAACTGTGGAAAATGCTGAAAGAGATGGGAATACCAGACCACCTAACCTGCCTCTTGAGAAATCTGTATGCAGGTCAGGAAGCAACAGTTAGAACTGGACATGGAACAACAGACTGGTTCCAAATAGGAAAAGGAGTACCTCAAGACTGTATACTGTCACCCTGTTTATTTAACTTATATGCAGAGTACATTATGAGATATGCTGGGCTGGAAGAAGCACAAGCTGGAATCCAGATTGCCGGGAGAAATATCAATAACCTCAGATATGCAGATGACACCACCCTTATGGCAGAAAGTGAAGAGGAACTAAAAAGCCTCTTGATGAAAGTGAAAGAGGAGAGTGAAAAAGTTGGCTTAAAGCTCAACATTCAGAAAACTAAGATCATGGCATCTGGTCCCATCATTTCATGGGAAATAGATGGGGAAACAGTGTCAGACTATTTTTTGGGGCTCCAAAATCACTGCAGATGGTGACTGTAGCCATGAAATTAGAAGACGCTTACTCCTTGGAAGGAAAGTTATGACCAACCTAGATAGTATATTCAAAAGCAGAGACATTACTTTGCCAACAAAGGTCTGTCTAGTCAAGGCTATGGTTTTTCCTGTGGTCATGTATGGATGTGAGAGTTGGACTGTGAAGAAAGCTGAGCACTGAAGAATTGATGCTTTTGAACTGTGGTGTTGGAGAAGACTCTTGAGAGTCCCTTGGACTGCAAGGAGATCCAACCAGTCCATTCTAAAGGAGACCACTCCTGAGTGTTCTTTGGAAGGAATGATGCTAAAGCTGAAACTCCAGTACTTTGGCCACCTCATGCGAAGAGTTGATTCATTGGAAAAGACTCTGATGCTGGGAGGGATTGGGGGCAGGAGGAGAAGGGGACGACAGAGTATGAGATGGCTGGATGTCATCACCGACTGGATGGACATGAGTTTGAGTGAACTGCGGAAGTTGGTGATGGACAGGGAGGCCTGGTGTGCTGCAAATCATGGGGTCGTAAAGAGTCGGACACGACTGAGTGGCTGAACAAAACTGAAGCATAAATATGCATAACAATGTTTAGTAACATATATATGTGTGTGAGTGTGTGTGGGGTTGTGTGGAAAGAAAGACTAGAAATGAAAAAGATAATTTCCAAGCAATAAAAGAAAAAGTGAAAGAAACATAAAATCAGTCATTCCAACTGAAAGTAAAAAAAAAAAAAAAACCAGAAATAAAAGAAATGAAAGAGAAAAAAGACAAATAGTACAAAATAAAGTGAAAGTGAAAGTCGCTCAGTCATGTCTGATTCTTTGCTACCCATGGATCATACAGTCCATGGATTTCTCCAGGTCAGGATACTGGAGTGGGAAGCCTTTCCCTTCTCCAGGGGATCTTTCTAATCCAGGGATTAAATCCAGGTCTCCCTCACTGAAGGCAGGTTCTTTACCAGCTGAGTTACCAGGGAAGCCCAAAGTAATGTGAAAGCTGGACCATAAAAAAGGCTGAGTGCTGAAGAATTGATACTTTGAATTGTGGTGCTGGAGAAGACTCTTGAGAGTCTTGCACAGCAAAGAAATGAATCCAGTCAATCCTAAAGGAAATCAATCCTGAATATTCATTGGAAGGACTAATGCTTACACTGAAGCTCCAATACTTTGGCTACCAGTTGTGAAGAGCCAACTCATTAGAAAAGACCCTGATGCTTGGAAAGATTGAAGGCAAGAGAAGAAGGGGGTGACAGAGGATAAGATGGTTGGATGGCATCATGGACTCCTTGGACATGAGTTTAAGCAAGCTCTGCAAGATAGTGAAGGACAGGGATGCCTGATGTGCTGCAGTCCATGGGGTCAAAAAGAGTCAGACATGACTTAGTGACTGAACAACAACAACAAAGATGATGGAAACAGATCTGAATGAATTAGTAATGACAAAAATCACAAGTGGAGATCTTAAAATGCTAAACTGTATGCATCTCTGAATAATAACATAGCTTCAAAATCTGCAGATAAAAAAGTTGACATTAGTAGAAGGTGAAATAGATATATCCACTAAAATTGAGGGTTTTATTACAACTTTTTCAGAAATAGATCTATTGATCAGATTTCACTGTTCTTATAGTGACATGCATTGTCTACATGTTTATATCACTATTATGAAATGTTGAAAGCCAATGTGATGATCCATGGATGTGAGTTTTTGTACCGTTGTAACTACTGATAGTTGACAAATGTTAGGTTATAGGTATTAAAAAGGCTTTTCCTTCTAATCTTGCTACCAGGTAATTTTTGTAGTAAAAAGTACCAGATAATACCATAACACCAACCAATGCTGTACAATCAAAGCAATAAGGCACAGAGACAGGCACTATGAGAGATGGGATGCCAAAAAATAGGGAAGGTGGAAAGTTAAGGATCCTGCAGAAACAAGACAAAATCCCAAACAAACAAAGCCCCTCATCCAAAAAGATCACCCTTAAAGAAACTGCACTGCTTTAAACTGATAGAGGGTGTATACTTCTAAAGCAGGAAAGTCATCAATTGCTCCAAGTTCTTCCGCTGTCCAGAAGCTCAGGAGGAAAGACAGAAGACAGTGGGAAAGAAGGAAGGAAGGAAAGAAGGAAGGAAAGGAAGTTGAAAAAAAGAAAGAAAAGGAGTGAGAAGGGAAGAAAGAAAGAAAAGCCACCTATATCCATACAAAGTTGCTGAAAGAAGAAAACAGAAAGTAAGAATCATACACTTATAGCCATTGATATCTCTATTGTGCAATTAGCTGAACAAATGTAGATTATGGGGTAAATGTAGCAGTGAAAAGAGTGAGATCAATTTACATACTCGAGTGATTTCCAGGATACTTTGTTAATAAGTAAAGTGCATAGACTATACGCACTATTCTACTTTTGTGGAAGAAACAAGGGCTATATAAGAACATAAACATGTGCCTGCTTTCTTGTCTTAAGAAACATAAAAGGACAACTTCTAGAACTTGTGTAACTTTGAATTCTAGAAACATGTTACTGTTTGATATTTCCAACAAATACAAGATTGCTGCTGCTGCTGCTAAGTCGCTTCAGTCGTGTCCGACTCTGTGTGACCCCATAGACGGCAGCCACCAGGTTCCCCCGTGCCTGTGTTTCTCCAGGCAAGAACACGGGAGTGGGTTACCATTTCCTTCTCCAATACATGAGAGTGAAAAGTGAAAGTGAAGTCGCTCAGTTGTGTCTGACTCTTAGTGACCCCATGGACTGTAGCCCACAAGGCTCCTCCATCCATGGGATTTTCCAGACAAAAGTACTGGAGTGGGGTGCCATTGCCTTCTCCGACAACGAGATTGACAAGAAGGAAAATACCCAAATCTGAATATAACAGAATTAGACACTGGAAGTGTGTTAACAACACAAAGAATATACCTGAAAAATAACAATGCATTTTGAGCACAGTGCTTTGATACTGGAAGCTCAGTTAAAAACAAAAAGAACTGCAATGAAATATCAGATTTCTTATAATAACTATGTTTTTGGTAATGGTCCATACGGATGTAATAACTTGAAAGTATTTTGTGTCTGTCAAACTGACAACATTACTGCATATATTGTTATTTCAGAGCACCACAGTTCTTACTGTAAAAGAAACAAAACATAATGGGAAAGGTAGGAAATTACACTATGATATCTGATTATAGTTAGAAGTGTCATTATGAAATAATAATAATTAAAAAACCCTCAGTTTCCCAACTCTGACTTCTAAAAGGGCCTTGAAATAAGGACAACCCAATGACTATGAGAGCATGATCCTTTGCCTGGAGAATTCCATGGACAGAGGAGCCTGGTGGGCTACAGTGCCCACTCCAGTGTTCTTGCCTGGAGAATCCCAGGCATGGGGGAGCCTGGTGGGCAGCCGTCTATGGGGTCGCACAGAGTCGGACACAACTGAAGCGACTTAGCGGCAGCAGCAGAGCAACTAACACTTTCTCTTTTTCACTAATGACTGTGAGCACAACTAATGGTCATGCCCCCCCCTTTTTTTTTTATTTCCCTTCATGACATTCCACATTAAGAATTATCAGAATTCTCTGGGAAAATGTCTGATTCTGGAGCTGTCACAGGGAAGGTACAAAGTGAGCTTGCAACATTTTGTGTCAGAAAATAGATGAGAATTAAATGAAGGGGGGGGACCTCAAAGGACATAGGAACCTGTTTCACAGGTTTCCATTGGCCACCTTATATGCAGAGTACATCATTCAAAATGTCTGGTTGGATGAAGCACAAGCTGGAAAGATTGCCAAGAGAAATATAAAATAACCTCAGATATGCAGACGACACCACCCTTATGGCAGAAAGTGAAGAGGAAAGAAAAAGCCTCTTGATGAGGGTGAAATGTTGGGGTACTTTAACGGACCGGGACTTGGTGATCCGGAGGCGACGAAAAGAAAGTGAAAGAGAGAAAGAGGCTGATGCTCCCTGGTTTATGCAGAAAACCAATGAAGTCCTTGAGACAGGACTTGCATCTCTCATGAAGGCACTGGGCACCCTTCAAGGAGGGGTGAAGGCACAGGGCACCTTCTTGAGAGAGTCTTAGAAGCCTGGGCAGGAGAGTGAGCAAGATGGGTCTCTGTACTCCAAGGAATCAGCTGAAGAGAGAGAGAGAGAAAGAGAGAAAGAAAGAAAGACACGGGGACCCAAGCTCTGATGGAGCAAAGGTGCTTTAATGATTTTTCTGTGAGTATATATAGGCTGTAGTACAAGAAGTTTCCTTCATCAATGATAAAGATCAGAAAACCAAACGTACAGTAACCGTTACCAAGGAAACAATGGACGATGATGATCACAAGGTCAGGAGACAATCCATATCTCAAGAAAAGGGATCAAGACTAAGCAGTTTTGTCATAAAGAGAATGTTTACTAAAGGAGATTCAAGCCTGTCTCACACAATGACCCCAGTTCCTGGGAGCAGCGTGCTGTTCCGCTTAAAAAGAAACACAGGACTTTTGAGAAACAGAAGGTAGGAATCCTCCTGTTAAACATTCCCTGACAGTGAAAGAGGAGAGTGAATAAGCTGACTTAAAACTCAACATTCAAAAAACAGAACCAATACAATATTGTAAAGTAATTAACTTCCAATTAAAAAAAAAAAACCAAAACCTAAATCACGGCATCTGGTTTCACCACTTCAATGCAAATAGATGGGGAAGCAATGGAAACAGTGACAGACTTTATTTCCTTTGGCTCTAAAATCAATGGGCACAGTGACTACAGCCATGAGGGATGGTATGGGGAGGGAGGTGGGAGGGGGGTTCAGGATGGGGAACACGTGTACACCCATGGTAGATTCATGTTGATGATGGTGAAACCAATACAATATTGTAAAGTAATTAGAATCCAATTAAAATAAATAAATTTATATTTTAAAAAATTTAAAAAGCTAAAAAAAATAAGATGCTTGCTCCTTGGAAGAAAAGCTATATCCAACCTAGACAGCTTATTAAAAAGCAGAGACATTACTTTGCCAACAAACATCTGTCTAGTCAAAGCTATGGTTTTTCCTGTAGTCATGTATGGATGTGAAAGCTGTACCATAAAGAAGGCTGAGCCCTGAAGAATTGATGCTTTTGAACTGTGGTGTTGGAGAAGATTCTTGGGAGTACCTTGGACTGCAAGGGGATCCTACCAGTCCATCCTAAAGGAAATCAGTCTTGAATACTCATTGGAAGGACTGATGCTGAAGCTGAAGCTCCAATACTTTGGCCGTCTGATGTGAAGAGCCAACTCATTGGAAGAGACCCTGAGTCTGGGAAAGATAGAAGGCGGTAGGAGAAGGGGACGACAGAGGATGAGATGGTTGGATGGCATCACCGACTCAATGGATATGAGTTTGAGCAAACTCTTGGAGATGGTGAAGGATGGGGAGGCCTAATGTGCTTCAGTCCATGGGGTTGCAAAGAGTTGGACACAACTGAGTGACTGACCAACAAAAGCTTTTGCCAAACCAGGGAAAATCTGATAAATGAATGACAGTAACAGATTATAGAGCCTTTAAAAATTCATAAGTATGTAATAATACTTTTGTGATATTCTGATTTATAATAAGAAATAATATAGTTGGTCTTTGTTCCCCTTTCCGGCACAGGCCTTCTATATTCCTAGGAATTGCCTAAATTGTGAGGGAGATTAAGCTGTCTTTTGTCATGACAATGAGGTGAGTTTTAGAAAATCTGGGGTCACCCTGGTGGCTCAGATGGTAAAGCCTCTGTCTACGATGCGGGAGACCTGGGTTCGATCCCTGGGTTGGGAAGTTCCTTGGAGAAGGAAAAGGCAACCCACTCCAGTACTCTTGCCTTGAAAATCCCATGGACGGAGGAGCCTGGTGTCCACGGGGTCACAAAGAGTCGGACACGACTGAGCAACTTCACTCACTCAAGGGTAGGGGCTGGTTGCCATAGGAAACAACACAGGATTGGAGGAGTCCCACACCTGACTCCAGGGAGGAAGAGGGCTGGAGGTTGAATCATCAATGGTCTATGATTTAATCAACCATGATTGTGTAATTAAGTCCTTCTGAAAACCCCAAAAGGATGGGGTTCAGAGGGCTTCAGAGTTGGAGATTTGGGGAGAGAGGTGGGCTCAGAGTGGGGAAGCTCCACACCCCTCCCATACCCTGCTCCATGCACTGCTTCCTTCTGACTATTTCTGAATTGTGTGTGCACTTATTTGCTCAGTTGTGTCTGACTCTTTGCAGCCCCATGAGCTATAGCCAGTCAGGCTCCTCTGTCCATGGAATTCTCCAGGCAAGAATACTGGAGTGGGTAGCCATTCCCTTCTCCAGGGGATTTTCCCAACCCAGGGATAGAACCTGGGTCTCCTGCATTGCAGGTGGATTCTTTCCAATCTGAGCAATACCAGGCAGGCCTGTTCCTGAGTTACACCCTTTTATAATAAACTGATCATCTCAATCATAAAATGTTTCTCCGAGTTGTATGAGCTGTCTCAGCAAATTAAACCTGATGAGGGGGTTGCAGGAACCTCTGATCTACAGTCCATTAGTCAGAAGTGCAGGTGACAACATGGGCTTGTGATTCACATGTGAAGTGGTGGGGGATGGTCTTGTGGGGGAAACACTTAGCCTGTGAGGGGGTGGAGTCAGGATTGAGCTGAGTTATAGGACACCCAGCTGGGATCAGGGAATCACTTGCTGGTGTGGAAACCCCTCCTTCCAATGAAATGTGGCTGGAATCTGGGTCTTTTATGGTAAGAATATGGGTCTTTTATGGTAACTAATAAAGTAGAAGAAACAATGAAGTCAGAAAGTCTAGGAGAAATCTGTTCCCTCATTGGTTTCGATTCCTAGAGACCACCTACACCCTTGGGTGGGGGTCCCTTCTACCACCTTCTGAGAATTCATATGAGGATATCTGAGGGGATTACTCTGCCTATCCTAAAACTCAGTTTGGAAACTCATTGTCTTACTTGTGCATTTCCTTAAAAATAAAAATTTTATTTAAAAAGTTTACACTTTAGAAAAATTGATAATGATTTAGATCTAAAATTCTAGATTATAATGATTATATAAACTTTATGTATACATATGCATATATTTCTGGGGAGGCAGAGTTCTCACGACCTTATTGTCCCAAATACAATGTGCACGCAAGCTGTGTGTTCACTTCTCTGCTTCACAGGCTGGCGTTGGGATCCATCTCTCTGACGGCCATCAGGTGTCTTTGAAAGGCCTTTCACAACCCAGAGCTCCAGCGTTATCTACATAAGTAAATTTTTTTCTAGTGCTTAAAGATTTTTTATGTAGGATCATTATGATTCTAACTTTGCCCTCCTCTAAATGATTAACTGCTGTCCTAACATGATTTTGCAAGTAATCTGTATTTTCTCATGAACAGTAAATGCTGCTTTTGTTAAATTTTAAATAACGCAACCATATTTTAAAATCGTAGTCCCTTACCTGATTCTTTCAGATGCTGCTTTGTTGTGGTCAGTGTTTGGTTTTCCTTAGGTGACTAAGTCTTTGGGATGACTGTATGCTTAATGAAATCATAACGTGCTTATTAAATATGATGAATTATGTCTCTGTCAGCCTCTGATATTTAATACTAGGATTGAAAGATGCTTTCTTTTTCTTTCTTCCTTGGGTAGACCTAAAGGACAGTTTAAAAATTCATGTGGTGTACTGCAGAGAGACTCATAAAACTGACATTTCAAATTCATTGTACAGAGTCTCTGAGTCACATTTAAAACCTGAGCTGTAATTTGACAGGAGAAAGTTTCATCAAGAGTTGGAGCCCCACAGAGTGTGACCAGCATCTCAAGCAAGTGTTCTGAAAACCGCCTCTGACACTGACAGCACGACTATTTCACAGAAAGATGTGTTTATGCACTGACATTCCGGGGTAATTATTTTTATTGAAAAAGAAAAGTAAGGAGGAAAAGAAGGAGAGAAGCAAGGAAACAAGGAAAGAAGAAAGGAAGGAAAGAAAAAAGGAAGAAAGGGAGGAAGGGAGAAAAAAGAAAATGAAGTGGAAAATAATTCACCAAATTCTCTCTGCAGCTATCATAGCACATGGAGGGCCAGATTCAGTGAGCTCTGGGACCATATAACTTAATGTAAGTCATTACTTAGTAACTTTTTTGCAAATTATGTTACAATAAGAAACGTCAAACTTCTGTTTAATGGTTTTCAGCTCCAGAGAACAGGGGCATTGAAGTGTATTGACAAAAGTTATTATTTTACTGGATTCAATCAATTCTAAGTCTATGAATTTTTTCGTCCTTGACACAATGTTCTTTAAATAATGTTTTCAAGAATGAAATAACATAAAACATCAAAGCACAAGCTTTGATGTCAAACCTGTCTTTCATCTCCTTTTCTTCTCATTCTTCCTTACACATGTCCTGGATGAGACAGTGGGTCCATCAATGCCTTTTATTATTATAGCATTTCATGTACCATCATAGAAAATAACCTATTTCTAGGTTTTTTTTATAAACATGTCAAATATGCTAGTGTACAATTTTGAAGGTCATCAGTTTTTGAAAATGAAATGAAGCTTTTTTTGAATTTACAAAACAAATTATGGGCTAGCCATCCTAATATAGATAAGTAAAATAATTTCAAAAAGATTTTTTCTTGTGTTTCATTTTTTAACACTGTAAGAGTCATCATAAACTTTGCTTTACACACTGTTAAAAGATTTATTAATAAACTCATTTTTTTTTTGCCAAATCCAATGACATGGAAAAATCTACTGTCATTTATTATCTGAAATGTGGATTTTAGTTTGAAAATGTTACTGAGGCGACGGTCAGTTCCTGGTGTTTTGGACTATCTTGGTTTGGCCTTGTTGTCCTGGTATAATTATCAATAGGGTCTCTTTTATTCTTAAAGTGCCCTTGTTACCCTAATCATGATCAATCCTTTTGATTTTTTTAAAATAAAAATTTTCCAAAGTGACATCTAGAAAGATTGCAAGATAATTTCTTTCCTGGACATTATAAATATATTTTGTTGGTGGTTGTACAAAATACAAGAACAGTAATTGACCTTGGTTTTTCCCAAAACCAACAGGATTGTTATTGCCAGCAAAGGAAAAATCATTAGATGAAATACTATCCTCAATCACAGGTCTTTTTCTGGAAATTCATTTAACCATCAGAATCATTTAACCATAGAAACAGCACTTTTGTAAATGAAGGAAATGAACTGAGTCTCACCAATGAAGGCTTCCCTGGTGGCTCAGACAGTAAAGAATCTGCCTGCAAAACGAGAGACCAGGGTTTGATCTCTGGGTTGGAAAAACCCCCTGGAGAAGGGCATGGCAACCCACTCCAGTATTCTTGCATGAGAATCCTCATGCATCAGCTGGGAGAGACTGGAGGCAAGAGGAGAACGGGATGACAGAGGATGAGATGGTTAGATGGCATCACCGATTCAATGAGTATGAATTTGAACAGGCTTTGGGAGATGGATAAGGACAGGGAAGCCTGGCGTGCTACAGTTCAACAATTCCCATTGATTCTAATTATGTTGAATGGAAGCAATGTACAAGAAAAATATAAGAAACTTAGACCTGATGAATAGACTTTAAAGCCTACTTATGCATTAGGATTTGTGAAAATTCAGTGACTCATAATGGTGACAGAAATGAATTGAAAGTGAAAGTCACTCAACTGTGTCTTACTCTTTGCAACCTCATGGACTATACAGTCCATGGAATTCTCTAGGCCAGAATACTGGAGTGGGTAGCCTTTCCCTTCTCTAGAGGATCTTCCCAACCCAGGGATCAAACCCTGGTCTCCCACATTGCAGGCAGATTCTTTACCAGCTGAACCACCAGGGAAGCCATGAGTTGGTATTGCTCAAATTCTACCTGACATTAGAGTCAAAGCCTTAGAAAGAAGATAAGAAGTTTGCTTTTCCACTGGGAAGGACATTTCTCATTGTGAGCACCCAGGTGCCCTCTTTAAACTCAGGGCAAAATTTCATATGATATGCTTTCTTATATCCTGTTGATTGTTCTTGTGTGACTGTTGGAATAAATGGGGCTGTTTCACTGTCTTTAAGAAAAAAGATGAGAGGGTTAGAAAAAAGGAGGAAAGCTTTTTTAGCACTAGAGGAAGCGACTTCAATACTCAGACTGGCAGAAAAGCCTTTGAAAACATGAAAAAACATACTATGAGTTCTATTCATAGTAAATTTAATGTGTAAAGATGGAGGGGAAAAATGAAACAAATAAAAAAACCAATCAAACAAACCAAAAAAGAAGTAAAAAGATGGGGAAAATGCCCAGGAGGAAGAAAAATTTGTATATTATGAAGGTTGTCATTAAATCTTAAATTCTTAAAGTTAACGAATAGTTTAGCATTTGTTTTGAAAAGAGAAATAATGTGAAAGTATGAATGATCCTTCTTTTGTTTGTGAATAAATGCTGTCAAACAAAGCAAACCTTGAAAATACAAACATACTTAGGGGGTCAGCAATTTACTTACTAAACTAAGAATTCATGAGCATTCCCTGAACAGCTGCTCTACACAGGATGTGGGAAGAAGTCCTTGATCCTAGCATCCTCCTGGGAAAGCTACTGTCCAGGGACAACCTAGGAGCTGGCTGAGCAACATAGGATCCTGTTATTAGGATGAGATTCATGCTGCGTATGGGTCCTGAGTGTGGTGGATGTGTAGATTAAGCAGCTTATGAAGAAGAGTTACAGAAATAGGGTCAATAGCCAGGCTTTGTCTCTTGCAAACATCTCAAGAAAATAATCATGGCAAGGACAAAGAGAGGTAAAACCCTGTCTGAGTAAAAGATTAAGGGATCTCTACTTTCTCCTTTTTTAGGGTAACGGAGATTTTACATGTGTGCAGAAAGGCTCTTTGGAGTCAAAAGTCAGAGGATAATTTCAGGCCTTAGTGGGTCTTGCTCCTCCCAGAAGCCTTCACTTCAATATCCATCTTGGCTAAGGTGTGTGCGTGCACCCCAGGGGAAGGTCCTGAGACAAATTAACTGTGAGTGGGAGGCAGAGCAAGATGACTGGCCTGAGGGAAGACAAAGACCTAGAAAACTGTTTTCATACAAAGCATTTAAACTTCACAAAGGCACGATTCTCTCTCTGAGTTTGCTCATGCACCTTTTCACACATACTTTTCTTTTCAGTAAACTTTTTTACTCTATTCTTTACCTTCTGCCTTCCCACCTGAATTCATTTTTGACTAGGCAGGCAGGACTAAGGACTCTAGCCTTACCTGCTGGCTCCTGTGGTCCAGTAATTAGGACTCCCTCCCTTGCTTCCATCTACCGCTTGCTGTTGCTTGCTGAAAGCTGCCCTTTACTGCTGTGTGTGTCTGAAATCAGATTCATGAAACTGGGCATGAGAACTGACCATAGGAGACTGTCAGCACAGTGAAGCCAAATGCACTCTCTGTACCAATTAAGTCTTGGAGACAAGAGTTTAAGAGAAAGTAGAAAAAGACTGCTTTATTGCTTTGCCAGGCAGAGGGGGCCACAGCGGGTTAATGCCCTCAAAACTGTGAGTCTCACCCTGGAGCGGGTAGTGAGGAGTTATATAGGAATGGTCCAAAGAGGGTGGGACCATCTTGTGGACATTCTTCTGATTGGCTGGTGGTGAGGTAATCGGGAGTCAGCATCATCAACCTTGTGGTTCCAACTGGTCTGGGGTCTACATGCTTGTGGGCAACAGACAGTTAACTTCTCCTACCTACTGGGGGTTTCAGCCTCTTCAAAACAGCTCAAAAATACTGTTATGTATGTCCCTTAGGGGGATCCAGGACCTTGCCTTAAGGCTGCATTATTGCTTCCTGATGGCTCTTCCCTTGTTTCTGCATCTCCTCTTTTCCCTGATTCAGTTCAGGCAGTTCAGTCGCTCAGCCGTGTCCGACTCTTTGCGACCCCATGAATCGCAGCACGCCAGGCCTCCCTGTCCATCACCAACTCCCAGACTTCACTCAAACTCATGTCCATCGAGTCGGTGATGCCATCCAGCCATCTCATCCTCTGTCATCCCCTTCTCCTGCCCCCAATCCCTCCCAGCATCAGGGTCTTTTCCAATGAGACAACTCTTCGCATGAAGTGGCCAAAGTATTGGAGTTTCAGCTTTAGCATCAGTCCTTTCAATGGACACCCAGGGCTGATCTCCTTCAGAATGGACTGGTTGGATCTCCTTGCAGTCCAAGGGACTCTCAAGAGTCTTCTTCAATACCACAATTCAAAAGCATCAATTCTTCGGTGCTCAGCTTTCTTCACAGTCCAACTCTCACATCCATACATGACCATTGGAAAAAGGCTATGGTTTTTCCCTGGTTAGCAACTGCTTAAACCTGCTTGTTGAAACTCAGGGAAAGTCCTGAAGGCTGAATGAAGCATATTTCCTGTAATCATGAAATGGGGGACACAGAAAGGCTTTTGTGTCCAGGAGCCCCATAGGGTCCTGCTCAGTACTGAAAATAGCCCAATTTGAATGCCTAATGCTAAACTCTGGATATTCTTTCTTTGTTTAGCAAGTTTAGAAATTTCAAAAAATAGTCTAGAAAAATAGAATAGTATAAAATTAAGAGGAAATGTCCCCAAATTTTCCCATCTACAACTTATTGCCAATTTGTGGCCACTTTAAGCTTTTATTAATATATTTCCCATATCTCATATGTTTATTACATATGTTTATATACATATCATTTTATTATTTTCTATTTTTAAACTCTCATAAAAGTGTATATCATTTAGTAGTTATATTTTCCCATCTTTTACCTTGTACCTTTTGTTGTTGCTTAGTCACCAATATCATGTCTGACTCTTTGCAACCCTATGGACTGCAGTCCACCAGGCTCCTGTGTCCATGGAATTCTTCAGGCAAGAATACTGGAGTGAGTTGCCATTTCCTTCTCCGGGGAATCTTCCTGACTCAGAGATACAACTGTGTCTCCACCTTCGCAGGCAGATTCTTTGCCACTCAGCCACATGGGAAACCCTTGTATCTTTTAACAGCTGCTTAATATTCTTTTTGTGAGATATGTCCTCATAAGACAGCCTTCTCCCATTGATAAACACTCAGGTTGTTACTGAGATTTTGCCAGTAAAAATTTAGGATGAATTGAAAAAATGCAGCATGTGTGTGTATGCAGCCAAGTCTGTGTATGTTTAGACATAGAAGTGATAAATCAGGGAAAGCTCCTTTTAAAGAGTTATAGATATTGCCAGTTGTCTCTCATATCGTTCCAATTTTTAACTCCATCAACAGTGTTGGAAAGAAAGGAAGCAAAAAGTTTCAGACAAGACAAGGGGGCTGGAAAACTGACAGGAAAACTTTTAAAGTTCTTTTAATTGTTTCAGACCCATGGAATCTCATAGCAGCCTTGGGACTCAAGTCTGTCAAAAGCAGCAACCTATAATAGCCATGGTGCCATCTCTGGAAATATTTTTCTACTAGTTGGTAAGTTATCTTTGGCATTAGAAGTAAATCTTTTTTAAAAATTCTTTTATTTTTTATTTTTTAATATAAATTTATTTATTTTAATTGGAGGTTAATTACAATATTGTATTGGTTTTGCCATACATCAACATGAATCTGCCACAGGTATACACGTGTTCCCCATCCTGAACCCCCCTCCCTCCTCCCTCCCCGTACCATCCCTTTGGGTCGTCTAAGCGCACCAGCCCCAAGCATCCAGTATCATGCATCGAACCTGGACTGGTGATTCATTTCATATATGATATAGAAGTAATTCTTAACCTCAGTTGGGCAGATGGTGGGTCCTTGGATCAGGAATGGCATCTATGGTGAGTTGGGTCTCAGATGAGCAGTTTTTGTAGGTGACTAGGAGCAAGCAGGGCTGTTTCTATGTAAGTGGTCCAGTCTCATCACAGAGACAGAGCTGAGCCAAAATAAGTTTTGGTCCATTTTTCATATTGTTCTGGTACCAACCCCTGATTTCTCAGTTTATTCAGTCTGTAACAGTCCCTTGTGTTTACATTCATAATCAGGTTCTCTAAAATTGACCAAGTGGAAAACAAGAGCATCTGAGAAAATCCCCTAATCAAAACTCTAAGGAAATTTAGGTTGGGATAATTGGAAGCTAAATAAAGCAACTGAATGGAATAACAGGGCTCCCAGTATAATGGAAGGAGGAATGGAAAAGAGTATTTTAGGTAGGATCTGCTCTTTTGCTTTGATGAACTTCAAAGAAATATGGTTTCTATGAGTGAAATAAAAGAAGTCTATATAAGACAGTTGGTATAAGAGAAAAGGTCAGAACTGTAAAAGCTTTATAACTGTGACACTGTAAAAATAAAATCAGCAATATGAAGAACAAAAATGATAAAGTCTCTCAGAATTCAGAAGCAGAAACAAAGGGTTGAAAACAACCAGGAATCTATTCTAAACAAGATAATGCAGATGCTAAATACAAACTTACCTAATTGGTTAATTGGTTCTCTGTAAGAAAAAGTGAAAACTTTGGAAGTAGACAAACATTCAGAGGCATAAGTAAGGCAGATGGCGGGGAGGAAAAATTCTGTGTGTAGACCTCTGTTTACAGAGCTAAACAGTTAAGAGATACCAGGCAAAATGACTGGGATGAGAAACCTATGTTCAAGGAAAAAAAGCCTGATGTATCTTTACTAGAGTTTTTTACTGGAAGAACAATATATCTTATATAATTCTTGGTAGACACAGAAGTTAAAGACAGAAAAATAACCATTGTTGCAAATGAATAAAATTATAGTATCATCAGATATCATCCTGAATGTCGGAATAAACATGAACTGGCAAGCCGAAAAAAAAAAAAAAAAGACCAATAACACAAAACCAAACACCAAACAACAGTTGCATAAAGGACAGAACTTGTCTTTGTTTGACTTGTTTCAGTTAACACACTGCCCGCAAAGTCCATAGTGCCCACAAAGCATCCATGTTGCTGCAGATGGCAGGAATTGTGGAATATACAAATAAAAATTACCAATCTTCCAGAAAAAAGAGATCAGATTTATGGTTGCCAGAGGTGCATATTGGGAAGGCAATCAAAAGGCACAGACTTTCAGTTACAAGATAAAGAAGTATTGGGCATGGCATGTGCACCATGATGACTATAAGTAGTATATTTCAAAGTTGCTAAGGGAGTAAGTCCTAAGAATTCTTAGCACAAAAAGACATTTTTAACTCTTTTCTGGGGGTGAACTATATGCAGTGGTGAAAACTGTGTTGAGCAATAGATCAAGTCATCATGTGTATACCTTACACTTATCTGATGCTGTATGTCATTGACATGTCAATAAAACTGAAAGGAAAAAATAAGGACAGGAACAGATAATTCATGAAAAAAATGCATGACAGAAACAAATTCAAACCTCTCAAATATGGACAATACTTCAAATAGAGTGCTGACTAAAATCAGAAGTTCCTATGTTCATTACCCTATTGACAATAATGAAGTCTATGGGTGTCCAGTGTTTTAAAACAGTCACACAAACATCATTCAGTGGACAGTTGTTAGTATCACAGATTAATTTACTCCTGCAACTTAGCCCTATGCTCCTTAGGGGCAGCCCCCTTCACTTCCACTCAGCCTGTAAATTCAGAGGAACTGACCACACCCACAGGACACGGCTTGGCGCAGAGGTGGGCACAGCCTATGTCAGGCCAGGTGAGACTTGATGCCAGCATTTCTGTTCACTGTTCCAAGGAGACTGACCTCTCTGCTGGGTTCAGTGTTGCAGTGGTGCGAATCTGAAGTCACTGGGGGTGGTCAGAGGGCAGTCACCACAAGGAGACAAGAAGACATCACAAGATGGAGCAAACACCTTGGGACTGGCAAAGCTAATTGGGGGGTTCCAGTGGCATCATTTTAGCCCAGAATGAAGACACAACTCAAGTTGCTTAACAGGAAGAAAGAAAAAAAAGGAAGAAAGTGAATTTGCTCAGTTGTGTCCGACTCTTTGAGATCCCATGGACTGTAGCCTAACAGGCTCCTCCTTCCTTGGGATTTCCCAGGCAAAAACACTGGAGTGGGTTGCCATTTCCTTCTCGATACCTCTAAAGCTCTTGAGTTATGCAAGCCAGTGAATTCTCTAATGAATTATTTCTCACAACAGAAAGGATCTTAACCAATACATGAATACCCATAACCCAGAGCAAGAATCTTAGGAATGTATACCAAGTCTAAGACTAAGAGGTGTGCATGTGTGTGCTGTTTATGACACAGATAGTTTTACAATAAATTAAAATTGTATTTACTGAAAGGCATAACCAGTGGGTGGATAAACTTTGGTATGTTAAAGTGACACTGTGAAGGATATATGACTAATGATATAATTGCAAAGGCAGCCTTTTTATTCTTTTTTATTTTTAATTAAATACTTTTAAAATTTGAAGTATAGTTGATTTACAATGTTGTGTTAGTTTCTTTTTTTTTTTTGATATTTAATATTATAAATATTTTATTCTTTGAAATAAGTGCTATAATTATCTAACATCATTATTTTCATTGCAAGTTAATATACTGACCAACACTTGTACAGTAGTTTTTGTGTTTTGACACAGTAGATCATACTGTTCCTCTTTTAATTTTATTTTATTTATTTATTTATTTATTATTTATTTATTTATTTATTTTTTTTTAAATTTTAAAATCTTAAATTCTTACATGCGTTCCCAAACATGAACCCCCCTCCCACCTCCCTCCCCACAACATCTCTCTGGGTCATCCCCATGCACCTGCCCCAACTTCACACCAGTCAGAATGGCTGCGATCCAAAAATCTGCAAGCAATAAATGCTGGAGAGGGTGTGGAGAAAAGGGAACCCTCCTACACTGTTGGTGGCAATGCAAACTAGTACAGCCACTATGGAGAACAGTGTGGAGATTCCTTAAAAAATTGCAAATAGAACTACCTTATGACCCAGCAATCCCACTTCTGGGCATACACACGGAGGAAACCAGAATTGAAAGAGACACATGTACCCCAATGTTCATCGCAGCACTGTTTATAATAGCCAGGACATGGAAACAACCTAGATGTCCATCAGCAGATGAATGGATAAGAAAGCTGTGGTACATATACACAATGGAGTATTACTCAGCCGTTAAAAAGAATTCATTTGAATCAGTTCTGATGAGATGGATGAAACTGGAGCCAATTATACAGAGTGAAGTATGCCAGAAAGAAAAACACCAATACAGTATACTAACACATATATATGGAATTTAGGAAGATGGCAATGACGACCCTGTATGCAAGACAGGAAAAAAGACACAGATGTGTATAACGGACTTTTGGACTCAGAGGGAGAGGGAGAGGGTGGGACGATTTGGGAGAATGGGAATTCTAACATGTATACTGTCATGTTGTGTTAGTTTCTTGTGTACAGAACAATGATTCAGTTATACATAGAAATACATATATTCTTTTTCATATTATTTTCTGTTATGCTTTATTACAAGATATTGAATATAGTTTCCTCTGCAAAACAATAGGACTTTATTGTTGATCTATTCTATATGTAATAATTTGCATCTGTGAATCCCAAACTCCCATTCCTTCCCTTCTCCATAGCCTTCCCCCATGGCAACCATCAGTCTGTTCTCTATGTTTGTGAGTCTGTTTCTGTTTTGTAGATAAGTTCAGTTGTGTCATATTTTAGATTTCACATATAAGCAATATCGTATGATATTTGTCTCACTGTCTGACTTACTTCACTGAGTATGATAATCTTTAGTCCTGTCCATGTTGTTGCAAATGTCATTATTTCATTCTTTTTAGTGGTTGAGTAATATTCCATTGCATGTATGTATCACATCTTCTTTATCCATTCTTCTCTTGATGTGCACTGAGGTTGCTTCCATGCCTTGGCTACAGTAAATAGAATGTAGGGGTACATGAAAGGCAGCCTTTTTAGATGTTAATTAGGCCTGACCCTCCAGCTGAGGTCACTAGATCATCGTCCTTGTTCTATTCAAACTGTACCTGGAGTCTGGCTGGTTTCAAGGTCAACTGCAGATTTTTTTCTCCCTTTCCTTTCTTCCTGATGGAAATCTTGTCATCAGAGGCCTCTTTGTCTGGAATGCAACTGAGATCAGGATTTGGGGTTTGGATGAACATGCTGGTCCTGTTTCCCTTTTTCTACTCTCAGCAGTGATCTCTGACTAATGGGATTATGGGAGTTTTAATATTTTTTATTCTCTCAAGTTTTCTACTTTTTCTAAATCTTATTAAATGAGGACCAGTCTAAGAGGCAGGATGACAGAGACTCAAGATGATGTCTTTGTATGGAGGGTCCCAAAGGTGAAGACTTTCAGGATCTCTGGGGCAAGTCTGAGGTGTGGGAATCAGAGGTGATAGCAGGGAATGGGGGTTACAAAATCACAGATCTCCCTGCTGAGTGTGTGTTTAGAGTGGCAATCGTAAATGAGAGGCCAGAATGCTTCAGGGGGAAGCAGAGGGGGAGGTTTGGTGGTCTGAGGAAAAGATTTGCTATGGTTGATATTTTAAACACAATGTTTGTGTATGCTCAGTTGTGTCCGACTCTTTGAGACCCAATTGACTGTATAGCCAGTCAGCCTTCTCTGTCTGTGGAATTTTCCAAGCAAGAATACTGGAGTGAGCTGCCATTTCCTCCTCCAGGGGATCTTCCCAACCCAGGATTGAACCCATGGTCTCCTGTGTTTCCCACACTGGCAGATGGATTCTTAACCACTGCACCACCTTTAAGCTTGATAGTGGAACATTAGTAAATGGGAAAAATAATGGTTCTTAGGAAGGCCCAGAAGCACTTGGACAGAAAGCAGCTTTAGGAAATCTAGTTCTGGGGAGTCCTCATCGAAGTCTGCCCCAAACTGGCCCCTTAAAAGGATAGGTGGACTCGTTTGCAGGGCAGGAGTGGAGATGCAGATGTAGAGAACAGATTTGTGGACATGGCGGGGAAGGGGGTGTGGGGGATGGGGTGAATTGGGAGATTAGGATTGACACAGATACACCACCATGTGTAAAACAGACAGCTAGTGGGAACCTGCTGTATAGCAAGGGAGCTCAACTCAGTAATCTGTGATGACCTAGATGGGTGGGATGCGGGTGGGGTGGGAGGGAGGCTCAAGTGGAAGTGGGTACATGTATACACATGGCTGATTCACAGTGATGCACAGCAGAAACTAGCGCAACATGTAAAGCAATTATATTCTAATATAAATAAATAAATAAAATATAAAACTAAAAAAACAAAGGAAAAACCTCTGAGCTAAACCGAAGTCCACATTTTACAATTAAACAGGAAGAATGTTCATGAATGTGTCACGAATTCCTCCCCTGATGAGAAAAAAAGTTCTCCTTGACAGAACATCAAAATTGGTTTCATGGAGTTGAATTGATGCAGGTCAAGTGCTTTTGAGATCCCTCAGTGGAAAGAATGATAAAACTGCTAAGTGCAAACTATTCTTTATCCTTCATCTTTGAGAGATTCCTGGATCTGTCACAAAAATAAAAAGAATTTCAACTTTTGAATAACAAGTTTAAAGTCGATTATTCTTGATGGTTATCAGGATTTGTCTATAACAAAACAAAAATCTACACGTTCTGACAGCTTAATGTGTGTTTTTATGCATTCTTACTTTACCAAGTTGGAAAGGAAGCAAGTCATTTATTGTTTTTGTCATTTAAAAATTATTACTAAAAGATGTTTCATTGAAGGTTTTTGAATAAGGTAATGATTTTTATGGGGCTTCCTGCTTTCAGTGATGTGAACCAGGACCTTATTATATAGTTTCGTGAGAAATAAAGCCAGTGACCACAGCTTCGCCAACAATTTGTTTGCATTCTTATAATTTCTTTTTCTTTTTCATCTAATTCATTATTATCTAATGAAAGAATGGGGTGAAATAAGCATTCCTTAAGGCTCAAACATGTGAAGTGTTTTTCCTTTGTTTGTTTTGTTAAGGTTATTGTTAGTTTCAGACCAAGAGATTAAGACCTTAAAAATGATATTGTATTAAAATTCTGTAAATGTAGAGGAATAGATTTTATAAGGAGAATAACACTTTTTAGGGTCAGTTGAGATAAAAAGAATGTTTTCACTTACTGTAATTATAAGATGAAACTTTGAGCATGAGTCTCTGAGCAAGAGTCTACAATGTTGAAGAATAGATCTTAAAAGGAAAATTGCATTTTTTTTTAGATTCAGTTTCGGCAAAAGAAAATAAATTTTTATTTAGTGTAATTATAACATGAACCTTTCAGTATGAATCATAAAGCTCAATGTTCCCCTGAAAAGTCTCTCTCTAGCCTGTTAGTCTAATACAGTTTCTAATACAGTTTTTTTTTTTTGTTGTTGTTGTTGTTCCTACGACTTTTAAAAAATCTTTTTTTCCAAGAGTCAATTAACGGGCTTCCCTGGTGGCTCAGAGGTTAAAGCGTCTGCCTGGAATGCGGGATACCCGGGTTCGATTCCTGGGTCAGGAAGATCCCCTGGGGAAGGAAATGGCAACCCACTCCAGTACTCTTGCCTGCAGAATCCCATGGAAGGAGGAGCCTGGTAGACTACTAGTCCATGGGATCACAAAGAGTCGGACAGAACTGAACAACTTCACTTTCACTTTCTTTCACTTATAGTCAATTAACAATGTTGTGATAGTTTCAAGTGAACAGTGAAGGGACTCAGCTATACATATACATGTATCCATTCTCCCCAAACTCCCCTCCCACCCAGGCTGCCACATAACACTGAGCAGATTCCCCTGTGCTATAGGGTGCCTCCTTGTCGGTTATCCGTTTTAAGTAAAGCAATGTGTACCTGCCATACCAAACTTTTAACTAAGGTGAAATTTATATAATATAGCTAGTATTTTAAAATAAACAAATCTGTGGCACTGAGAACCCTCTTAATGTTATGCAATGAGCAACCCTATCTAGTTCCAAAATAGTCTTTTCTCTCCAAAATTGCCGTCCATTCTCTGCTAACCACCACTCTTCAATCTGTTTTTGTGATTTTAGCTGTTATGAATGTGTCATATAAATGGAATCATACAGTGTTGATATTTTGTTCCTGGATTTTTTCACTTAACATCATGTTTCCAAGGTTTGGTCATGTAGTATACATTAATATTTCATTCACTTTTATGAATGAATGATATTCTGCTGCTTGTATATCCTACAATTTATTTATCCACTAACCCATTAATTTGAATTGCTTCCATCTTTAAGCTATTGTGAATAGTATCACAGTGTGAAGATGTATGTCCTTTTATCTGGTTGAAGACCTTTTTTAATTTTTGTCTTGCACACCTAGGCTTGGAATTGCTGGGTCCCTTGGTAATTTTATGTTTAACCTTTTAAGGAATTGCCAACTCTCTTCCGCAGCTTTTAAACCGTCTCACCAACAAGGTACAAGGTTTATAATTCACTTACAACCTTGACAAGATGCTATTTTTCACTTACTGGATTTCAGATATCCTAGTGTATGTGAGTGGTGCTTCATTGTGGTTTTAGTTTGCATTTTCATAACCACTAATGATGTTGAACACCTTCTCATATACTTGTTGGTCATTTGTATATTTTATTTGAAGAAATGTCTATTTAAGTTCTTTTTGATCATTCTGTTGCTTATTTTGACCATTTAAAAAATCACGTTGTCATTTTCTTATTGAATTATATGAGTTATTTTTTTGTTCTGATTATCAGACAGACCCTTAGTAGATAGTGACTTATAAATATTTTTTCCTTTCTATGGGTTTCCTTTTTCACCTTATCAATAGCATACTTGATATACTGAAGATTTTACTATTAATGAAATCCAGTTTACCCACTTTTTCTTTTGCTTCTAATGCTTTTGTTGATGTAACTAAAAAAACTATTGCCAAGTCCAAGTCAGAAATATTTACTGTTGTGTTTTCTCTATGAGATTTATGATTTCTGCTCTTGTATAGGTCATTGATATATTTAGAGTTGATTTTTGTATATTGTGTGTGGTAGGGGGTCACCTTAGGCTATAATTTCACCAATATCACTTTTTAAATAATCAGTGTTCTTTACCCATTTACTGATCATAACGTTTTGTTGAGAGTCAATTGGCTATGGATGAATGGCTTCATTTTGGGGCTCTCAGTTCTATTCCACTGTGCTTGTGCTTATATTACATGGTTTATTATTGTAGCTTTGTCATGAGTTTTGAAAAGAACATATGTGAGATGTGTATAACGGACTTTTGGACTCAGAGGGAGAGGGAGAGGGTGGGAGGATTTGGGAGAATGGCATTGTAACATGTATACTATCATGTAAGAATCGAATCGCCAGTCTATGTCCGACGCAGGATACAGCATGCTTGGGGCTGGTGCACGGTGATGACCCAGAGAGATGTTATGGGGAGGGAGGTGGGGAGGGGGGTTCATGTTTGGGAACGCATGTACACCCGTGGTGGATTCATGTCAAGGTATGGTAAAACTAATACAGTATTGTAAAGTAAAATAAAGTAAAAATAAAAATTAAAAACAAAATAAAACAAAACAAAAAAAAAAGAAAAAAAAAGAAAAAAAATGAACATATGTAAGATCTTCAGGTTTGTTCTTCTATTTTTATATTGTTTTGGCTCTTGAAGTTTCTTTCCAAATTCTATATGAACTTGTTGACTGGGTTTTCATTTCTGTTAAAAAGACTTTGGGAATTTTGATAGGGCTTGTATTGAATATGTAGATTACTTTGGGAGTACTGCCATTTAAAAATGGTTAAGTGTTCACTACACAAACACTGCATATCTTTCCATTTATTTAGACCTTATCTAATTTCTTTAAAAATGTTTTAATTTTGAGTATATACATCTTACAATTTATTGGTTAAATTTGTTCTTAGACATTTTATTCTTTTGAATACTGTTATAAAAATGGACTCAAGTTATTAATTTCTCTTTGAATAGTTAGTTTCTGGCATGTAGAACCATAAATGATTTTTGTGAGACAATCTTGTATCCTGCAAAGTGTTCTGAATTTGTTTATTAACTTTACTGCTTTGACAGGATTCTTCTTTTCTATATGCAGAGCTGTGTCATTTGTGAATAAAGATTTTTATTCTTTCTGATGTGGATGCCTTTAATTCTTTTTCTTGACTAACTTTTCTGGCTAGACTTTTCAAACAATGTTGAATAGCAGTGATGTAGGTGAGCATTTTTGCTTTTTCTGTGTCAATTGAAATCAGTATGTGGATTTTTTTCTCCTTATTTTATTCATGTATTACACTGATTGGTATTCTTCTTTTAAAAATATTTATTTATTTAGCTTCACTGAATCTTAGTTGTGGAATGTGGGATCTTTCATTGCAGTATGTGGCTTCACTAGTTGTGGTACACAGGCTTAGTTGCTCCATGGTATGTGGGATCTAAGTTTCCCAACCTGGGATCAAACTCATGTCCCCTGCATTGGAAGGTCGATTCTTACCCATTGGATCACCAGAGATGTCCTCTGACTGTTATGTTGAACTAGCTTTCAGTTCAGTTCAGTTCAGTCGCTCAGTCATGTCTGACTCTGCAACCCCGTGAATTGCAGCACGCCAGGCCTCATTGTCCATCACCAACTCCCGGAGTTCACTCAAATTCAAGTCCATTGAGTCGGTGATGCCATCCAGCCATCTCATACTCTGTCGTCCCCTTTTCCTTCTGCCCACAAGGATCAGAGTCTTTTCCAATGAGTCAACTCTTGGCATCAGGTGGCCAAAGTACTGGAGTTTCAGCTTCAGCATCATTCCTTCCAAAGAACACCAGGACTGATCTCCTTTAGAATGGACTGGTTGGATCTCCTTGCAGTCCAAGGGACTCTCAAGAGTCTTCTCCAACACCTCAGTTCAAAAGCATTAATTTTTCGGCACTCAGTTTTCTTCACAGTTCAACTCTCACATCCATACATGACCACTGGAAAAACCATAGCCTTGACTAGATGGACCTTGTTGGCAAAGTAATATCTCTGCTTTTGAATATTCTATCTAGGTTGGTCATAACTTTCCTTCCAAGGAGTAAGCATATTTTAATTTTATGGCTACAATCACCATCTGCAGTGATTTTGGAGTCCAAAAAAATAAAGTCTGACGCTGTTTCCCCATCTATTTCCCATGAAGTGATGGGACCAGATGCCATGATCTTAGTTTTCTGAATGTTGAGCATTAAGCCAACTTTTTCACTCTCCTCTTTCACTTTCATCAAGAGGCTTTTTAGTTCCTCTTCACTTTCTGCCATAAGGGTGGTGTCATCTGTGTATCAGAGGTTATTGATATTTCTCCCAGCAATCTGGATTCCAGCTTGTGCTTCTTCCAGCCCAGCGTTTCTCATGATGTACTCTGCATATAAGTTAAATAAACAGGGTGACAGTATACAGTCTTGACGTACTCTTTTTCCTGTTTGGAACCAGTCTGTTGTTCCATGTCCAGTTCTGACTGTTGCTTCCTGACCTGCATATAGGGTTCTCAAGAGGCAGGTCAGGTGGTCTGGCATTCCCATCTCTTTCAGCATTTTCCACAGTTTATTGTGATCCACACAGTCAAAAGCTTTGGCATAGTCAATAAAGCAGAAACAGATGTTTTCCTGGAACTCTCTTGCTTTCTCCATGATCCAGCAGATGTTGGCAATTTGATCTCTGGTTCCTCTGTCTTTTCTAAAACCATGTTGAACATCTGGAAGTTTACAGTTCACGTATTGCTGAAGCCTGGTTTGGAGAATTTTGAGCATTACTTTACTAGCATGTGAGATGAGTGCAATTTTGCAGTAGTTTGAGCATTCTTTGGCATTGCCTTTCTTTGTGATTGGGATGAAAACTGACCTTTTCCAGTCCTGTGGCCACTGCTGAGTTTTCCAGATTTGCTGGCATATTGAGTGAAGCACTTTCACAGCATCATCTTTCAGGATTTGAACTAGCTCAACTGGAATTCCATCATCACCTCCACTAGCTTTGTTCGTAATGATGTTTTCTAAGGCCCACTTGACTTCACATTCCAAGCTTTACATACTGATAAAAACCCCAATAGTTAGTAGTGTATAATCCCTTTAATATGCTATTGAATTAGTTTTTCTAGTATTTTCATGAGAAATAATATTCACAAGAGATATGGTTTTTCTAGTAGTCATGTGTGGATGTAAGAGTTGGGCCATAAAAAGGCTGAGTGCTGGAGAATTGATGCTTTTGAATTGTGGTACTGGAGAAGATGCTTGAGAGTCCCTTGGACTGCAAGGATATCAAACCAGTCAATCCTAAAGGAAACCAACTGTGAATATTTATTGGATGGACTGATGCTGAAACTCCAATATTTTGGCCCCCTGATGGAAAGAGCTGACTTATTGGAAAAGACCGTGATGCTGAAGAATTTTCAAACTACCACACCATTGTGCTCAGTTCATATTCTAGCAAGGTAATGTTCAAAATTCTTCAAGCTAGGCTTCAGTATGTGAACTGAGAACTTCCAGATATACAAGTTGGATTTAGAAAAGGCAGAGGAATCAGAGGAGGAACCAGAGGATGCCAACATCCTTTGCGTCATAGATAAACCAAGAAAATTCCAGAAAAACATCTATTTCTACTTCATTGATTATGCTAAAGCCTTTGACTGTGTGGATCACAACAAACTGTGGAAAATTTTTACAGAGATGGGAGTACCAGACCACCTTACTTGCCTCCTGAGAAACCTGTAGCAGGTCAAGAAGCGTATTAGAACAGGACATGGAACAACGAACTGGTTCAAAATTGGGAAAGGACTACGTCAAGACTGTATATTGTCACTTTGCTTGTTTAACTTCTATGAAGAGTATATTATGCAAAATGCTGGGCTGGATGAATCACAAGCTGGTACAAAGATTGTGGGGAGAAATATCAATAACCTCAGATATGCAGATGATACCACCTTAATTGCAGAAAGTGAAGAGGAACTAAAGAGCCTTTTGATGAATGTGAAAGTGAAAGAGCTGGCTTAAAACTCAATATTTATAAAACTATGATCATGACATCTGGTCCCATCACTTCATGGCAAATAGAAGGGGAGAAAATGAAAACAATGACAGATTTTATTTTCTTAGGCTTCAAAATCACTGGGCACAGTGACAGCAGCCATGAAATTAAAAGACACTTGCTCTTTAGAAGAAAAGCTATGACAAAACTAGACAGCATATTAAAAAGCAGAGACATCATTTTGCAGACAAAGGTCTGTATTGTCAAAGCTATGATTTTTCCAGTAGTTATATACAGATGTGAGATTTGGGCCATAAAGAAAGCTGAGAGCTGAAGAATTGATGCTTTTTAACTGTGGTGCTAGAGAAGACTCTTGAGAGTCTCTTGGACAGCAAGGACATCAACCAGTTAATTCTAAAGGAAATCAACCCTGAATATTCATTGGAAGGATTGATGCTGAAGCTGAAGCTCCAATCATTTGGCTACCGGATGCAAAGAGATGACTCATTGGATAAGATCCTAATGCTGGGAAAGACTGAGGGCAGGAGGAGAAGGGGACAACAGAGGATGAGATGGTTGGATGGCATCACCGATTCAATGGACATGAGTTTGAGCAAGCTCCAGGAGATGGTGATGGACAGGGAAGCCTTGTGTGCTGCAGTCCATGGGGTAACAGAGTTGCATGTGTCTGAGTGATTGAACAACAACAACACAATCAAAATTAACATGAAGAACTTCTTTGACTCAACAATATTACTTCTGTGCATTTATCTGCAAATATAAGAATGCAAATGCAAATTATGTATGTATAATTTTACTCACTATTTGAAGTATCTAAGATTGGTAACAAAATAAATGTCCATTAATATGGAATCAATTAATTATATCATATTATATTTGAATCATAGAATGCCATACTTCTATGAAAAAATAAGTACAAAAAAGCTAAGTACAGAATGCTATATTAGTATGCTGCTGTTTGTATAAAATGAAAGTTAAGAATTTAAATTGTCTTGAAGTTTTAGAAATAGGTATCACAGGAAGCATAAATGACCTGAAAGTCCTCACCAGCCACGTTGACCCACAGTCTTACTTATCATGATTGCTTCCTGCAGAAACCCTAATTCTCTAAACCCGTGTCTTCCTGTCTCTCTCATTATATTTTGCTTTTTATTTCCTCACCTCACTTCCTAAAAACCCACAATGCGTGAAAATTTAGTTTTGAAGAACAATTTAACTTTTCTTTTCTTCCTTCAATTCTGATTTTTCTTATGATCTCCATGAGCCTCAGGAGAGCAGACCAGACAAAAATACCCTTAGGGCTGCTGGCTGTTGTAGCTATGAGGAGGCTGTGAATGCCGATAATACTTGTTCTTCTGTTATTTCCTATGCTTGAAAAACATGGACTCTGTGAGAAACTGATACTGGTTAAGAAGAGCTTGAAGAGGAAAAGTTAAAAATTTACACAACCTCCTGCTCCTTCTGCCTCTGTAACTCAGCTTGCTCCTTCCAAAGCCTAGATCAGGTAGGTTTCAGAAAGTGGGGACTCACAAGACTAGAAACTGGAGCTTATCTCACTTACTCTTGTCCTGCTCTTTGCAATCACCCAGCCCCTGCAAACCTGCAAACCCGCTTAATAATGCTTGTCCCTGTATAAAAACTCTGTAACCCCTTTGTTTGGGGCTCAGAGCTTGAAGTGTTAACTCCTCTGGGCCCACCGGTGTAATAAACCTGAGTTCTCCAACTCTCCAAGTGTGGTGATTGGTTTCTCGACTACTGGTTTCTACGACGAGCTAACCAGATTTTTTGAGAAGTATTAAAAAGGAAATTGAGTGCACTTACTTCTGCAGACTCGACAAAATTGAGACAGAAAATGTAGTGGAGAGAAGGCCATATTGACTTCAAATACAAGAGATTCCAATCACATAGCAGTTAACATTCAAAACCTTTATAGTTTAACAGAGAGAAGGCCGTGTTTGCTTCTTCAGGATGCAGGACACGTGAACTGACAGTCTGCAAACAGGATCTGAGAGTCAGCTCTTTTTCTAGTGCTAAGAGTCAGAAGACACTTTCTTTTTAGGAAGCCATGGTTGAATGGGCACATTCTGTGTACCTGGATCTGATCTTATTTGAATTTTGACTAGAAGAAACACAATCTCAGACGGAAAACCTGTCATCTCAGAGATAAAGCTGCCTCCCTGTACATGAGACATAACATGAGCTCCTTTCTCTGACATTAACATTAAACCAGGCTCCCCCAATGCTCTACCCATCTCCAGCCCAAACACAACTTTCACATCTTTTGATCATATAATGCTTTGTCTAACTCATTGGTTCTTTCTGTATATCGAAGTGGTAGGAATGAAAAATAAAAAATTAACAGCTGACCAGATCTCTTCCCCAGCTTCCACTTCAGTAATCTGGCAAAAAACCTGTGTGAACAGTAAAGCAGTGGATTGGAAAAACAAACAAACAAACAAACAACCAAAACTATGTGAACAAGATAGCATCCGAAGAAAGATCACAAGGGGTTGACAAGACTGTACACAGTGAGCTGGTGATGATGATTCCGAATCCCCATCTTCAGGAATATCTGATACCTCCCTTTTTCCCTTCCTCCCATTGCTAACCAAAATCTTCAGGCTTGGTTTTGGGGGGCACCAAATCCACTGTCTTGCCCCAGGTTCCCAGGATTCTGATTCAGCAACTTTCCACCAACTTTTGTGAGTACTGATTTTTTTTTTTTCAAGCTGAAATCAGCGAGGGCTGATTTGGTAACAGACATACTGTACTGAGAATAGCCTTGTGGGAATCCTGCCATACAAACAGAAGGAAGTTTCTAGGTGGCAACTTCTCAGAGGGTGAATAGAAATGAGGACCATGTTCCTGGCAGCTCTTTTTGCAGACGTATGTGACGACTGTCTTGTAGCTATAAGACATCGTGGATTCAGAGATGTGGGTGGTTTGCCATGAGCCCTTGCTGACAACTTGTCAGGAATGTCCATTTTTGCCCCACAGGTGACTTTGTGAGGTTTTCACAAATAGGGTTGCTTCTGGTCCTAGGTGACAACTGATGAAAAAATAGGAACAAATCCACTTCCCTCACTGTGGTGTGGCACCTGACTCTAGTCTGTCACTATGAGGGTGGCAGCTTTGTGGGGTTGCCTGTGTAAACTCTTTGGAAAAACTCTGATGCTCTCAGGTGAGGCTTAGCCCTGAGGGAGGCATGGGGCAGCATAGAAGCTGAAGAACGTGTGACTCTCCTAATTAACTGGTACATACCGAGAAAGATCCAAGTTCAAAGAGTTGGATGATTTTCCCAAGTCCTTTTATTTGCAGGTGTTACAGAAATCAGATTTTATTTATATTCTCTACTATAAAACATGTGCCTGTGGGTTAAAGAATGTTGCAAATTCACATGGATGCATAGGAGAGTAGAAAAATTGGGAACAGAACTCACCAATCTGAAACTGCACTACCAGTTATAATAAAATATCTATTACTCTGAGTTCATTTTATTGATTTAATAAAGTGCTAATCAGAGTTACCTTTCACTCCAGCTCCCAATAAACTTGTGAGAAGGAAGATATCATTCTGATAACCATCTCTCTCCCTGGTTACACTTTTCACAGACAAATGATGTTAATTATTTTTGGTGTATAATTCAGAAAATTTATGTACGAAACACTAATGCTACTGGATCTTGTTTTAAGCAAGTGACATAATATTGTTTATACTAACACATCTTGCTTTGTCACTCAATATTTGGGGACTCCTTTTCTAGCAGTATACTTAAATCTAGTTCATTTAATGATTGTATCTTAAAATTTTAATATATGCATTATAAATTATCTTTTCAGTTCTTATACATTTTCCTTTAGTTTTTAATTGAAATGATTTCTTAAAATTAAGCTGAATCCTAATTTTAAAGCAAAAATGATCATATAAATAAAGAGAAAATATATTTTTAATGATCCAGGGTTAGTGTATTGATCAAATCTAGGGAAGAATAATACATTTTCATTTTGAAGCTGCAGATCACTCAGAAAGAAAAGACTGACAGATTCAAATTTTATATAATTCAGTATTTTACAAAAATTTAAAATGATGCTTAAAGAATCCCCAGTATTTGCAAGAATAATTTTTGAATGCATCAAAAAGAATAATAGCATTTGGGAAATGTTATATCAATTTTTAAAGTAAATGAATTAGTCCTAGTTTGTTTAAGTTACTCAAAGACATTCATAAGAAATCCAAGTTCTCAAGAGACAAGTGGATGAAGTGCATTTCCCAAAAGAGGAAATATTTATGGTAAGCACACATTAACTTCAGTAGCAATGAAAAATACAAATTAAATTACACAGAGCAATATCAAGAAGCAATATGAAGTCAATAAATGTGATAAATGTAATACTCAGAAACAATGAAAACCTTAATTCTATAATATGTAGAAACTGAATACAAATTAGCAATCATTCAATGATAACAAATAATTAAATATATATTCTTACAGAATCTCAGAGACAAAGTGAAAAAAATAAAAATGGTTTTATAATATGTTTATGTGTAATAATTTTAAATATTGAAATTGTGTGTTATTCTTAATTTTAAAAAATAATAGGAAGAAATATTTAGGTGTGAAATTCCTAGGTCTGTCATTTACTTTTAAAGCAACAGCATTCTGTAATAGCTAATTCTCTGTTCTACCTGTATGTTGTGAGATTTGCCATTAGACGTGCTGTGATTCATGGGGTCACAAAGAGTTGGACACGACTGAGCGAATGAACTGAACTGAACTGAACTATTCTGTTTGATGTCAGGAAGCATTTCTAATTCCTCTCAGTGGTCTCCATACACAGGTGCTAACAGAAAAAACTGTCAATTTAAAACAATGAATCTGTCCACCTTTTGGTCCCTAAATGCCATAAAGAATATTTAAGGCCAATCAATTAAATGTAGAGCTTTTCAGAAGCTGAGTGATTTCCATTTCTGAGATATCCTTGGACATTAATAGAAAGGTGAGAAAAACCAGTACAGAAGATAATACGTATTATACAGCATACTAGTTTACAAGGGCTGAGAAACAAAATACTATGGGCTGTTTAATCTGAAATAATCAAAATTGCTCAATTGTAGTAAACAATACATGCCTATTTTCCTACAGTAATAGGAGCTAGAAGTCCAAGATCAAGGTGAGGCAGCTTTGATTTTGCCAGAGTTGTCTCTCCTTGGCTTGCAGACAGTTACTTTCTCACCTTGTCCATCCTTGAGGGCTCTTCCCCTTCTTATAAGGACACCAGCTGTGCTGGACTAGGGTTCCATCCTCATGACCTCATTTAACCTTTAGATGCCCTACAGTCATAATGGGGTTTAGGCCTTCAGTGTATTCTTTTTTTTTTTTAATTTTAATTTTTACTTTATTTTGCTTTACAATACTGTATGGTTTTGCCATACATTGACATGAATCAGTCACGCGTGTACATGAGTTCCCAATCCTGAACTCCCCTCCCACCTCCCACCCTATATCATCTCTCTGGATAATCCCCATGCACTAGCCCCAAGCATCCTGTATCCTGTATTGAACATAGACTGGTGATTCATTTCTTACCTGATAGTATACATGTTTCAATGCCATGAATGGTACACAGTTCAGACCATTACATGCAGCATATTTAAATACTACATTGAATAAGTTATCATTTTCAATAGCACATTTCATAGAAATATAGTAAACATTTATCTATTATAACTTTGAAGGTAATACCACATGGTAACATCTCAGAATCTTTGTGACTAGACGTCCTAGGTCAAATGACCACACTGCTTCTTCTCTCTCTCCGTGGTGTCTGGATTCTGCAATCACCACTAAAGAGGCCAGGTGATGCCCACAGGATATGTGGAGTTCGCATCTTTGGATGAAACTTAGACAGTGGGAGGGTGTTGGGAAGGTAAATATGGTCTCTTTTCTCTTTGGAGAATTGCACTTAGTAGCACCCTTGGATTCTCCCGAAAATCCTTCCAGAGAGGTTTCAGGTGGAGAGAAGTTGAGTGAACTCATTTTCATATTCCAGCATCAGACAGTACAGTGGTGCATTGTATTGCTTTGCTTTACTCTTGTTCATGTTCACTTTGTTTCATCTTGTGTTTCCTGCTCAGACTTGTACCCTCCCAAATAAAGTGTCAGCATTTTAATCCCTCCCTCAAGCTCTGCTTCTAACTCAGAAAACACAAGTTAATACAAACAGTGTGTGAAATGATTCTAGAAAACAAATCCTCAGGATGAGATTTAGGAGTTGGATTGCTCATCCATCTGAAATCATCCCTTGTGGGTGCTAAAAGAGGTGATAGTGCAACTGTGTACAAGCGTCTGTGTCCTTAACTTGTGAAGTAAAACGTTGACTCAGGAGTTAATGATGGGGAAATATGAAGATGCAGAAACAAAGAATAGCTGTTGGGCTAAGAACTGGTACCAATTTAGACTGTAATTTTGCCACATAGCAGAATCAGAGTCACCGAACTCCCAGTTCCCTGACAGATATAGATAAAGGCCTGAAAGATACAGACACACATTCCTAAGTTGTTTTTACAGGGAGATGAACACTGCTGACAACAATAGCATAGACACTAGACTGGTTGAAACCAGAAGGTTGAAGATGCTTGGAACTTCACCTTGATGCCACCAATCCAAGAACTGTCCCCATGTTGATCAAGCCCCACTCCTTGAACACTAGAAAACTCCTCACCACCCCTTCCATGGTGGGTCACGCAGCATTCGGGGTATTAGCCCACTGTAGCCCCCTTCGCCTGGCAAAGCAATTAAAACTACTCTTTTCTGCTTCACCCAAAACTCTGTCTCCATGTTTCTATTCGGCATTGGTGAACAGAGGCTGAGTCTCGACAACTATAGCTCTTGGGATGCAGTTGCACCAAAATGACTTAAACTTTTAACTGGTTGAATTGAAAGAAGGTGCAAGGGGACGGCAGAGATGTAACCTGATGCTTTCATCTCCACCCACCTAACCTCCATCTTCACTTGCTGCTAAAAGATGCCTCAGTCTGCTCATGCCCACACCAAGACTTTCTGCCTCTCTCTGTTCCTCTGAGAGCCTCTCCCCCATGGTTGTTGCCTCTGTCTGATTCTCAGGGTGAAACCACAGTGTCATTCTTGACTCCTGCCTTTTCCACAAGCTTCAAATTCTTGCCCGGAGAGAAATTCTAAGAGCAGGTGACATATCCTCTTCCTTGGCAGGTGGCCACTGGGCAGTGTCCAGCAGACCCCCATTTGGACCGAGCAGCCCACCCTACCATGGCCCCTCACTCTCTCCCACCAGCGCACCCCACAGTCACTGACCTGTCAGGGAGTTTGACCTGAGAGACACATGTAGGTGCTCTTGCTGCCCAGAGCAGGTGTTTATAGACCTCAACCCAGACTCAACTGGAAAGGGCTGCCCAGCAGGGTCAGGCTGTCCAGATTAGCCAATCCTCGTCCATCAGGTATTCACAGATGCTGAAAATGGGCTTTGCTGAGCCGTCTGAGGCCAAGGAACAAGTGTTGGATTCTGAGGGTGGGGTTGCATGTGGGGCTGCACAGGATGTTTTATTATGTATGTTTTCTTTAGCTATTATAATTCCCACCAAGAAACACATTTGTTAGGGAGAACCAGATGTGGAATGAAATAATCAGTACTACTAAATTTTCAATGCCACCCTTCTCCATTTTGATATTATTTTGTAAAATGTTACAGAGACTGCAGGAGTAAATACTTTATTTCTGTTACTTATCCAATGTCCCTACTGAATTCAGAAATATTCAGTGTTGGAGAAGGACCATCCTGAAATTATGTGATACAGTTTGTAGTTTCAAGAAATGCCATGGTCTGGGTAAGGATTTGCCTAATGACATAGAGAATTTCAGGTCTGGATTCTGAGCCTTTGATATTTAGAAGCTATTTTACCTTAATGATTAAAAAAAATATATAGTATAAATCCTGAATATTGTTTCTACAGAAGTAAAAACCATTGATGCTAAAGAAGATATGCATTTAAAAACTAACCTTTATGACTTTTATAATATTAATTTTCTTGTAATTGAATTATACTTCCTCAATCTGCTGAGTTGAATTTATTTGTATTCTTCTGAAGCATTATTTTTATAACACATTTCATAATTTTTTACTGCCTTTCCTGGAAGTGTTATAGCAACAGGATGGGATTGACTTTCCTATAAAAGGCTAAATTTGTATAATGTGTTTTTGCAATATATTTTATTTTTTATTAAACATCCATAAGCATTCTAGTATATGAAAATTCATATCTTCAAATCAAATTAATTAGAGTCAACTAAATTCAGTCACTTAAGTATTTTTTAAAACATTGCCTGTCTTTAAGATATCTGCTTATGTGGGAAAAATGATGAAAAATACATGGTATTTGCCTTAAATTTGTTCTTATAATGTGGATAAAGAGATGAAACTTAGTAAAACATGTGATTCAATAAGATAATGTTAAGGTCCATATCAGAGATAAAGACAAATTCTTATGAGAGTTAAAAAAAAGAAACATTTTATTTAGTTGAACTGGATCAGGAAGCTTATTGATCTTGAATGGTTTTACTTAAAGATGTGTCTGTATATTTTGAGGGAATTTATAAATGAGTGTCTTAAAAAAGAAGTTGCTTTCCTCTAAGTATTATAAATAATTTGTTTACTGATTTATTATAATTATTAATTTAGTTAATTATTGGTAGCATTGATTGTTATGTCTATTAAGTAGAAGCTCATAAGACAAAATGATAGGAAGCAGATAATTATCTCTGACATATTATTAAAAGTCCATTGGGCAATTTGATTTCCAATACATTTTTAAACTACTCATACATTTCTTGCTTACAATCCCAAGCATTATTTCTAATAATTTCTAAGACCAATAGTGATCAGATGTTAGTTATTCCTGTGTGATTATGTAGATACTTTAATGGCAGCTTGTCTCTGCTTGTCATACTCCTTTGAGTATATTTGGTCTTGACCTTTACAAATAAACCCATTAGATGTTATCTCCTTTTGTCATTTTCCCATGAAAGAATTGGGGCTTTTCCTGACTAGAATAGTCTCCAGCTCAGATCTGTAAGAAGTAGTAACCTATCTTTCTTTCTTCTCCTTAAACTTTTGAGCTATGACTACTGTTACACTCTTTATGCTATTTTGGTCTTGTGGTGCAGATTTTAAACTCTTTTTTAAAAACCCTCAAAATCTTAAGCCTTGATTTTTTGATAGAATTTAAAGCTCTTACTATTTCTCCTGGGAGTTTCCTACCAGTTTTTATTTTGCTATTTTTTACTGAGGCAGTTTTTCTTACTCTATATCCAAGCTTCATACACATTACACAAATGGTTCTCTAGCAGCAGGAACTCTGCAAGAACATTTAGAAAAATCCTCTTTTCTTTTCTGCTTTTACTTTCATTTTTCTTTATGAAATTCCAAAGAACAGTTCATGTGCTCCAATTCAGAAGAGTCTTATGGTAAAGTGACAGGTTGCACCAGTATTTATTTTGCCTGGAGAAAAATGTGAACAAATAAACCCAAAGGGTCTCTTTTCCTTGGAGAGGATATCATAACTTCTCTGTTGGATCCAATTTAGTCACAGATCTGAAAGCAGAATCCAAAACTCTATGGTTTATCAATCTGACTTGTTTAATGAGTATTTGGAGTCAATTGTTGATTGTTAAAATACAAACTAAATCTTAGGATGTGACATTGTATTGAAAGAAAATTGTCAAAACATAATCTCAATTTTATAATTTCATAATCAATGTATTGATATGCAAGTGTATGGAGATAAATTGGACCAATGTTTTAAAAGACTGTCATTTAGAACTTGCTTTAATTTTATTATAAGAATAATCATTTCCATCAGCTAGAGACACAGTAGTAGTTATTATTCATGTAAATACTTTAAAAAACTGTTCAAGTCTCTTTGGGAATAGTATAGATTCTAAAAAGGCATTACTCTTTACCATAATGATTGCAGCTATGAAATTAAAAGACACTTACTCTTTGGAAAGAAAGTTATGACCAAGCTAGATAGCATATTCAAAAGCAGAGACATTACTTTGCCAACAAAGGTCCGTCTAGTCAAGGCTATGGTTTTTCCTGTAGTCAGGTATGGATGTGAGAGTTGAACTGTGATGAAAGCTGAGCGCCAAAAAATTGATGCTTTTGAACTGTGGTGTTGGAGAAGACTCTTGAGAGTCCCTTGGACTGCAAGGAGATACAACCAGTCCATTCCAAAGGAGATCAGTTCTGGGGGTTCCTTTGATGCTAAAGCTGAAACTCCAGTACTTTGGCCACCTCATGCCAAGAGTTGACTCATTGGAAAAGACTCTCATGCTGGGAGGGATTGGGGGCAGGAGGAGAAGGGGACGACAGAGGATGAGTTGGCTGGATGGCATTGCCGACTCGATGGAGGTGAGTTTGAGTGAACTCCAGGAGTTGGTGATGGACAGGGAGGCCTGGCATGCTGCAATTCATGGGGTCACAAAGAGTTGGACATGACTGAGCATCTGAACTGAACTGAAACCATTTCTTCCTGACAAGAATAAATTTTTTCCTACCAAGTGGCCTTAAAATAGTTTATTTTATTTGCATGTACTTTTAAAAATTTAAGCATCATTGATTTATAATATTGTGTTAATTTCAAGTGTGTGGCAAAATGGTTCAGTGACATATGTGTATATATATACACGCACAATCCCAAAATAAGGCAATGCCAAAGAATGTTCAAACTACCACACAATTGCACTCATCTCACACGTTAGCAAAGTAGTGCTCAATATTCTTCAAGTGAGGCTTTAGCAGTATGTGAGCTGAGAAATTCCAGATGTTCAAGCTGGATTTAGAAAAGGCAGAGGAACCAGAGATCAAATTGCCAACATCCATTGGATCATAGAAAAGGCAAGAGAGTTCCAGAAAAACATCTACTTCTGCTTTATTGACTACACCAAAGCCTTTGACTGTGTAGATCACAACAAACTGTGGAAAATTCTTAATGTGATGGGAATACCAGACCACCTTACCTGGATCCTGAAAAATCAGCATACAGGTCAAGAAACTGAAAGTGAAAGTCACTCAGTCGTGTCCAATTCTTTGCAACCACATGGACTATACAGCCATGGAATTCTCCAGGCCAGAATACTGGAGTGGGTGGCCTTTTCCTTATCTACGGAATCTTCCCAACCCAAGGATCAAACCCAGGTCTCCCGCATTGAAGGCAGATTCATTACCAGCTGAGCCACAAAGGAAGCCCATATAGATCAAGAAGCAAGAGTTAGAACTGGACATGGAACAGTGGGCTGGTTTGAAATTGGAAAAGGAGTAGGTCAAGGCTGTATATTGTCACCCTGCTTATTTAACTAATGCAGAGTACATCATGTGAAATGCTGGGCTGGATGAAGCACAAGCTGGAATCAAGATTGCTGGGAGAAATGCCAATAACCTCAGATACACAGATGACACCCCGTTATGGCAGAAAGTGAAGACAAACTGAAGAGCCTCTTGATGAAAGTGAAAGAGGAGAGTAAAAAAGATGGCTTAAAACTTAAAGACAGCCTTTGGAATGGGAGAAAATAATAGCAAATGAAGCAACTGACAAACAACTAACCTCAAAAATATACAAGCAACTTATGCAGCTCAATTCCAGAAAAATGAACGACCCAATCAAAAAATGGGCCAAAGAACTAAATAGACATTTCTCCAAAGAAGACATACGGATGGCTAGCAAACACATGAAAAGATGCTCAACATCACTCATTATCAGAGAAATGCAAATCAAGACCATAATGAGGTATCATTTCACACCAGCCAGAATGGCTGCGATCCAAAAGTCTACAAGCAATAAATGCTGGAGAGCGTGTGGAGAAAAGGGAACCCTTTTACACTGTTGGTGGGAATGCAAACTAGTACAGCCACTATGGAGAACAGTGTGGAGATTTCTTAAAAAACTGCAAATAGAACTGCCTTATGACTCAGCAATCCCACTGCTGGGCATACACCCCAAGGAAACCAGAACTGAAAGAGACACATGTACCCCAATGTTCATTGCAGCACTGTTTATAATAGCCAGGACATGGAAGCAACCTAAATGTCCATCAGCAGACGAATGGATAAGAAAGCTGTGGTACATATACACAATGGAGTATTACTCAGCCATTAAAAGAATACATTTGAATCAGTCCTAATGAGGTGGATGAAACTGGAGCCTATTATACAGAGTGAAGTAAGCCAGAAAGAAAAACACCAATACAGTATACTAACACATATATATGGAATTTAGAAAGATGGTAATGATAACCCTGCATGCAAGACAGCAAAAGAGACACAGATGTGTAGAACAGACTTTTGGACTCTGGGAGAGGGAGAGGGTGGGATGCTTTGGGAGAATGGCGTTGAAACATGTATACTATCATGTAAGAAATGAATCACTACTCTAGGTTTGATACAGGATACAGGATGCTTGGGGCTGGTGCACTGGGATGACCCAGAGAGATGGCATGGGGAGGGAGGTGGGAGGGGTGTTCGGGGTTGGGAACTCATGTACACCTGTGGTGGATTCATGTCAATGTATGGCAAAACCAATACAGTATTGTAAAGTAAAACAGAAACAAAAACTTAACATTCAAAAAACTAAGATCATGGCATCTGGTCCCATCACTTCATGGCAAATAGATGGGAAAACAATGACAACAGTGGGAGACTTTATTTTCTTGGGCTCCCAATTCGCTGTAGTTGGTGACTGCAGCCATGAAATTAAAAGACACTTGCTACTTGCAGGAAAATATATGACAAAACTAGACTGCATATTAAAAAGCAGAAACTTTACTTTGCCAACAAATTTCCTTCTAATCAAAGCCATGATTTTCCCAGTAGTCATATGTGGATGTGAGTGTTGGACAATAAAGAAAGCTGATTGCTGAAGAATTGATGCTTTTGAACTGTGGTGTTGGAAAAGACTCTTGAGAGTCCCTTGGACTGCAAGGAGATCAAACCAGTCAATCCTAAAGGAAATCAGTCCTGAATTATTCATTGGAAGGACTGATGTTCAAGCTCAAATACTTTGGCCACCTGATACAATAACTGACTCATTTGAAAAGACCCTGATGCTGGGAAAGATTGAATGCAGGAGAAGGGGACGACAGAAGATGAGATGGTCAAATGGCATCACTGACTAAATGGATATGAGTTTGAGCAAGCTCTGGGAGTAGGTATGGACAGGGAAGCCTGGCGTGCTACAGTCTATGGGGTCGCAGAGTCAGACATGACTGATCGACTGAACTGGCATATTATACATATATAGGTATATAATATATGCTGCTGCTGCTAAGTCACTTCAGTCATGTCTGACTCCTACTGACCTCATGGGCTGCATCCTACCAGGCTCCTCTGTCCATGGGATTTGCCAGTCAAGAGTACTGGAGTGGGGTGCCATTGCCTTCTCCAAAGGAGAGTTACTGCTGCTGCTGCTAAGTCACTTCAGTCCTGTCCGACTCTGTGCAACCCACAGACGGCAGCCCACCAGGCTCCCCTGTCCCTTTGTTTCTCCAGGCAAGAACCCTGGAGTGGGTTGCCATTTCCTTCTCCAAGGCATGAAAGTGAAAAGTGAAAGTGAAGTAGCTTAGTTGTGTCCTATTCTCAGCGACCCCATGGACTGCAGCCTACCAAGTTCCTCCGTCTGTGGGATTTTCCAGGCAAGTGTACTGGAGTGGGGTGCCATTGCCTTCTCTTGAGTTGAGGTGCTTCCAAAAAAAAAAAAACTTTGATAGAGAAAATAGGAATGCTAAATCCCAGGAAGCCTGTAACAATCTACAATTGGTCCAAATTAAAGAAAAAACTGTCCAAACAATTTTGAAGTCTAAAGGAAAATGAAAACTAGTTTGTGAATTTTTGCTCTTGTAAAAAGTTACAAAATGTAGGTTTGGTCTCTTTTGCAATGTTCATATTATATTCATTTTTAATATGAAGAAATAGTTGGGTGAACGGTTAATACAGCCACAATAGGGAAAGTGGAGACGTGCCTGCAAACGGGGCTCTCTGCTCGGGGCTGAACGTGCTTGCAAATGAGGCATTCTGCCAAGGAGTCTGGACACAGCCTTGAGTTTAATGGTCCCTTGTAAACGAGGGAACATTCCCTTCCTGTGATAAGGAGGGAGAAACGGCTCTGGACAGACTCTGCAGTAAGCCGGAATTTCACTCCCTTTTGCTGTACGATAACATTTATGCACATGCGCTATACTGAGAAGGCTTAGTCATACAGTCTGGAATTCTGCCCAGGGGGTCTATATAAAAGTAAACCGCAAGCTTGCTTGCACAGTTCTTTTTCCTCTGGCCAGAGTGGTGTCTGTCTCTTGTGTGTCTCGTGTGTTTTGTCTTTGTGTCATTTCACTTGTAATCTCCAACAGTTGGGTTTTTCTCTCCTACCATGTTCTTCTAGCATAACTGATCAGCAATTTTCTATTTTAGCTATTTTAATAAGTACCTGTTAATCAGCACAGTAAACTCAGGGCTGAACCATATACACACATCTCATAAATGGAACATTTTAGGATGTGTGTATATAAGACAATATGTAAGTAACTGTCCCTCTACTTGAAAACTTGTTCCCAAATAAAAATTATAAAACATCCCTTTCAGTATATATATATGTGTCTTTGAGTTTGCTCCTGTTTTGTAAATAGATTCATTTGTATTATTTTTTAGATTTCATGATGTTATATAATATTTGTCTTTCTCTAACTTACTCCACTTAGTGTGATAATCTTTAGGTCCATCCACGTTGCATAAATGGCATTATTTCATTCTTTTTTATGGATAAGTAATATTCCACTATATATATATATATATATATATATATATACACACACACACACACCACATATATATATATATACACACACACCACATCTTTTTTATCCATTCATCTGTTGATGAATATTTAGGTTATTTCCTTGATTTTGGCTATTGTAAATAGTACTGCTATGAACATGGGAATGCATGTGTCTTTTCAAATTAAATGAGTTTTCACCTTTTCCAGATATACACTCAGGAGCAGGATTGTTACATCCCACTATCCCAATATGGTAGCTCTATTTTTAGTTTTTAAAGGAGACTCCATACTGTCCTCCGTAATAGGTGCACCAATTCACATTCCCACAAGCAATGGGAAAGTTCTCTTTTCTCCACATTCTCTCCAAAATTTATTATCCATATACTTTTTGATGTTGGACATTCTGACCGGTGTGAGGTGGTGTGATTTGTATTGTATCTCTTTAATAATAAGTGATGTTGAGCATCTTTTCATGTGCTTACTGGCTATCTGTATATCTTTTTTTGGAGAAATGTCTATTTAGGTTTGTTGCCCATTTTTTAAATTGGGGTGTTTGGGTTTTTTTGGATATTGAGCTGTATGAGCTATTTGTATATTTTGGAAATTAATCCCTCATCATTCACTTTACTTACAAATATTTTATCCCATTCCATAGGTTGTCTTTTAGTTTTGTTGATGGTTTTCTTTGCTGTACAAAAGGTTTTAAGTTTCATTAGGTCCCATTAATTTTTTCTTTTATTTCTATTACCTTGGGAGACTTATCTAAGGAAATATTCCTATGATTTATGTCAGAGAAATTTTTGCCTATGTTCTCTTCTAGGAGGTTTATGGTATCTTGTCATATTTAGTCTTTAAACCATTTTCAGTTTATTTTTATACATGTTGTGAGGGAGTTTTCTACTTTATTGATTTATGTAAGACTGTCTAGCTTTCTCAACACCACTTGCTGAAGAGACTGTCCTTTTTCATTAAATATTCTTGCCTCTTTGTAGAAGATTAACTGATCATAGGTGTATGGGTTTTTCCTTGGTCTCTCTGTTTCCTTGATCTATGTGGCTGTTTTTGTGCCAGTACTATTCTGTGTTGATTACCATAGCTTTACAGTATTTTCTGATTTGTAGGCGTGTTATACCTCCAGTTTTGTTCTTTTTCTCAGGATTGCTTTGGCAGTTCTGGGTCTTTTATAGTTCTGTATACCTTTTGAGATTATTCTAGTTCTGGAAAAATGTCATGGGTAATTTGATAGGGATTGCTAAATCTGTAGCTTGTTTTTGGTAGTATGGCCATTTTAACAATATTAATTCTTCAATCCAAGAGCATGGGATATCATTTCATTTCTTTGAATCATCTTCAGTTTACTTTAATAATGCTTTATAACATTAGGTCTTTCACCTCCTTGGTTAGGTTTATTCTTAGGTATTTTATTAATTTTGACACAATTTTAAGCAAGATGATTTTTTACTTTCTCTTTCTGATATTTCATTGTTAGTGTAAAGATATGTAACAGATTTTTGTATATTAATCTTTTATCCTGCTACTTTCCTGAATTCATTTATCAGTTCAGTTCTAGTAGTTTTTGTGTGGAGTCTTAAGGATTATATATATACTGTATCATATCATTTGCACATAATGACAGTTTTACCTTTTCCCTTACAATTTGGGTATCTTTTATTTCTTTTTCTATCTAATTGCTCTGGCTAGAACTTTCAATGACAAGTTGAAGGGAAGTGATGAGAGTGGACATTCTTGGCCTTGTGCCAGAATTTGGCAGGAAGGCTTTCAGATTTGAGTATTATATTGGTTGGGGGTTTGTTGTGAGTGTCTTTTATTATGTTGAGATATGTTCTCTCTTTACTCATTTTGGCAAGATTTTTGTCATGAGTGGAGGTTGAATCTTATCAAATGCTTTTTCTGCATCTATTGAAATAGTCATGTGGCTTTTGTCTTTCTTTTTGCTGATGTGGTGTATCACACTGATTGATTTGCATATGTTGAAAAATCTTGGTGACCCTGGAATGAATCCAACTTGATGGTGGTATATGATATTTTTTATGTATGTTGGATTTGGTTTGCTAAAATTTTGTTGAGGGTTTTTGTGTTTATATTCATCAAAGTTATTAGCCTTTAATTTTCTTTCTTTTTTTTTTTCTGGCTTTGGTATCAGGGTTACAGTGGCCTCATAGAATGAATTTGGAAGTCTCCACTCTTCTTTGATCTTTTGCCAGTTTGAGAAGGATCTGTATACGATCTCCTTTGTATGTTTGGTGAACAATAAAGTGAAAGTAAAAGCTTTTTGGTCATGTCTGAACTCTTTGTGACCCCATGAACTCCTTGTAGCCTGCCTGGCTTCTCTGTCCATGGAATTTCAAAGGCAAGAATACTGGAGTGGGTAGGTTTTCCTTTTTCCAAGGGATTTTCCCAATCTAAGGATTGAACCCAGGTTTCTTGCATTGCAGGTAGATTCTTTACCATCTCAGCCACCAAGGAAGCCCACAGTAAATGATAGCTATTTAGAATATATTTTAAATAAAGATGTAAAGGGTGAATACAGTTTCTAAATCCATAATTTTCAACAAGCTTTGTAGGATCCAGCCAGAATGTTGAATGCCTGAGGCAAAGTGTGATCTCACTTGCATACGCATACAACTTCTTTGCCTATCTTTTACTTCATCGTAATCACTTTGGGGTTAAATTCAACTCTCATCTAGCCTGTGCTTCCATCTACACAGGTGACCACAGTTGGAAGAAAACAGGCATCCATGTCAACTGCCCTCAATTGAAATTTATGATCACTAATCTTCTGTGAACCCATGTTCAACTGCCATGCTATATTTCTGTATATTCACTCTTCAACTTTCCTAATCAGCTCTTTTATAGCCTCTCTTCTGAAATCTTCAATGGCTTTTTCATCATCCTTACTCTCAGCTGATGAGCTTAATTTTATTTTCACTGAGAAACAGGATGCAATCACAGACCATACACAAGCTCATTCTTTTGCATCTTCTCATTTAGTGCATCTGGCATCTTTGCTCTTCCCTCTTTTGAAGCAAAATGTACTATTTGCATTTCTGACTTAGGACAACAACTTCATCTGTGAGTCAAACCCCATCTATCTGCTATAAAGGGCATGATAGCAGTCACTGTTCCTTTACTCAGATGCATCATCATTTTTCTTTCTATACTTTGTCTTTCTCATCATACACATATACTACTTTTCTCCCTTATTAAATCAAAGCAAAACAATGAAAAGCAGAAGTGTTCATTCATTATCTGTTCTGACTACCTCTCTGTATCCCATTCACAGCAAACCCTTTCCAGAGTAATATCTACCTTTTGGCTCCAATCTCTCTCCTCCTGTTTTCTTTGGATTCTCATTTACCTCTATTTCTTATTCTTGCCTTTCTGTGATGACTACTCTTGTCTAGATCTTCAGTTACTGTTCACTGCTCACACAAATCTTGTCATACTTGATCAGCGTCTCTGGACATAGTGAACCCCCTATCTTTCTGTTCAGGTCACGTTGGCTGCTGTGTCCTCATCTACCAAATCTACCAGTGTTGGTCACAGGATTGAAAGTGAACGTTCCTTAGTCATGTCCAACTCTTTGTAACCCCATCACCTAAATAGCCCATGGAATTTTCTAGGCCAGAATACTGGAGTATTTCCCTTCTCCAAGGGATCGAACCCAGGTCTCCTGCGTTGCAGGTGAATTCTTTACCAGCTGAGCTACATGGGAAGCCCAAGAGTACTGGAGTGGGTATCCTATCCCTTCTACAGCAAATCTTCCCAACCCAGGAATCAAACCAGGGTCTCCTGCATTGCAGGCGGATTATTTGCCAATTGAGCTATCAAGGAAGGTTGAGTCTTTGGACTTCTCATCCTATTCAAACTCATCCCCTAAATGTTGACCCCATGTTTGTGAGTAATGTTTGTATGCTAATGACCCCCAAATATATCCTGCCAGTCAAGAGTGCTGACTATTTATTAGGCATCCGGTCTCAACACATCCCACACTGATCTTCCTTTAAAACTGCTTGCCACTATGCCTTTCCAACTTAGTAAATGTCAACACCATTTTTAGAGTTGCTCAGTACAAAACTAAATTCATCTTTCTTTCACTCCCCATATCCAGTCCAGAAGTAAATAAAAATGCATCCAGAATCTGGTTATACCTTAGTCATTTCCTCCTCAGACATCATCTTCTTTTTCTTGGATATTTATAATAGTTTTTCTTGCCTGCTCTGCTCCATGGCATTTCTCTTGTTGACCTTTCCTCAGTGTAAAAGACAGAATGGTAAAAAGTCAGCTCACATTATTCTTCTGCTCAAAACTCTTTCAGAGCTTTTCATCTCAGTCAGAATAAAACTTAAAGCCCCACAAATTTCTACACACTACTCCTGAGGTCATCTTCTGTATCATTCTTTAATTTTCACTCTGTTTCAGGTCACCAGCTTCCTTGCTGACCACCAAAATAACTAGTGTCACTCTTGATTTGGGTCTTTGTACTTGCTGTTTCAAATACCTAAAACTTTTTATCTAGATATATGTTTTGACTATTCCTTACACTTTCCACTCAAGTGTAATTCTTTTGTTGAGGCATCTCTGATCACTTTATCACTAAGCTTCCCATCGCTCTTCCCTGCTTTATTTCTCCATAGCACTAATTCCCATCTAAGATATTATAGTGGACCCTGGAGCAACACAAGCTAGAACTATGTGGGTCTACTTACACATGGATTATTTTTCAATAAATACATAGTGTTATAGTACCACATGATACATGGTTTGTTGAATCCACAGATACATGAGCTGCAAATATGAAGGGGCAACAGGAGGATTTTTCACCACACTGGGGTGGGTTTAAGGTCAACTGTACATATTTTACTTCTTGATTTGTTTATTGTTTGTCTCTTTCCACTGAAAAGTAGATTCCAGGAAACTAGGTTTCTTATTAGTATTGCACAGTGGTTAGAATATAGAATATCTGGCATACAATGTTGCTTAGTAAATATTAGTATGTGTATAGTGTATGAACCTGCCTGCAATGTGGGAGACCCAGGTTCGATCTCTGGGAAGAGATCCCTTCTCTCATGGGAAAATCCCCTGGAGAAGAGCATGACAAGCCTCTCCAGTATTCTTGCCTGAAGAACTCCATGGACAAAGGAGCCTTCTGGGCTACAGTGCATGGGGCCACAAAGAGTTGGACATGACTAAGTGACTAACATTTTCACTTTCATTTTTATAGTGGATGAAACAGATGTATGGATGGATGGAGGATACACTGTACTGTTTAAATAGAATCACTGTTTCCTTCCAGCTCATTCATTAATAAGTACTGATCATATACTAAGCTAAATTTTGGGGTCAAAAAATTAACATTACACAGTCCCTGTCTTTGAGAAACCCTCAAGTTAACTAGTGAGGTATATTACTAAAAGGATCGCCATTATGATAGAATGTGGAGGATTTTGTTAAACAGGCAAACATTTGATGAAATCAGTCAGGATGAATCTTGAAAAATAAGTAAAAGATAAACAAGAACATGGCAATTTGGGAGAGATGGCTCAGATAGTGAAAGCAGTGTGAACAGGATCCTTAGGTGAGAAAAAGCATGTGATGCTCAGAGTGGGCTGCCAAGTCCCTCAGGGAGAAAGAAGTAAAGGGTGACAATGATCCTGCCAAAGGCAGCAATGGTGTTTTGTGATTTTAAATAAAATATATATGTCATCTCATCTGGGAAACATAAGTGACCTAAATCATTCAAAGCTATGATTTTTCCACTAGTCATGTACTGATGTGAGAGTTGGGCCATAAAGAAGGCTGAGCACCAAGTAATTGATGCTTTTGAATTGTGATGCTGGAAAAGATTCAAGAGTCCCTTGGACAGAAAGGAGATCAAACCAGTCAATCCAGAAGAAAATCAATGCTGAATATTCATTGGAATGACTGATGCTAAAGCTGAAGCTCCAATACCTTGGCCACCAACTCAGTGGAAAAGACCTTGATGCTTGGAAAGATTGAAGGCAAAAGAAGGGGGCAGCAGAGGATGAGATGCTTTAGATAGTATCACCAAATCAATGGACATGAATTTGAGGAAACTCCAGGAGATGGTGGTGAAGGACAGGGAAGCCTGGCATGAAGGTCATGGGGTTGCAGAGAGTCAGATATAATTTAGTGACTGAACAACAACATCAAAAATCATTCAAAATTAAGCATATAAGCACTTCAAATTGTTTTAAATTAAAGCCCAGAATATCCCAATTTCTTTCCAGTAAGAAAAAAATCATTAGAAAACAATTCTCCAAAGTACTCTTTTCCAAATCCCTAGAACTGTTTGGGAAAAGAAGTTAACTACATTTTTAAAGTGATATATATATATATATACACACACACACATATATATATATATATATACACACATATATACACATATACACACACACACACACACACACGCACACACATATATGGGCTTCCCTGGTGGCTCAGATGGTAAAGAATCTTCCTGCAATGCTGAAGACCTGGGTTTGATCCCTGGATTGGGAAAGAGCCGCTGGAGGTGGGCATGGTAACCCACTCCAAGTATTCTTAGAGAATTCCCATGGAGAAAGGAGCCTGGTGGGCTATAGTCTACAGGTTTTCAAAGAGTCGGACATGACTGAGTGACAAAGCACACATACATATAGATATGCCATATTTTTCACATCAAATTCAAAATGTTTTTGCAAAAGTAGATAGAATAATAAGCAGGTGGATCCTTAATAAACACTCATAGATAGTGATCTTTATGACATAGATGCTAAAGAATTATTTCCAGTGTCTAAGGTATGATTTGGTAACTCCTTGTTTACCATTCATTCTCCAACACCACTGCCAAATCCAAGTTTGAATCAAAATCTCTGAGGGTGGGGCTAAAAGATCCGGATTTTAAACAACTTTTCTATTGATTCCAATACAAATAAGATTTTAGAACCTTGGCTTTCAAGTTGTAGGTTACGTGTATGTGAGAGAGAAAAAGCAAGTATGCTAGAATTCAGAGATATTTGCTGTTCTTCGTTTAACTTCTCATGTAATGCAGGATTTTCTGTTATGAAGCCACAAGCAGACAAGCAATAAGGCCTTATCGAGGCATATTTTAGCTCATGGACTATGTCTCCCGTTTCTATTTGTGTCTAAGATTTGCTTCAGTAGGCTCTGACGTAATAGGTGTTCAATGAATAATAATGATGATATAATAACTTTTTCTAACCTTAATCATTCTTGCTTTAATTTGAATTAATTTTCTCTATTTTGGTTATTTGTAAGTTTAGAGGAATCTGATCCACCATTTCATTACCAGAATTGATGTAACTAGACAATGACTGTTGATTGACACTGATTTTTTCACTTTTCTCTCTGAAGAAGTCCATATTTCTCTATCTTTTAAAAATAATTATTTTACATAATTTTATTCTATTCATCTATATCCCCTTCAACTTCATCACATCTCTTTAAATGTGCATTAAGTGGCTTTCCTGGATCTAGACTTCTATGTGACAAAGATCAGATTACATCTCTCAGAAGGTGCATCCACATTGCCTAACCACTCTACTAGAAAGTGGAACTGTGACTTTTGGTCACATTTTCTTGGTTGGTGAGAACTTAGTTATATGGTTACCACTAACTTTGAGGATGGTTGAGATATATTACCAGGGATATTTCTGGGAAACATATCTGGGAATAATATCACAGGGTAACTATTGTGATCGGCTTTTTGTTTCTATTGAGGAAAGAAAAAAGCATACATTTGGGTACACAAACAACACAACTCTAACACTCTTTATGGGGTTAAGGGAAAACCATTGATCCAAATTGGCTAAGATTACACTTTTATGATGATAAAATTTTATTGCATGCTTTTTTTTTCTTGTATGGAAATGATCATATAATATTTCTTCCCTAGTCAATAAGAATTCAATTTGACTCTCTAATATTAAGACTTCTTGAATTCCAAGAATTACTTAAAACTCATAAGTTTTCTAGTGAATCCATCACTGGATTTAATCTACTAAAACATTTTTAGGATTTCTGCATGTATCTTTATCAATAAGACTAAATTTAATTTCCTTTTTAAATATAGTATTGCTCTAGTCCCAATAAAAATAAAATAATATGGGTTCATCAATTAGGTGATCTGAGGATCTTGCCAGAGGTTTTTCTGTTTAATTAGTGTTTTCAAAAGTCCTTTTTGGCTTGTTGAATTTCTCTTTGTCATCTATGCCCTTTTGTTTTTGTCTTAATTAGTATCTTTAGCCTTATAACTTACCTTTTAACAAATTATTGGTGATTTCCTAAGTTCTTCTCTTAACTTTGATTATGTGCTCAAATTTATCTTCAGGCCAAATTTTCAAAAATAAATTTAATACTTTGCTCTTAGTACTTTAAAAACATCCTTTATTGTTCAATTTTAAGTATTTACCAATTGACATATTATTTTTTCTAGTTCATCTAGAAATTTGTTTCATAAAGTTTTAAACACATTAAATTTAAATTTATCTTTTTATATTGATTTCTAATAGATTTGCATTGTAATAAGGAAATATAGCCTGTATGACCTTCACTGTTTGTAACTTGTTAGATTCACTCTAATTCTAAATATTTATAGAATAAATGTTATAGAATAACATTTGCATGGTTAATGTTCATGAATTTTTATGGTTGCTTGAAAATAATGTTTTCTTGAAACAATAGAAATATTGAGTCTCAATGTTTTGCGTTCAATTTTTTAACTATCAAAATTGTCTTTTCAAATTCCAGTGTGAGAGATTGTTTTAAGAAAATTTTTCCATCTTTTCTTTTTGACTGAAAACAATTTATTAACATTTTTGAATGATAATTGAAGTTGGTGCAAAACCAGAGAGTATCATTTGTTTTCAGCACTTCAAAGATGTGTAACACTCTTCTGGATTCCATTGTCGTTGAGTAGTCCTCTATCACAGAAATCTCTATTACTCTGTAGATAATCCCTCTTTTTCTCTATGATTGCTTTTAGGGGGCACTCCATAGTTTAATGGGTTGTGCTCATTTATTACAGGCTGAATAGTGAAAAGTGATTACTATTTATGGCATATATACTAAATTATGAAAAAAATGTGACCAACATCATGTCAGTCAAAAACTCAAAATAATTATTCAAATAAACACAATTACTTGTTATATTAATAAAAGGTCAAAACTTTTTAGAGCTCCCATATACTTGCCTTATGAGATGACTAGTTTTCTTCTGGTTGTTTATTCTGTAGTAAAAGCTGGGTAGGAAAGGAACAAAGGACTGTAGTATTCTTAAATCTGTGCCACGTTAAAATTAACCATGGGTAATAAAAAGCAAGCCCTAACTTGTGGACTGTATGTAAATATTTCTCAGTCTATAGGCCCCAAGCTCCCAATTCCTGTATTAGTTAATTTCTATTATTAACTATCCTACTTTTCTATAAGGTACTCTTTATTTAAAATAATTGCCTAAAATATTATGATCTATAATTTTTCATCAAGTGATAAAAGAAAAAGACTGTTGTCACACTTCAAGTGGTATTTAGTGATGGAATTATATTAATCTCCAGCTTAGAAAATCACTAGGTTTTCTCAGCCAGTTTTTCCTAGTTTCTTATTTATAATAGCATGGTATAATAATAGATTTTCTTTTAGATATTAAAATAGAGAAAGGCAGTTAGGAAGCATTATGAAGATTGAAAGAAGTCTCTAGGAAAGCATAATTCCTTATTCCTGGGGTTTCTTCATTATCTGTAGCTTGGTTTTAAAGATGCTTGAACACATATTTTAGCAAAATCAGTACACTGAGGCTATAATTTAACATTTTGGTTTTTCAGAAATAGCTTAGCTGTACTAATTCCTAATTACTTCCTTCATAGCATTTTAGAAAATTTTTGTTAACAGTAAATGTCATGAACATGGGTGAAAATTCTGAATCTCAGTTTTCAGGCTGACATTGGCCATACTTTTGCATCCATTGTCCATCCCAGAGAACAGTTCAATCAGTCTCCGAATAATTTATCATACATAATGTTTTCCCTCAACAGTTTTCCTTTCTAAACAACTCTCTCAAGCTCTACTGCCCAGTAGGGTAGGCTCTAACCACATGTTCCTAAATTTAAAATAAAAGTAAGCTTCAAAATGCAGTTCCTCTCTCCCATTAGCTACATTTTAAGGCTCTCGATGGCCACACATGGACAGTACAGTTAGGAGCATCACCACCATCAGTGGAGGTTCTCTTGGACATGCTTCTGTAGTGGTGACATGCTTTCATAAGAGGTTCATGCACAGTGCTTTTCTATTAGAAATAGTAATTGTAATGGTTACAGAAACTATCCACTAGATTCACTAATGATGAAGATGAATGATTTTATTAGAAGCGTATTTTAGTAAGACTATCAGGAAAGTGACAGATAAAATAGAAAGTCTGGGTTTTTTCCAATATTCGATTAGTTTCATGTGTACAGCAAGGTGATTTGGTTTTATGTATATATATATATCCATCAGTTCAGTTCAAGTTCAGCTGCTCAGTCGTATAATTAAATGATGTGAGGCAATCATTAAGGAAACTAAAAAGTAAGGTTTGTAAAGCCTAATTTTTAGTTTCCTGGTAAAGCATTGCTCTTTCAAATCCAGATAATTTACTATATTCTTCTTAATTTTTGTATTACTCCAAAGTTTATTACTTTTGAGACATTGTCTAACTAGTGTATATTTTCAAGGAAGAAATAGGTTCCTCTATGCTATGGTCTATGGCAATAGTCATATCTCTTTGAAGAAAAAAGAAAAAAGAAACATTTTCATGATTATTTTGCATATAGTAAGGAAGAGCTCAGAAATAGACTAGTATTTCATGGTTTTATAAGGTTTCCTCTTAGCTAAATGTGAAGAAGGATCCTTTTGTTGTTCTTTTTTTCGTGCTTCTATATCTATCCATTTATTTGCTGTTTCTCTATTCAAGAAAGATTTCTTTCTCATAATTTTCCCCACATTTTCAATGAAAAGATACATAATTTTTCTTTTTTCCCATTGTGATAGTCATTTGGCAAAAAAAAAAAAAAAAAAAAGAAAAGAAAAAGAAAAAAAAAATGTAAAGCCTAGGCTATCCATTGAACAGTGCAAACCTATGTTTCTGTGTGAAGTTTATTCCGTTGGTTACTGGGAAACCCTCTGTGAGCCATTAAGTAGAAGCAGTGAACTTCTAGAGCCACACATAAACTATAAACCTACATGAACCTTGGTTGTCCTCATGTCACACAGGCAGGATCAGACACTGCATTTTAGACAGCTGAGCACCATGAAATACTGTACCTTGCCTCTCAGAAGGAAACATGGCAAAAATAAGTAAATATGAAAATAAATAGAATACTCTGTTGAATTTTTCTATTACTTAGTACTACTAATTCTGTACAATTCAGACATTCATATAATGTGGGTCAATATATATTACTCAAAAATCTTTCATACTATCATGTATATTAAATAATTTTATTAGAAATTAAAAGATTGTTAAATGTACTCTCCTTAGACACAACAATTGTGTTCTATTATTAGGAAATATTAAGCCTCTATACAGAAGTTTAAAAACAAGTATATTTAACTATAGATACAGATATTGATAGATATATGTATTATTATTATAGCTTCCTTATAAGCTACCTTCTACACAATAATTATTCCCTTTGAAGAAAAAGAGAGAGCAAGAAAAAGAAATAAATAATTTCATGATTATTTTGTATGAAGTAGGGAAGAGCTTAGTAGGAAGCATCAGGAATCCGCCTTCCCCACTAGGCCACAATTGCCCTGAAAGCAACAATTGCACGCTCTGATGTAAATATTTGGAACTATGGAGTCCACTGAGTGCTGGACTCAGAGGAAGGCTTGCGTTGTTAACTGCAGTTAATTTTGGTAAATTTCAGCGTATATATGTATCAGCAAACTCTAGGGGATGGTGAAGGACAGGAAAGCCTGGCATGCTGCAGTCTTTCATATTGCAAAGAGTTAGATATGACTTTGTGACTGAACAACAACAATGTATAAAAATATAGAAAAGTGGTAGTGGAGATACCTGAAGAGCTATTTTGTGCTACATTGTGTGTATATATATATATATATAAATATATATATATATAAATATACTGTATTATGTATAAAATATACTCTCATGTATGTATGCATCTGTATGTGTATATCTATATATCTGTATATGTAATGCTCAAAATTCTCCAAGCCAGGCTTCAAAAGTACATGAAATGTGAACTCCCAGATGTTCAAGCTGGATTTAGAAAAGGCAGAGGAACCAGAGGTCAAATTGCCAACATCCGCTGGATCATAGAAAAAGCAAGAGAATTCCAGAAAAACATCTACTTCTGCCTTATTGATTATGCCAAAGTCTTTAATTGTATAGATCACTATAAACTGTGGAAAATTCTTCAAGAGATGGGACTACCAGACCACCTTACCTGCCTCCTGAGAACCCTGTGTGCAGGTCAAGAAGCAACAGTTAGAACCAAACATGGAACAATAGACTGGTTCAAAATTGGGAAAGGAGTACATCAAGGCTGTATATTGTCACCCTGCTTATTTACCTTATATGCAGAGCACATCATGTGAAATGCCAGGCTGGATGAAGCACAACTGGAATCAAGATTGCCAGGAGAAATATCAATAAGTTCAGATATGCAGATGACACCACCCTTATGACTGAGAGTGAAAAGGAACTAAAGAGCTTCTTTATGAAAGTGAAAGAGGAGAGTGAAAAAAGCTGGCTTAAAACTCAACATTCAAAAAATGAAGCTCATGGCATCCGGTCCCATAATTTCATGGCAAATAGATGAGGAAACAATGGCAACAGTGACAGACTTAATTTTCTTGGGCTCCCAAATCACTGCAGATGGTGACTGCAGCCATGAAATTAAAAGATGCTTGCTCCTTGGAAGAAAAGCCATGACCAACATAGACAACATATTGAAAAGCAGAGACTTTGCTGACAAAAGTCCATCTAGTCAAAGCTATGGTTTTTCTAGTGGTCATGTATGGATGTGAGAGTTGGACTGTGAAGAAAACTGAGCACCAAAGAATTGATGCTTTTGAACTGTGGTGTTGGAGAAGACTCCTGAGAGTCCCTTGGACTGCAAGGAGATCCAATCAGTCAATTGTAACAGAAATCAGTCCTGAATATTCACTAGAAGGACTGATGCTGAAGCTGAAACTCCAATACTTTTGGCCACCTGATATGAAGAACTGACTCATTGGAAAAGACTCTGATGCTGGGAAAGATTGAAGGCAGGAGGAGAAGCGGACAACAGAGGGTAGATGGTTGGATGGCATCACTGACTCAATGGACATAAGTTTGAGCAAGCTCCGAGAGTTGGTGATAGACAGGGAAGCCTGGTGTGCTTCAGTCCATGGGGTTGCAAAGAGTCAGATGCAACTGAGGGACTGAACTGAACTGATACATCTGTTTCCTCCTCGGACAATTGCAACCTCCCTCAAGGCAGGAACTGCTATTATTCACATTTTCCAGTTGAGGAATTTGATGCCAAGAGGGTGAGATTAGAACCCACTCTTGTTCTAGAGTCTAGAACACCTAACCACCATATTCTACTGCTTCTCAAAGAGGGAAACTTCTGACTGTAATGAAATTGTTTAAACTACCATATTCCACAAGGAATCACACACATCCATTATTATCACTATGAACCCATAGGGCTGCTTGGAAATATTGCAGCTTTTCTTAATAGAAGCCTTGCACTCACTTTTAAATAATTCAGTAACTATTTCTGAATGTCAGTCATATGTAATATTCTATTCACTATGGCTTCTTTTAAAGAAAGTGAAGTCACTGATCATTGGCATGAATATTGACTAAAGTAATTGCTAAAGCATTTTCTTCAGGAATGTTTGGGCCATGGCAACTTTGAAATGATTGATTTAAGAAATCCTGATTTATAAAACAAGGGAAGAATGGGTACTGATATGTGAATTCAGTTCAGGATTTAAACAACCTTGAGTATAAAAGACAAAAATAATATTTTCCTGGTTTTAAATAAATACATTAGTGTGTGTAGCATTTATTTACAACAGGAAATCTAGCATTACATACTCAGAAATAATGAAGATTTGAATGTAGTTCTGATCCCCTGTGTTCTCAATTGTCAAAAGGCTAAAGTTCTTGTCTTCTGGATGATGGACAGTTGTCTGAAGGAGAGATTTAGAGTCAGTGGGAAGGCCTGGGCAAGAAAAGCAGAGAACCCCTGTTTCAAAGCAGGAGACAGTCAGAACATGAGCCCCAGGCTTCCGCATTTACCTGTTATTCAAGTTCATGGCTGTGATTCCATTAGTCTCATGCTAGAGAAGGCAATGGCACCCCACTCCAGTACTCTTGCCTGGAAAACCCCATGGGCTGAGGAGCCTGGTAGGCTGCAGTCCATGGGGTCACCAAGAGTTGGACCGACTGAGCGACTTCACTTTCGCTTTCATGTTTTGGAGAAGGAAATGGCAACCCACTCCAGTGTTCTTGCCTGGAGAATCCCAGGGACAGGGGAGCCGGGTGGGCTGCTGTCTATGGGGTCACAGAGTCGGACACGACTGAAGCGACTTAGCAGCAATGCAATCTTGCCTTCTGCTTTATTTCTGAGCCATATTTATTGTGTTTTGGAGAAGACACATTGTGAATAGGTAAGGTATTTTATTTCAGGTGGATTTAAAGTATAATAAGAACACATACGCAGATAATAAAATGTGAACGTATATACAGCCTGGCTTTATTTACAACTTGAATTCAGTTTTGTGTTGTTTATGACTTCTTTTGATTTTCTTTGCTTCTATTCTTATGCCTTATGAATGACACTGAACACCACACATCTGGCTTTTGGTAATCTTTTATAGGATTCTATTTCATTCACCCTTCATCTTTTTGCTCTAGCAAAAAGAACATTTTAAGGACAAAGAATTAAGCTTCCCCTCCCCCAGCACTGATTCCTGGCACCTGCGTCTCAGGTTGGCGGGACTCACCACTTCCTATCATCTTCCTTTTTTCTAGGACACACAGTGTGCTAACTGTCCCTTTAAAGAGCCACAGGGTTCCCAGATACCTGGTGGACAATATTTGGGGTGTTTCCCTGATGGTGTCTTGGTGAGATCCACATGCTGAGGAAAGCAGGTTATCTGCCCAGTATGGATAATTAGCATTCTGGCTATTTGAAGGTTTCCATAGACTGCAAGGTTGACTTTCTGTGAGGAAAGCGGGCTCCTCGTTCTGTCTGTTGGAGCTGGGAAACTGGTCTCTTGGCTTTGCTTGGCTCTTGAGCCTGTGGCTTTCGGACCAGAACTGTGTCAGCACCCCTGTCTCAGGCCTTGGGACCCAGCCTCCCAGGGCTTCACGTGCCAAAGACATCCTTGGAACTTCTTTGCCTCTGTCATGTGAGACAATTTCTTATAATAAATTTTATAGTAAATAAGTATACAGCAGTCCTTTGGAGAATCTTAACTAATACATGATCTTATTCCACTTGTCCCTGTTATGTTATCTTAATTGTCAAAATGCCAGTCTTTTACAGTCTTGATTAGTAAGAGATTGACCATAAAGGTGCCCCCTGCACAACTGATAGAACAGCTTTTCACAATGGACACTGTGGCAGTCATGGGCCCTGAGGATACATTATAAAGAGGGGTGATTATAAAGACTTTATGGGAAAGTTGGACTTTACCAGACAGGCTTTGGTTTGAGGGACTGAGGAAGACAATATTTATTGATAGGCTTATAGGTACTGATCTCTGCAGTCATGATTCTTTTTGCAAACAGCAGAAACTGATTCTGACTTATTTGGGCAGAAAAATAATTTATCATGAAGACTCAAAGACAGGCAAGAGGCAAGGTCACTGATAGGGCAAAAAACCTCCAAGGTCACTCTATGCTGGCTTTGGCATTGACATGGCTTCTGATCAGTGGAAGCATCTGTGGTGGCTACCAGCCCAATGACTGGATGCCAGGCACCATCCTGCAAAAGCAGATCTAACCCTTTCCTGGATTTTTTTTTCCAGGTGGGGTCACCCACCTAGGAAAGTACCATCTGATTGGTTAGGATTATGATTATTGTATATGCCTTATTCCTATTACTCAGGAAAAGCAAGAAACTGGGGTTTTTTTTGGAAGGGAAGGAAGGGGTCTGTCTTTCCCCAAATCTCAGTCCTCAAAAGCAGAAGAAGGAGTTTAGATTCTTAGAAGCAAAAGTATCACCAAATCCAAGAAAAGAAAAAATCATAGTATCTTTAAAGATAGTTTAAGAATTAATTCTCAGGAAAATATAAAGAGTACATATTATTAAGGGCTTTGTGCTGTTTGTGGGCTTCCCTGGTGGCTGAGCTGGTAAAGAATCTGTCTTGGGTTCAATCCCTGGATTGGGAAGATCCCTTGGAGAAGGAAACAGCTACACACTCCAGTATTCTGGCCTTGAGAATTCCATGGACTGTATAGTCCATGGGGTCGCAAATAGTTGGACACGACTGAGCGACTTTCACTTCACTTCACTTGTACTGTTGCGCTCGATTCATGGGCGTGGCTGGAGGTGGGGGTGGTGTGATGATGCTCTAGGGAGGCCAGGGTCTCTGTGCTGATACCTGTCACCTAACCAGTGGGGTGACTGTGATCCCAGAATCAGTATTAAAATCTGAAAATACTCCAACTGAATGAAGATGGCAGGAGCTTAGTTGGAAAAGGTACATACATCAGAGTCACTCTTGTCCTACTTGGATTGTGATACAGATTCTACTGATTAACTTGACAAAGTTATTTTATTTTATTTTTTTAAACCATTTGAGCTTGTTTTCCTAGCAGTAGAAATGGGAACAATGGCAACTTCTTTGGCTTTTGGTAACCATCAAATGAGGTTACCCAAGTTAAAAGATGTATATATTATTTTATACAATTTACATATGATAGTCTGAGCATCTAAAAAACTGCTTTCTAAAATTCACATAGAAATAAATGAATTGAGTAATTGTATGACAACTGTGCTATAAATCGTGGTAACTCAAGACATCATGGATTCAGAAAGATTTCTTTAGAACTGTGAGTATAATTCACATGTATTTATGAGCTCTATTTAGTCAGTTAATTTGAATTACCATTACAGATTATGAAGCATGAAAAATATTCGTTCTTAAGAGAAGTTTAGGCAATAATTTGACCAAGGCCCAAGGTGCTGATTCTTATTACAAATTTCAGTCCATGAACAATATATCTTCCATCCCTTGAACAAACTTACCTCTGCACAGGGTTGAAGTTTAAGGTCACAGTGCTAATTTGGGCAGACATACTTTGAAATGTTACTATTCAGGGTTATAGCTGATGTCATTTGGAAACCCTATATCTAAAAATGGATTAAAGAAACGAGTCTTTTGGTGGGAAGCATAAGTTAAAAAGAAAATTTCTAAACCTTCATTTACATGCTGAAATAGGGGAAGATAATTTTCATTACTTATGTTGCAATTTACATAAAGCAAAATATAGAACTTCATTTTCTTTTGATCAGCAATTGGATGGAGATTGTGCAAATGCAATTAACCAGCGAATAGCAAAGTCCTTTTTTCTATTTTATTAAAGGTCAAAAGTTATCTAACACTCTTTCTTCTATTGAAAGGGAATTAAATAAAAGTTTGACCCTTAGTGAGTTGAAGTTGGATGAAAGACACAGAATATAAGTTGAATCTGCTGAACGACCTTGGTGAGAAGCAGGCTGGAAGCAGGAAGTAGGTGTCCCCACCACTGGCGAGAGGAAGAGAAAATGAGGCAGACAGGTGATGCAGCGCCTGTGTTGCTTATTTTCATAGACTCGACCCCTCATGAAAGAAACTGTTATTCTGTCAGTTGGGGAGGGTCAGGGGATTTTGTTTCCTCCAGGTCCCTTGCTAAAGGTGGAGGGAGGGCTATCAGCCATTATAGAATGATAGATGATAAGCTTTTCTTGTTTACAATCGAACAACGTGATGGAAACAATCCAAACATTCTCCAAGGGATGAGTGAATAAACAAAATGTGGCAAACGCATACAATGGAATATTAGTCTTAACGAGAAATGAAATTCTTCCTCGGGTTAAAATGTGGATGAACCTTAGAAATATTATGCTAAGTGAGACAAAACACACACAACTATGGATACCAGGAGGCAGGTAGGGGAGGGACAAATTGGGAGGTTGGATCAGCAGGTACACACTGCTATGTGTAACATGGATAACAAATGAGAACTTACTGCGTAGCTCAGGGAACTTTACTCTTCTTGATACTCTGCCATGACCTATATGGGAAAAGAATCTAAAAAGAGTGGATGCAAGTATAACCGAGTTACTTTGCTGTACATCTGAAACTAACACAACATTGCAAACCTATTATACTTCAGAAAAAATAGACAGTTCTCCCCATAGAAAAAGAAAACTGGATTCTTTGTGGGAAAAAAAATCACAATAAATAAAAAAGGACAAATATCATATCATTCCACTTATATAAGGTATCTAGGAAAGGCAAATTAATAGAGACAAAAATTATACAAATGGTTCCTAAGGACTGAAGGGAGGAGACAATGAGGAGTTATTGTTTAAAGGGTACAGAGCTTCTGCTCATGATGAAAAAAGGTTTTGAAATGGATAGCAGTGATGGTTGGGCAATATTGTGAATATACTTAGTGCCACTGGATGGTAGACTTAAAAATGGTAAAAATGGTGCATTTTATGTTATGTAGATTTTACCACAAAGAAAAAGTTCTAGGGGGATGAAATAGCAGTGTGGAATAGTTGTAGAAAATTCTTATTAATTTTTATCTGAAATAAGGACATTTTAGAATTTTACTCTATTATTTGCCATGGATCAAACATTCAACTTGCTTCCTTTTCAATGCCGAAACTGAGTGCAAATGTCATGAGAGTTAGTTGCTAATATTTTGTCAGTACACACAAAGGCCTCAAATGTAACTAATTTCCTCATGAAATAGAGATGCCAAAGAGCCCTCCCTTAGTATCTGCAGGCTTGACCACATGACCCCTTGGAAATTTATTTGCAAGCCTTTCCCACCTTCTGCTATAGTTTCAGGTTTGGGAGTGGAGGTCGCTTATTCTAGAGACAGAAGCATTATTGATTCCTGGTTATTAGGGCAATTGCACTGACAAGGCAGCAGCATTCTATGAATTAGTTGGGAGCCAGTGAGTCAGAAGCCAGGTAGGATGTACATATAGAGAGAGACAAAGTGTATGAGACACCATGAAACACCATATAGACTGTCTTGTGCCTTGAAATCTAAGGAAGTGTTGTTTCAAACGAACAGTTTCTATGAATGAATTCCTGGAGATGGGTTAGAAATGAACAGGTTATCAATATCTGGTTCCTTGGCTATGTCCCAAGGCTATATACTTACTACATTTACCTGGGTTTCCATTTTGCTTTTAGTTCTTAATTTGGAATGTGGCTCTCCTCATGTACTAGTTTACTTTTTAAATTACTCTAAAGATTTGAAAAACTGGTGGTGGGAATGCAAACTAGTACAGCCACTATGGAGAACAGTGTGGAGATTCCTTAAAAAACTGCAAATAGAACTGCCTTATGACCCAGCAATCCCACTGCTGGGCATGCACACTGAGGAAACCAGAATTGAAAGAGACTCATGTACCCCAAGGTTCATCACAGCACTGTTTATAATAGCCAGGACATGGAAGCAACCTAGATGTCCATCAGCAGAGACGATGGATAAGAGAGCTGTGGTACATATACACAATGGAGTATTATTTAGCCATTAAAAAAATACATTTGAATCCGTTCTAATGAGGTGGATGAAACTGGAGCCTATTATACAGAGTGAAGTAAGCCAGAAAGAACTGTTAGATGTTGTTTTGATCAAAGAACATTAGTTTTTGTGGATAGATAAGTTAACATAGTTCATCAATTTGAAATATTTTAATGAAAATTCATAGTACCCTGGAAAATTCTATAAAAATTAATACTTAATCATAGAGAAGCCTTATACTGAAAACAGTTCCCTGAGGCATGTGCTAATCTCCAGTTAAGGGCTGGTGAATCATGTCCTTTGTACACTGTTTTATTTTGCTTTGTTTCTTTCTATTGTATTTCTCTTATCGAGTTCTTTAATTTTGCAATATATGGAGAGGGCGAGTGTGGGATGATTTGAGAGAATGGCATTGAAACATGTATATTATCATATGTGAAACGAATCACTAGTCCAGGTTTGATGCATGAGACAGGGTGCTCGAGGCTGGTGTACTGGGATGACCCAGAGGGATGGGATGGGGAGGGAGGTGGGAGGGGGTTTCAGGATGGGGAACACATATACACCCATTGCGGATTCATGTCAATGTATGGCAAAACCACTACAGTATTGTAAAGTAGTTAACCTCCAATTAAAATAAATAAATTTATATTTAAAAAGCAACATATAAAAAAATCTATCATCTCTCTTTCATGGAACTGCATAATAGCAAATATTATCACCAAAAAGTAGTGAAATTTAAAGGTAGCAAACTCATTTGAGGATAGCTGACAGTTTAACTTAAGAAATCATAGTCAACCAAAGTTTTTTTTTTTAGATTGAAAAAACTATAAAACTTTGTTCTCTGAAATTAAGTCATCTAAAATAATCTTCAAGTCACTTTGAAGAATCCAGTAGATTTTATTGAAGGGTTTCTTTAATAATATTTATATTTACAACTTAACTTTGCTTCTGATTTTGTATTTTATGCAAAGAGAGAGAAAAAAGTCTTTATTTTGGAAAACTTATAGCAGATGAGGGTAGTCATAAAATGTGGATGCTAACAGTCAGGTCAAATCATTTCTGTCTAACTTCCCTAGATTTCTCAGGGAGAGTTTTGTTGCTTATGTTTTGTGGTTGTTCTTTATTTGCTTGTTTTTACATTAATACTTTCAGATTTCCTTCTGGAGCAAGTTCCTTTGGTCTGTAAGTTCTGAATCAACATGTTATGTGTGATACTATTTCTTTATCAACTCTGTTTGGTGTTACTACTCACTGATTCTGGGGGAGGCCTTTTATTAGCTACAGCAAAGAGGTCTTAACTCTTCTAGTGAGATGTATGAACTCTGTCATGTTCTTAAAATCATATTTTCAGTTTTCTTTTTTTTTAAATTTAAGAAAATAATCTTGCTAAATATAAAAAGGCAGGCAATTTGATACCAAACAAAGATATTGGTCTCCAAAATCCTGCAGTAGGTATCTGGTCACAGAATTTATATGTGACTATGAGGAATTACACAAATGTGGTTGCATTTCATAATTATATTGTTCAGTTTAAAATCAGTCAGCTCTGTACTACTAGTTTTAGTAATTGTCATAAAGAGGTTGTAATAAAGCATGTTTAGTTTTTTAAAGACAAAGACAACATTTATGAGTTCTTTAACTTCCACCATTTCTGCTACTCCCAGCCTAGCTCAGGCTTCACACTGAACAGGTGGTTAGTTACCCATGAGAGGATGGATGAAAGTGAATGGGTTTATCAGGCTGGAAAGAGCAGTGGATGACTGTCTCATTGGAGGCTGAACAGCCTGGAGTACATGCATGTATCAGAGCCAGAAGACACAATGCCATCCCCTTTATCCAGCAAAAAACTGTTTCTTTGACCAGTATAGTTATTGTTATGCATTTATATTGAATTTGAATACTTTAGGTAGGGTATAGGCTCTGATCTTGAGGTTTTCAGAGTAATCATTAGTCCCTGTTTTGTAAGAGGAAACAAAGACTTCATGAGGTCTGAAAGCATGATCTTCACTTTTAAATTAGCTTTAGAAGAAGCTACCACTCCAGTGGCAACCCACTCCAGTAATATTGCCTGGAGAATTCCATGGACAGAGGAGCCTGGCAGGCTACAGTCCATGGGGTTGCAAAGAGTCAGGCATGACTGAGCAACTGTCACTAGAAGCAGCAGTATCTCCAGATACCGTGCAAACTACATTGAAATATTCCTTAGTCTGCTTGCCCTTCCTTTCTGCTATATAATTCTTCAACCCACTCACTATCTGCCTTCCCACCCCACCCAACCACTTAGGGAACTAGGGCCCTTCCCTCATTGCTGACAAATAATATATATGAGAATTCAAGATCTTATTAAAATGTGCTTAATGCTCTTTGCTTTCCAGAATACTCATATTTTAAAAAGGGCAAAGGAAATAAGAACAGAGGAAAGGAATGTGCCCTTGATGAGACCTCAAAATGTATGTAACACAAAGAAAAAATACTTCATAAACATTTTATCAAAATCTTGCATCAATTCTATAAGGAAATGGATTCTTTGAAATGTTAAGCCCAAAGTCACATAGCTGCTAAATTAGATCTGGAATTGGAAGTAAACTTATCCCAGGGGTAACGTGGGGTGTGGTTCCCAGGGCTTGGGTTGGAAACTCCTTTATCCTCACCCATAATGACTTAACACTTCCAATTTAGAGAATCTGGCTTATCTGCAGATTTTCTTTGACATGAGGATTACCATCTAAGCTGTGCACTCTACTTTTAAACTTGTCCTTTGCACAATAGTAAGGATATATTTTTTTTCCCTTGCTGTCATATTTCACCCAAAGAAAAGCAGGATTATGTAGTAGAAAAGAGTATCAGTTTTGTAAATGAGACAAATAATTTTTTCAGTCATTGAGAAAACTATGGCATATGAATTGTGTCTTAATAATGCTGTTATAAAAATATTAGGTTAAAAAGAGAACATACAACTTCTTATTCTGATATGAAGTAGCCATGTGTCCTTATGTCCCTCTGAGTTTCATTTATGGAATTAGAAACTGATGTCTACGTATGGCCTTAGAAAGTTGAATGACATGACTCGCTGGCCTAGTGAGCAAAAATCTTTTCCTTTACTCTGTGTCTAGACTATTTCTAATAAGTATGATTCCAGAAAATATCATGCATTTCACAGAGACATATGGACAAATACAATCTCTAGGCAATGTCATATTTAGACATAATGTCTAAATAGACATAAATGTCTATTTATCTGTATCTTCTAAGAAAGAAATGACAAATAGTTTAAGAAAATTACATCAATATATGAGAATCATGCACAACAGATTTTCAGTCTTTTATTCCAGGATTTGTTTCTACATTTGTAACATATTTTGAGTCTTTTGGGACAGATGCACCGTCTCTGAAATATTACATTGATCACTCAAGTTGAACATCTCCCGCATCTTTGAGCCTTCTTATTATTTAGCTTCCATATCTGTAGCAGCTGCTGAATTAAAGGAGAAAAAGGGAAAACAGGATTACAAGAGAGATGGGCCGAAAAAAGACATGTTAAGGAAGCTCCAAGAAAATTAGAGATGCCAAGGGAACATTTCATGCAAAGATGGGCTTGATAAAGGACAGAGGTGGTATAGACCTAACAGAAGCAGAAGATATTCAGAACAGGTGACAAGAATACACAGGGGAACTGTACAAAAAAGAGCTTCATGACCAAGATAATCACGACGGTGTGATCACTCACCTAGAGCCAGACATCCTGGAATATGAAGTCAAATGGGCCTTAGAAAGAATCACTATGAACAAAGCTAGTGGAGGTGATGGAATAACAGTTGAGCTACTTCAAATCCTGAAAGATGATGCTGTGAAAGTGCTGCACTCAATATGCCAGCCAATTTGAAAACTCAGCAACGGCCACAGAACTGGAAAAGGTCAGTTTTCATTCCAATCCCAAAGAAAGGCAATGCCAAAGAAGGCTCAAACTACCGCACAATTTCACGCACTGGTAAAGTAACGCTCAAATTTCTCCAAGCCAGGCTTCAGCAATACGTGAACCGCGAACCTCCAGATGTTCAAGCTGGTTTTAGAAAAGGCAGAGGAACCAGAGATCGAATTGCTAACATCTGCTGGATCATGGATAAAGCAAGAGAGTTCCAGGAAAACATCTATTTCTGCTTTATTGACTATGCCAAAGCCTTTGTGTGGATCACAAGAAACTGTGGAAAATTCTGAAAGAGATGGGAATAGCAGACCACCTGACCTGCCTCTTGAGAAATCTATATGCAGGTCACGAAGCAACAGTAGAACTGGACATGGAATAACAGACTGGTTCCAAAGAGGAAAAGGAGTACATCAAGGCTGTATGTTTTTTCCCTGCTTATTTAACTTATATGCAGAGTACATCATGAGAAATGCTGGGCTGGAGGAAGCACAAGCTGGAATCAAGATTGGAGTTTCTGGGAGAATTATCAATCTCCTCAGGCATGCAGATGACACTACCCTTATGGCAGAAACTGAAGAACTAAAGAGCCTCTTGATGAAAGTGAAAGAGAAGAGTGAAAAAGTTGGCTTAAAGCTCAACATTCAGAAAACTAAGATCATGGCATCCAGTCCCATTTCTTTTGGGAAATAGATGGGGAAACAGTGGAAACAGTAGTTGACTTTATTTTTTGGGCTCCAAAATCACTGCAGATGGTGTCTGCAGCCATAAAATTAAAAGAAGCTTACTCTTTAGAAGGAAAGTTATGTCCAACCTAGACAGCATCTTAAAAAGCAGATATTACTTTGCCAACAGAGGTCCATCTAGTCAAGGTTCTGGTTTTTCCAGTAGTTATGTATGGATATGAGAGTTGGACTATAAGGAAAGCTGAGAGCTGAAGAATTGATGCTTTTTAACTGTGGTGTTGGAGAAGAATCTTGAAGGTCCCTTGGACTGCAAGGAGATCCAAGTAGTTCATCCTAAATAGATCAGTCCTGGGTGTTCATTGGAAAGATTGATGTTGAAGCTGAAACTCCAATACTTTGGCCATCTGATGTGAAGAGCTGACTCATTTGAAAAGACCCTGATGCTGGGAAAGATTGAGGGCAGGAGGAGAAGGAGACAATAGAGGATGAGATGGTTGGATGGCTCAATGGACATGAGTGTCGGTGAACTCCGGGAGTTGGTGATAGACAGGGAGGCCTGGCATGCTGCAGTTCATTGGGTCACAAAGAGTCAGACATGACTGAGTGACTGAACTGAACTGGACTGAAGTTGGTTCTTTAAAGAAAATTCACTGGATAATAGATTCATGCTGTTTGCTTTCTATATTAGGTAACTTTTAAGCATAAAGTGAAAAAGTCTGAGGAGATGTAATGCATTTTAAATGAACTTGATAACTTCTGTGTCTTTATAAGGCTCAAACATAATTTATATTCTGATACAAAAATAAATGAGAAAAACTTTGCTGAATCATCATGTATCCTATATATCTGGGGGCTACTTTTCTACCTATTAGAACTAAAACTATGATTGTTATTGTCATTTGGGGTCCATCAAGTTCATGAATGGGCTTCCTAGGTGGTGCTAGTGGTAAAGAATCTGACTGCCAATGCAGAAAATATAAGAGATGTGAGTTTGACCCCTGGGTCTATTTTTGCCTGGAGAATCCCATGGACAGAGGACCCTGGAGGGGTCCATATTGTCCATATTGTCACATATTGCTATAGTCCATATTGTCACACAGAATTGGACGTGGCTAAAGAGATGTAGCACACACACACACAAGTTCATGACTCACACCTAAGTTATTTCAAAGCGTTGTTTAAAAAAACAAGAAACTACTAGGAATACCTTCTCTAATTTCCTTTTATATGTTTGTTGTGTGATCTCTTAGCCAGGAATTGTTCTTTTTTTCCTCTTTGTCTGATGTTCTGAATTCTTGGATAGGCACAGGAAAGTTTTTACAGCAGAATCTTGCTTTTTACAGAAAGAAAAACAACTGGGTAACAACCACATTCTCTGTTCCTTAGATATCTTACTGTACATTATCTGCTCAGTAAAATTATGTGAACACATGACTGATTTTACAAATGGGGGTGGGAGGGAAGGAGTCAGAGAGATAAATCGCTCAAAATCCCACAATGAAGAGGTAGAGGAAGCATTCCTAAGTTGTGTTCCTTTTCAAAGTCTTTTCCTGCTACTCTGAGGACCTGCAGGAAGAGTGGGGGACTCTGCCCACTGCTCGTGTCCCCACGTGGCCTGAAGAGTCGATGAACACAGACCTTGATTTACTTCATGCCCTCTCCCTTACACACATCGTAGGCATCCTTTAAATGATTATTTAAAAAATCAACACATCTCATTCTTTAATTTACCTCTAAATTTCACTTTGTGGGATGATAGTCACTATTTGCATACATATTTTCTGTGAACGCTTTTGACACAAGTTGCTGATTTGCCCCTATTTTTTGCCCTGGGGCTATTTCTTAAAATGAGACAATGTTTAAAGAATCACTAAACAAAAAACATCGTGCATAAAATGTATGGCAAAAATGATAAGGCTTCACTGAGTTGCTTTACCCTGCTTGATAAAGAAGATCGTTTCTAAGCTGTTGCCGCTTCTTCATTAGTCTCAAGGTGGCTGCTCATTAAAACCATGCATTAGGAAAGTTATAAAATAAGGGGAAGTCTAGGACCTGCTGTTACTTGAAAATAGTGGATTTTTCCCTTTCCAAGAACACCAAAGGAGAAAGCATGTCATTCAACAAGGACACATGGGTGCTACATTGATTGGAATGGAAAAACCATGAAAATTACTATGTATAAGGGGTCTTGTAAGAAAGCAGTTACCATAGCAACTGTGGCCTCATAGACTGTACTGAATGATGGAATTTATTTCAGCATAATCACCCAGTCTTTTCCTGTATATCCTTCCCTGGAGACAATGAATCTGTGTAACACAGCTACACAGAAAATTATCCTGCTTGGAAAGGACTCCTCTCTTTAATATATGCTGGCTAATGTATAAATATCAGTATTTGATAAGAAATTGTCTTTTGTAGTTACCCTTTCAGGGACATTAGGTTAAAACATTCTATGTAAAAGCTGAAATAGTCAGTCACCTTTGTGATCTGAATACAAATAAGAGAAGGAAGAATAAGCAAATGTGTGTGTACTTTTTCTACAGAATCATGAAATTATAACCTCTGGCTATTCAAGTAAATTAAACTATTAATTAAATTGTGATCATTCAATTACCCTTTTCCCTCCATTTTTGAGCTTTCCTTTCAGATACTTCAATTCACAGCATTCATTACAGAATGGTCATGATGCTTTTCCTCTGATGAGGTTATTAATAGCAAACTTGACTGGCTTCCCTGGTAGCTCAGCTGGTAAAGAATCTGCCTGCAATGCAAGAGTCCCCAGTTTGACTCTTGGGTAGGGAAGATCTGCCGGAGAAGGGATAGGCTACCCACTGTGTTCTTGGGCTTCCCTGATGGCTCAGCTGGTAAAGAATTCTCCTGCAATGTGGGAGACCTGCGTTTGATCCCTGGGTTGGGGAAGATCCCCTGGAGAAGGGAATGGCTACCCACTTCTGTATTCTGACCCGGAGAATTCCATGGACTGTATAGCCCATGGGGTTGCAAAGAGTAGGACATGACTGAGTGGTTTTCATTTTGACTGTTTTCAAACACATGTTGAAGTGTGTGTTCATCTCTATGGTTTTCATTTTGAAGAAGAAAGATTCTGTTTTCACGGAGTATGAACTTTTAAAATCCTAGAGTCTAGTCAGCAGGTGCATATTATTCATAATCCTATAATTATGCTGCTGAAAGAGGATTTTTGTCACCTGCCATTAGTAGAATGGCTCAAGGATGCATCTCCCTGGGGTGTTTATACTGCCTGACATCCTACAATATGCTCTGCCCACACAAGGAGTTTTTTCACAGAACGCTGAAGCTTTCCTTCTTTCCTGTAATTTAACTAAGAATAAAATCCACCTCAGCTTTGATTTAGGGACCTGGGATTTTAACCCTTCCAGAGACAACAACAAGTCAGCTGGTTGCATGATCACCTGTTGAATTCACCACCTAAAACTGATGTCCAAAGATTTCCTTGCTTTTCCCTAACCTAGATGACATGTGCCATGAATGAAACTTACCCTCATAAAATGGGCTTTCTGTTAAGTTCAAACCTCTCATTAAATTTAAATTTTATGACTTCGTTCTATTAATGTGGCTCATCATGAACCCCAAGAGGAGACCTTTAATTCTAAACTATTTAAAGGAACAAAAATTAAGCTCAGCACTGTTTGGCTGAGTCCTCTTAGTTAAAAATCAAGTGAGTGATTTTTAAACCAATAGAGAGAAAGGCCAGTAGCACCATCTTAAGAAAATTTGATTACACCTTAATGCTCCAGATCCTCCAAAATGGGTGCTTTTCCTCCATCCCCAAGAGTCTCCTGGAATGAAAGTTCAGGGTAGATCCAGAGGGAAGGGAGGTTGCCCTGAACAAAGAGGGTGGGACGTGTAGTCCTATGTCCTGAATAAAGCCACTCCCGTCATGCCCTATTCCTAGTCTCCCCATGGAGAGAAAACATAATAGGTGTGTAGAGTTCATATTCACCTTGATTTTACCTGTTTTTTGTGAAGCTACGATATCAGACTTTAAGTTGTACAGGACTTATCCATTCACACCTCGTTCAAGCTGTGTGCTATGTTCCCCTGGCCCTTCTGAAAGCGAGCAGTCCAGGGCTCTGGTAGGTGGCCCAGGAAGGGCTGTAGACACGCTTCAGTATTTTTTAAATGTGTAGTTCTGTTCACTATCTTATTTCTTTTTCGATAATAGCTGCTGCTAAGTTGCTTCAGTTGTGTCCGACTCTTTGTGACCCCATAGACTGTAGCCTGCCAGGCTTCTCTGTCTATGGGATTCTTCAGTTAAGAATACTGGAGTAGGTTGTCATTTCTGCTTCCAGGGAATCTTCCCAACCCAGAGATTGATCCTGCATCTCCCATACTGCAGGTGGGATTCCTTGCTGTTGAGCCACCAGGGAAACCCTACACCCCGGGCAAAGCTTCTTGTTCTGGATGACCAAGACCCTGACCCTGTCTGCTCAAAGCCCTTGGACCCTGCAACCTGGCTTCTCTCAGCCCCAAACCTCAAAGCTCCCAAACAGCTCCCAGCCATAAGCTGTTTGTAATTTTCAGCCTGTTCTCAGGATTTTGTTTAACACTTGATTCAGCTACAGCAAGACTGTAACTCTCATACATGACAAACCAAGGATGGATGAAGACTTTGTGAGATCTCCCTTGAAATCTTTTATGACAAGTGTGTTTACAGAAGTTCAGGACTTCCCTGGTGGTTAAGACAGTAAAGAATCTGCCTACAATGCAGAAGACTGGATTCTTTCTCTGGGTTGGGAAGATTCCTTGCAGAAGGAAATGGCTATCCACTCCAGTATTCTTCCTTAGAAAATTCCATGGACAGAGGAGACTGGTGGGCTACAATCCACGGGGTTGCAAAGAATTGGACAAGACTGAGCAACTCACACTTTCACTTTCACAAAGTGAGCATAATTTTCCAGAGTCCAGTCATCCCTCAGACCCACAACCTGGAGAAGCACCGTTACTTGGAAACAACTTCTCAGCATTTTTTTTTTCTTTTCCAGAGTATTCTTTGGAAATAGAAGTAAAGCACATGGTAATGTGTCACCACTAAGAACAAGGAGAGAAATTCTGTAAAGTTTTAAATTCCAAAGATAAGAATAGGAGTGGAAAAGAAGTGAAAGGGAAAGTTGCTCAGTCTTGTCCGACTCTTTGTGACCCCATGGACTATAGAGTCCGTGGAATTCTTGGGGCAAGAATACTACAGTGGGTAGCCTTTCCCTTCTCCAGGGGATCTTCCCAGCCAGGGATTGAACCAGGTGGAACCCAGGTCTCCCACATTGCAGGTGGATTCTTTACCAGCTAAGCCACAAGGGAAGCCCAAGAATACTGGAATGGATAGGCTATCCCCTCTCCAGAGTATCTTCCTGACCCAGGAATCAAACCAGGGTCTCCTGCTTTGCAGGCAGATACTTTACCAACTGAGCTATCAAGGAAGCCTGTAGAAAAGAAGAGGTTACTCTTAATTATCTTTTATCTTCCATACCTGCTTCTACTCTGCCTCCTTGACACCCCAAAACTGCCCACGCTCCGAACCATTGTTCTTGGATCTCTGCCTTTCATCTCACACACTCAGTAAGGCATCAAGATCTGTGCACAAAACCACTTTAATTACCCTCAAATCTATCACCAATTCTCCATTATTTTCAAGTACAAATCAAATCATGACATTTTTGGTGAAACTTCTTAATCATCCTATCAATCTTTGTCATTCTCAAGATGCAACTTAAATTCTTTAGCTTATAGAAACCATGCAATGTTCCAGTTTTTAAATAATGGAGATCCAGCCTAATACATAATACAATATGAAAACATACAAAAATGTATTAAGTTATATATATACATACATATACACAGAGTTTTCTTCCTCTAGGCTCTTGTGTATTCAGAGTTCTCCCCATTTAAGGCCTTTCTGTCATGTCCACCATCTGCAGAGAGCCCACTCACATAGGGCCAGTGTCTTTTCCAAGTGGTTGTCCTTGACCATGACAACTTTGTGCCTGCTGCTACTTAACACATTTTACTGTGCTGTGTAGTCAAGGGTCATCCTTCTTGTCTCTGTGCAGATGGTGAATTCATCCAAAGTGAGGCTGTGCGTAGTTGCTCCATCTTAACATACATTAGGGTCACTGCAGGCGGCTGGAGGACTGACCAGCATTGCAGAAAATTCTTACAGCACTCAGTCTTTGAAGAGGAGGTGCTCAGTGATCTCTGGCGTCAGCTGCGTTGATGTAAACTGGCTTGTCTCACCTGTGTAGTAATTCTGATCACATGTTTAACGTGAATCTCTTATTAAGCAAATAACCAGAAGAGTCCAAATTATGAAAAACCCCACAGAAGCACTGCCCTATACTCTTCAAGAATAACAATGTCATAAAAACAAAAAAGCTGGACTTTTCTACATTAAAGGAGATGAATAGACATGATATCTTAATGTAATCAATGGGTAAATTTTTGATTGCATTCTTGATTGACATAAAAAGTAACCATAAAGGTCACTATTTGGACAACCATAAAAACTTGAATAGGGAAATTAGTGTACTAGATAATATTGTCAGATTAAATTTCCTGAGTGTGATAATTATATAGTATTTTATTAAGGAAAATATCCTGCCAGATATTTGGAGGTAAAGTTTCATGTGTCTTTATGTTTTCAAATGGATCAGTCTTCAGTTTATGGTTGGATGGACATAACGTACACTCACACAGACACATTCAGAGGGAGAAAGAGAGAGAGAGGGAAAAAGAATGTAGCAACTATTAAAAAGTAATGAATTTTGGTGAGTAACATGGATATGCATTGTATATTCTTGCAATTTTTCATGATCAGAAATTACTTTAAAAGTTTAAGTGGAAAATTTCAGTTCAGTTCAGTCGTTCAGTCATGTCCTACTCTTTGCAACCCCATGGACTGCAGCACGCCAAGCTACCCCATCCATCACCAGCTCTCAGAGCTTGCACAAACTCATGTCCATTGAGCCAGTGAAGCCATCCAACCATCTCATCCTCTGTCATCCCCTTTTCCTCCTGCCCTCAATCTTTCCCACTGTCAGGGTCTTTTCCAATGATTAGGCTCATCACATCAGGTGGCCAAAGCAGTGGAGCTTGAGCTTCAGCTTCAATCCTTCCCATGAATATTCAAGGTTGATTTCCTTTCGGATTGACTGGTTTGTTCTCCTTGCATCCAGGGGACTCCTGAGAGTCTTCTCCAACACTACAGTTTCAAAGCATCAATTCTTCAGCACTCAACCTTCTTTGTGGTCCAACTCACATCCATACATGACTACTGGAAAAAAACCCCACAGCTTTGATTAAATGGAGCTTTGTTGGCAAAGTGATATCTCTGCTTTTTAATACACTAAGTTTATCATAGCTTTCCTTCCAAGGAGCAAGAGTCTTAATTTCATGGCTACAGTCACTCTCCACAGTGATTGTGGAGCCCAAGATGATAAAATCTGTCACTGTTTCCATGTTTCCCATCTATTTGCCATGAAGTGATGGGACCTAGTGCCATGTTCTTCGTTTTTTGACTGTTGAGTTTTAAGCCAGCTTGTTCACGCTCCTTTCACCTTCATTAAGAGGCTCTTTGGTTCCTGTTCGCTTCTGCCCTTAGCATGGTATCATCTGAATATCCGAGGTTATTGATATTTCTTCCAGCAATCTTGATTCCAGCCTGTGCTTCATCCAGTCTGGCATTTCATAAGATGTACTCTCACATTAGTTAAATAATCAGGGTCTTAAAAAAAGTAATAACTCTACTGAAATCTGAAGGCAGTAATATATGACCCATGAAGATATTGCAGGCAGTAAAACCAGTAAGTGAAAAGGGCCAGTGGTAGAAGCACATCTGCCACAGAGGCTAGTGAACCCAAAGAGAGTAGGAGGGGATGTTGTGTGAGGGATGGGGGCCCAGAGGCTGGACAACCCACACAGAGCCTTAGAGACAACTGCAAGGAGCTAGACTTCAGATACTTGTTCAGAGTTCTCAGCCTATATACGAAAATGACTATGAAGCTTTCTCATTATTTTAATGCTCTTTCCTTAGAAAGTGGTATTAATGTACAGAACTAGGGATATGAAATGGAAAATAAGGAACAAACTCATTCATAATCAATTACATAAGTTCAATTTTATATTGACATTTTTGTGAAATATTTTTGTGAACAACCATCTCAAAATAATGTCTGTCTGTGATGTGCTTAAGAATGTCAGTGTCCAAAGATTCCCAGGTGAATTCTGTGTTTGTAAAATTATGAAAGGGACCAATGTTTTCAGGACTTTGGAAAATGAATATTATTTTAATAATTATTACAATGATGAAATTATCCCTTGTTTCAATAATTCACACATGCTTCATTAAAGTTGGAACTAATCACTAAGTATACCACTTAAGTGTATAGAGGGACAATAATCTGGGATTATTCTTTAAATTTTGTGAGAATTTCTGTACATTTTGTTTATCACTATTTATTGCATCTATTTGTGCTGCTCCCTTTTTTCATGATTAGATTATCTCACAATCTTAATACTTCTTGATTTATGTTTATTTACTAATTCCAGTTTTTCTGCTCTCATGAACTCTTATGGTTTTTATAGTTATATTCGTACTTTTACTCAGTTCAGTTCAGTTCAGTTGCTCAGTAGTGTCTGACTCTTTGCGACCTCATGAATTGCAGCATGCCAGGCCTCCCTGTCCATCATCAACTCCTGGAGTCCACACAACCCATGTCCATTGAGTCTGTGATGCCATCCAACCATCTCATCCTCTGTCATCCCCTTCTCCTCTTGCCCTTAATCTTTCCCAGCATCAGGGTCTTTTCAAATGACTCAGCTCTTTGCATCAGGTGGCCAAAGTATTGGAGTTTCAGCTTCAGAATCAGTCCTTCCAATGAACACCCAGGACTGATCTCCTTTAGGAAGGACTGGTTGGATCTCCTTGCAGTCCAAGGGACTCTCAAGAGTCTTCTCTTAACACCACAGTTCAAAAGCATCAATTCTTCAGAGCTCAGCTTTCTTTATAGTCCAACCCTCATATCCATAAATGACCACTGGAAAAACCATAGCCTTGATGAGATGGACCTTTGTGGACAAAGTAATGTCTCTGCTTTTAAATATGCTGTCTAGGTTAGTCATAACTTTCCTTTCAAGGAGTAACTGTCTTTTAATTTCATGGCTGCAATCACCATCTGTGGTGACTTTGAAGCCCCCCAAAATAAATTCTGACACTGTTTCCACTGTTTCCCCATCTATTTCCCATGAAGTGATTGGACCAGATGCCACGATCTTAGTTTCCTGAATGTTTAGCTTTAAGCCAACTTTTTCAGTCTCCTCTTTCACTTTCATCAAGAGGCTCTTTAGCTCCTCTTCACTTTCTGCCATAAGGGTGGTATTATCTGCATATCTGAAGTGATTGATATTTCTCCCGGCAATCTGGATTCCAGCTTGTGCTTCTTTCAGCCCAGCATTTCTCATATGTACTCTGCATAGAAGTTAAATAAGCAGGGTGACAATATACAGATTTGACGTACTCCTTCTTCTCTTTGGAACCAGTGTCCAGTTCTGACTGTTGCTTCCTGACTTGCATATAGGTTTCTCAAGAGGCAGGTCAGGGGGTGTGGTATTGCCATATCTTTCAGAATTTTCCAGTTTATTGTTATCTACACAGTCAAAGGCTTTGGCATAGTCAATAAAGCAGAAACAGATGTTTTTCTGGAACTTTCTTGCTTTTTTGATGATCCAGTTGATCTCTGGTTCCTCTGCCTTTTCTAAAACCAGGTTGAACATCTGGAAGTTCACGGTTCATGTATTGCTGAAGCCTAGCTTGGAGAATTTTGAGCATTACCTTACAACTGTGTGAGATGAGTGCAGTTAAGCAGAAGTTTCAGCATTCTTTGGCATTGCCTTTCTTAGGGATTGGACTGAAAACTGACCTTTTCCAGTCCTGTGGCCACTGCTAAGTTTCCCAAATTTGCTGGCATATTGAATACAGCACTTTCACAGCATCATCTTTCAGGATTTGAAATAGCTTCAACTGGAATTCCTTCACCTCCATTAGCTTTGTTTGTAGTGATGCTTTCTAAGGCCTGCTTGACTTCACATTCCAGGATGTGTGGCTCTAGGTGAGTGATCACACTATCGTGATTATCCGGGTCATGAAGATCATTTTTGTCTAGTTTTTCTGTGTATTTTTTGCCACCTCTTCTTAATATATTCTGCTGCTGATAGGTCTCTACCATTTCTGTCCTTTATTGAGCTCATCTTTGCATGAAATGTTCCCTTTCCTTTTCCTTTATTTTATTTATCTATTACTAGCTTTTTGAGAGTGTTCACAGAAGTGTACAAAAAAGATCTTCACGACCCAGATAGTCACAATGGTGTGCTCACTCATCTAGAGCCACACATCCTGGAATGTGAAGTCAAGTGGGCCTTAGAAAACATCACTATGAAAAAAGCTAGTGGAGGTGATGGAATTCCAGTTGAGCTATTTCAAATCCTGAAAGATGATGCTGTGACAGTGCTGCATTCAATATGCCAGCATATTTGGAAAACTCAGCAGTGGCCACAGAACTGGAAAAGGTCAGTTTTCATTCCAAGCCCAAAGAAAGACAATGCCAAATAATGGTCAAACTACTGCACTATTGCACTCATCTCAGGCACTGGTAAAGTAATGCTCAAAATTCTCCAAGCCAGGCTTCAGCAACACGTGAACCGTGAACTTCCTGATGTTCAAGCTGGTTTTAGAAAAGGCAGAGAAACCAGAGATCAAATTGCCAACATCTGCTGGATCATGGAAAAAGTAAGAGTTCCAGGAAAACATCTATTTCTGCTTTATTGACTATGCCAAAGCCTTTGACTGTGTGGATTACAATAAAATGTGGAAAATTCTGAGAGAGATGGCAATACCAGACCACCTAACCTGCCTCTTGAGAGATCTGTATGCAGGCCAGGAAGCAACAGTTAGAACTGGACATGGAACAACAGACTGGTTCCAAAGAGGAAAAGGCATACATCAAGGCTGTATATTGTCACCCTACTTATTTAACTTCAATGCAGAGTACATCATGAGAAATGCTGGACTGGAGGAAACACAAGCTGGAATCCAGATTGCCGGGAGAAATATCAATAACCTCAGATATGCAGATGACACCACCCTTATGGCAGAAAGTGAAGAGGAACTAAAAAGCCTCTTGATGAAAGTGAAAGAGGAGAGTGAAAAAGTTGGCTTAAAGCTCAACATTCAGAAAATGAAGATCATGGCATCCGGCCTCATCACTTCATTTGAAATAGATGGGGAAACAGTGGAAACAGTGTCAGACTTTATTTTTTGGGACTCCAAAATCACTGCAGATGGTGACTGAAGCCATGAAATTAAAAGGCGCTTACTCCTTGGAAGAAAAGTTATGACCAACCTAGATAGCATATTGAAAGGCAGAGACATTACTTTGCCGACTAAGGTCCATCTAGTCAATGCTATGGTTTTTCCTGTGGTCATGTATGGATGTGAGAGTTGGACTGTGAAGAAGGCTGAGCGCCGAAGAATTGATGCTTTTGAACTGTGGTGTTGGAGAAGACTCTTGAGAGTCCCTTGGACTGCAAGGAGATCTAACTATTCCATTGTAAAGGACATCAGCCCTGGGATTTCTTTGGAGGGAATGATGCTAAAGCTGAAACTGCAGTACTTTGGCCACCTAATGTGAAGAGTTGACTCACTGGAAAAGACTCTGATGCTGGGAGGGATTGGGGGCAGGAGGAGAAGGTGACGACAGAGGATGAGATGGCTGGATGGCATCACTGACTCGATGGATGTGAGTCTAAGTGAACTCCGGGAGTTGGTGATGGACAGGGAGGCCTGGCATGCTGTGATTCATGGGGTTGCAAAGAGTCGGACAAGATTGAGCAACTGAACTGAGGTAAATACTATTTTTGACTTCTTTAATATTAATTTAGATTTTCTTTGTGAGTAAATTTATGGTAAATTTTCTTAAAATTGCTGTGTGCAGTATAGATTTAGATTTAATTTTTGTGAATAGATCAAAAAATTCTTTTTTGTCTTAAGAGGAGAATAAAGCTACATACATTTAAAATGAACCATATTTGTCTTTTGTGTTATTTTGTGTTTTAATTTTATATAATAGTTACTGAAAAAATTTTGTTTTGTGGGCTATTTTTTTGCTCTGTGTTCATGTGTGTGTATGTGTTTCTTTTTGTTTTGAAAAGTTTTTGTTCTATTTTGATTGGTGTGATTTTTAAAATTCTTATTCTTAATAAAGTTATATCTTTCTCTTAGATGTCAAGTTTTTAAGCAAAATCTCTTCCTTACTATGAACCATGCTAAAATGGCTTATTTCCTTTTTATTCTTTTTTTCTCTTTCTCAGTGGCTATACTATTTTGATAAATAATGTTGCTTTTCTTAGTTTTTGACTCTGTGTTCTGTTCTATTGCTATTTTTTTTTTTTTAGTGCTTAGATTATATTTATGCTGGTGCTTAAATTATATTTATTTATAAACAAATGAATTTATTTATACTTTGCCTATCTTTTATAAACATTATTTTCTTTTAAAATAGTCTACATTTTCCTCTCTTCATGTCATTATTTTTATTTCTTTTTTTTTTTTAGTTTTTTATTTTTTAAATTTTAAAATCTTTAATTCTTACATGTGTTCCTGAACATGAACCCCCCTCCCACCTCCCTCCCCATAACATCTCTCTGGGTCATCCCCATGCACCAGCCCCAAGCATGCTGTATCCTGCGTCAGACATAGACTGGCGATTTAATTCTTACATGATAGTATACATGTTAGAATGCCATTCTCCCAAATCATCCCACCCTCTCCCTCTCCCTCTGAATCCAAAAGTCCGTTATACACACCTGTGTCTTTTTTCCTCTCTTGCATACAGGTCGTCATTGCCATCTTCCTAAATTCCATATATATGTGTTAGTATACTGTATTGGTGTTTTTCTTTCTGGCTTACTTCACTCTGTATAATCGGCTCCAGTTTCATCCATCTCATCAGAACTGATTCAAATGAATTCTTTTTTATGGCTGAGTAATACTCCATTGTGTATATGTACCACAGCTGTCCTTTACTGTGTTTTCCATGAAGTCTATTTTCTGTTGTGTTCTCGCAATATCAACTTTATTTTTGTTATATTTTCTTTGTTTTTTTTTTTTGTTTGTTTTTTTCCTCTGAAGCTTCCAGCTCCCATTTATTTCCTTCTGTTATCTTGACACCAGTTTTTGCAGTTCCTGACTTTCTGATCAGTGATTTTCTTTAATAAGTGCTTTTAATCTATTAAGATTTTTTGATTCATGGTAAACTATTTGGACATAGTTTTTTTAACTGCTCCATGGCAATATTTTGTTTTTAATAAATTTTCATCCATTGTTTATTTTTCTGCTCTTTAAAATTTTTTTTTCCCCTTTGACTATACATTTTGGATGCTGTTTTAAAATTCACCACTGTATAAGTCACATTTTCTAGAATCAGGGCCCATGCAGCCAACCAGAGACAGTGAAATGCCCCCTGAGGACCCACTGGGGCTGTGGCTTCACACAAAAGGGGTCTCTTGGTAATTCTTCCTGCAGCTCTGCTTCTCTTGTCTGTTTGAATAAAAGCTGTGATGAGAAGTCATCTTCCCATCCTGCTGAGCCGATAGCTCCTTCCTTCATTATTGTCAAGAATAGATACGACTTTGCTCTGTTGGATAACCTTCTCACTTTTAGGAAATGAATGCCTTTGATGAGACAAGCTGATCTGCTGCCTTGAGCCATGGGCCACAGCATTTTTATTTTTTCCTCCCGGCTCACGTCTGTTCCATCTAACCTGCTTTTGTAAACCTTACATACTTTTGAATCTGAAAATGTGTCTTTTTCTTAGCTTTGCTGAACATTTGGTTTGTAGCTTTAAAAAAATTCTCTCCCCTCCCCCCTTTTTTTACATACAAATTCTGGAACGAGTAATGGTAAGATGACATATTTTATCTAAAGTCCCATAATGTAGAACTTATGGTTAAAGTTGCTTTAAAATTGTATTTTGAATTTTTTAAGGTCATCCTTACATTTTTCTTAGGGAAATATATCTTAAAGTTTTTTCATTCCAATCTTTTCTCTATCCTGGGATTCTGTTTTGGGAAGCAGAAAGTGACTGATTTTGGCCAATGCTTCATATGTGCTTACAGCTTCTACAACTTATAGATACTTGTTGATAGACGCTTAGCATTGCAAGGTGAGCAGTTATGAAAATATTAAATGACTTTCCCTGAGCCATAAAATAATGATCTGACTTTACTAGCTGTCAATGTTGTCAATACTTGTCAGTACAAGATTAAACACTTTGTATGACAGTCTGAGTCATGCCCTCTTGGGAATGTAACATTTAATAACTTGAAAATCGTCCATAATTGAGCCAAAGAACCAGCTTCCAGTGTTTTATTTTCATGCTTAGAACAAGAAAGTTTAAAGTGATTATGTACAATAAGGAAAAGAATATGTACTTTTTAAAAAGCATATAATAATGACAAAGTGAACATCTCACTGGTCTGGCTAATGCTGGTAAATGCATGCTATAACTTGCGAACAAGAGTCTTAAGGTTTCCAGCAGCCACAGATGATAAGAGAAGCATAGATTGAATAATAATAATTATTGGATAAAAGGAGATTTGCTGTTATTTTAAAAGAGATCGATTTTCTAGGTACTAAAATGTAAAGGAATTTTCATGTGAGTCTGTAGCCAAAACTATGGAGTGGGCATGGACACTCTTTGGCAGAAGGGTTCTGTTTGTTTGCTTTATGATGGGGTGGTTATTTTGACCTGTGATGAAAGCAGAGGGCTGGCTGTGGGGAAGTGAACCCTTGTAAGTGTTCCAGCAAGATTGGCTCATGAGGCTTGGAGTGTAGATTTCCAGTGAGTTATATTTGGTGATTCTCAGCTATACTCTGCGGGACACAGAAACTTACTGCTCCAAAGCCTGGTGCTGAATAATATTTACTTATCAACAAATAAAACCTCTCACAGACTCATTTATAAAAAAGCTTCTCCTACTCTTAATGATTAGCAGCTTACAGGTCCTCCTTATTTTAGCATTGACATATTTAAGTCTCTGATTTAATGATCCAGATTTCTTCCATATGAGTCAACTTTGGAGAACAACTTCCACTTGGGCCTCAAAAAACAAAAAACTAGGGGAGAGAATTAATATTTATCAAGTGTTCTGGTCACTGTGTGAGATACTGTCAGGTGTTAGCTCATTTAATTATCCCAAGGCCTCCCCAATGTGTCTCTTCCTGACTTTGTGCTCAGGAGAAGATGTGAGTGAGGATCGAAGGACCTGGGCAGCAGAAAGTGAGAAGAAGGGATTCACCCTGGACTCCCTGCTCCAACTCTGATCACTTTCTAGGACCTCAGACCACTCTCAACAGGTTGCCACCGTCTATATACTCATTAAAGAGTGAAAGGTATATAAAATCAACACACAGAAATACCTTGCATTCCTATACAATAATAGTGAGAAAATAGAAAGAGAAATTAAGGAAACAATTCCATTCACCATTGCAACGAAAAGAATGAAACACTTAGGAATACATCTACCTAAAGAAACTAAAGACCTATATATAGAAAACTATAAAACACTGGTGAAAGAAATCAGAGAGGACACTAATAAATGGAGAAATATACTATATTCATGGATCAGAAGAATCAATGTAGTGAAATGAGTATACTATCCAAAGCAATCTACAGATTCAATGCAACCCTTATCAAGCTACCAATGATATTTCTCACAGAGCTAGAACAATTAATTTCACAATTTGTATGGAAATACAAAACACCTCGAATAACCAAAGCAATCTTGAGAAAGAAGAAAGGAACTGGAGGAATCAACCTGCCTGACTTCAGGCTCTACTACAAAGCCACAGTCATCAAGACAGTATGGTACTGGCACAAAGACAGAAATATAGATCAATGGAACAAAATAGAAAGCCCAGAGATAAATCCATGCACCTGGACACCTTATCTTTGACAAAGGAGGCAAGAATATACAATGGAGAAAAGACAATCTTTTTAACAAATGATGCTGGGAAAACTGGTTCACCACTTGTAAAAGAATGAAACTAGAACACTTTCTAACACTATACACAAAAATAAACTCAAAATGGATTAAATATATAAACACAAGACCAGAAACTATAAAACTCCTAGAGGAAAACATAGGCAAAACACTCTCCAACATAAATCACAGCAGGATCCTCTATGACACGCCTCCCAGAATACTGGAAATAAAAGCAAAAATAAACAAATGGGACCTAATTAAAATTAAAAGCTTCTGCACAACAAAGGAAACTATAAGTAAGGTGAAAAGACAGCCTTCACAATGGGAGAAAATAAGAGCAAGTGAAGCAATGAACAAAGAACTAATCTCAAAAATATACAATCAACTCCTGAAGCTCAATTCCAGAAAAGTAAACGACGCAATCAAAAAATGGGCCAAAGAACTAAATAGGCATTTCTCCAAAGAAGACATCCAGATGGCTAACAAACACATGAAAAGATGCTCAACATAACTCATTATCAGAAAAATGCAAATGAAAACCACAATGAGGTACCATTTCATGCCAGTCAGAATGGCTGCGATCCAAAAGTCTACAAGCAATAAATGCTGGAGAGGGCGTGGAGAAAAGGGGAACCCTCTTACACTGTTGATGGAAATGTAAACTAGTACAGCCACTATGGAGAACAGTGTGGAGATTCCTTAAAAAACTGGAAATAGAACTGTCATACGACCCAGCAATCCCACTGCTGGGCATACACACCAAGGAAACCAGAATTGAAAGAGACACGTGTACCCCAACGTCCGTCTCAGCACTGTTTATAATAGCCAAGACATGGAAGCAACCTAGATGTCCATCAGCAGACTAATGGATAAGAAAGCTGTGGTGCATATGCACAATGGAATATTACGCAGCCATTAATTAGAATCCATTTGAATCAGTTCTAATAAGTTGAATGAAACTGGAGCCTATTATACAGAGTGAAGTAAGCCAGATAGAAAAACACCAATACAGTATACTAATGCATATATATGGAATTTAGAAAGATGGTAATGATAACCCTGTTATGTGAGATGGCAAAAGAGACACAGATGTAGAGAACAGTCTTTTGGACTCTGTGGGAGAGGGAGAAGGTGGGATGATTTGGGAGAATGGCATTGAAACATGTATAATATCATATGTGAAACCAATCGCCAGTCCAGGTTTGATGCAGGATACAGGATGCTTGGAGCTGTTGCACTGGGATGATATGGGGAGGGAGATGGGAGGAGGTTTCAGGATGGGGAACACGTGTACAACTGTGGAGGGTTCATGTTGATGTATGGCAAAACCAATACAATATTGTAAAGTAATTAGCCTCCAATTAAAATAAAAAAATTTATATTAAAAGTAAAAAAATAAAATGCAGGAAAAAAAAAAGAGTGAAAGGTAAATTTAAGACTGAGATACATTAAGAATGAAACCTGAAGGAGGAAGCACTGAAACTTTATTTCATCAAAATCATTCAAAATATGTTTCAATATATATTGTATTTTTGCTTATTTTATTTATAATGAACTTTATTTATTTTTGGAGGGTTAATTGGGAGAATGAAATCCCAAAGATGTAATTTTTAAAAACACTAAGATCTTCTGCTTCCTGTTAGGTTCATTTATAAGTGTCATTGGGTTTATCAAAGGGATAATTTCAGGCTTTTTTTTTTTTTTTGACCTAAGCATCAGAGTTCTAACGACTAGATTGAAAGGCCAAACATATTTTTTATACTAGCAAGAAGATTGTTTGATGTTTTTCTGTTTTATTTTAAATTGTTGTTTGGAAATGAACAAAGAAAATAGAAGTGTGATTTGTTATTGTTTTCCTCTATTTGTCATTCTTTTTGGAAAGTGATTATGAAGTGATTATGCTGCAAGAAAATTCTGAGCCCTTCCACATTAGGGTTTGTAGGGAAATATGAAGACAGAATAAGCTGATGAAGTTTATTGATGAGATAGCATTACACTTAAAGTAGATGATTATTGGAAACCTATTGATAAGCCATATAAAACCTAAGTGATCAGTAGACACATTCTTAACTGTGCCCTAATTGTGACTGGAAACATGAACAAACCATCTGCAAGCATGTCTTAACATTTTGTTGTTTCTTTCTAACAAAAGAAAGTGAGGAAAAGTCAAAGCAAGTCTCACTAAAAGAGTCATCTGTACTCCTTCTAGAAGATTTCAATATCCTCTATGTCCACATTCTTTTTACCCTGTCCTGATTCTGCCATGAAAATATAACATCATCTTGAGGTTGCACATGTGAAAAGTTTGGATGTTTGCCACTTCACCCCAACAACAAGTGAAAAGCTGAACAGACTAGAAAATCAGCAGCTCTTTGAAAGTCCCTAAGAGGGGTAAGGATGCATAGCAAACCTCTGCCTGTAAGCTTGGAGAGATGATCTTTGCAAAGAGAAACCAGCCTGGGACCCAGCACTGGGGTAGGAAACCTCACCTGAATTTGGCAACTTGCTGGAAGGTCAGTGGGAGTGAGCCTGAAAAATAACAACTCCAGGGGACCAAGTTGTTGAAGGAGGGTCCCACATTTTGTGAGATTTACTTCCAGGCACTGGATTGGATTCTCACAATAAAAACTGGAAAAAAAAAAAATTGCCCCTCTTGTTCAATTTTGGTGGAAGGGCAGGGGGGATGGGACCATCTAGAAATGTACAGAAGCTCTCTGTTCTTAACAAAGCGGACCCTCAGGAGAAGCTAGTTACCCAGAATCCACACCACTGTGGTGATATCAGAGCCCACCTGCCAGATAGGAGGGAGGTGCATGGCTCCTGCCCCTCCAGCTTTCCTGTCTCATCTAAGAAGGCAGAGCAAACCTGGGGCACACTGGGAAGTCCACAGTCTGGAATACAGACTCACTAGAACATATAGACCTACTTACAGGACCTCAGAATGCACGTATTCCCAACACCTCACCACTGTGTTATGAGAGGCTTGTTTATTCTATTTACCAGTTTAATTACAAGGCACAGTGTCCAGCAATCAAAAAATTACAAGGCATATTAAAAGGCAAACATGAGGTTGGAGGATACAGAGCAAGTATCACAACCAGGCTTAGCAAGGCTGCTGGAGTTTAAAACACTATGATCAATATGCTGAGAGCTATAATGAATAAAGTAGACAGTATGTAAGCATAGGCAGGCAACACAGACAGAGATGTAAATCCTAAATGAAAGAGGGATTCTAGAGGTCACAACACTGTGACAGAAATGAAGAATGACTTTGGTATCTCAATAGTAGACTGGACATAGTTGAAAAAAAATCTCTGAGCCTGAATATCTCAATAAAAAAGAACTCCAAAACTGAAAGCAAAGAGAAAAAAGACTGAAAGAAACAGAAGAATACATCCAAGGACTTTGGGACAACTACAGAAGGTGTAAATGCACATCATGGGAAAACCGGAAGGAGAAGAAAGACAGAAAGGACAGATGGATCTTTGGAATAATAATCACGGAAAATATCCCCAACTTAAAATCAGACTCCAAAGTTCAAATGCAGGAGCTTAGAGAAAACCAAGCAGGTTAAATGGCAAAAATGCACCTAGGCTTATCACTTTTGAACTACAGGAAATGAAAATAAAGGAAAACCCCTGAAAGAAGCCAGAGGAAAATTTACCTTGCCTATAGAGGATCAACAATCTGAATCACATCTGGTTTCTCTTCAGACACCCGCAAGCAGGAGGGGAATGGAATTAAGAAAGTGCTTAAGGGGGAAAACTCACCAACTCAGAATTCTGTAGCCTGAAACATTATCTTTTAAGTGAAAAAGAAATAAAGACTTTTTTCTGGTACACAAAAAACTGGAGGAATTTGTTGTCAGTAGACCTGCCTTGTAAAAACTATTTTCCTTTCCAGAGGAAAGATTAAAAATATAGGTCAGAAATTCAGATTTACCAGAAGAAAGGAAGAGCATTAAAGAAGTAATAAGTAAAGGGAAAATAAAAAATTTATTTTTCTCATTCTTAATTGCTCATTTTGAATTCAAGAAATCTCCTGTTTTTGTTTTCAGTAGTAAAACAGAATTACACTGTGATACAAAATTTTACATTTTTAAAGGTACAATATGGTGGCCCCTGACTATTATGTCTAAGACACAAATCATTATCTACAAAACACTGACTTAATCACATAAATCCATGTTGATTGAAGCTTGAGAAGCCACTTAAGATACTGTGGAGCTTAAACACCGTCAAAACCATTTATGGTACAGCTGTACTACAATTATGTTTAAGTGTTCCTTGCAGAAGAAACAGCAGCTCATCAGCAGAGGAAAATGTTCAGGAAATGGTCCGAATGTGCCAGAAAAAACATCTGTTAAACTCATAAATTGATGTGAGACAATTCAGCTGTATAGAATTAAGATAAGTTTTCATTAATACCTCGTAATAAACTGTGAAATGGATTGTACCACAAGTTATATAGATGTCTCTCACTGAAATAAGCATAAAGCCTTGCTTTGAATTCAGTTATAATTATTGAATCATTGCAGCCTTTTAATAATTAGATGTCTGCCCATAAACAGTCTTGGTAGTTTTACCTTTACACTGACCAATGTTTTAGTTTCATAAACAGATTTACGCCCAGGAAAAGACAGGATACTTCAGAAACTGGATTTAAAGGACAGTTTCTGACAGACTGTTCACAATCCTTGGTGCACTTGACTTGTTACAGCAGAGTTAATTTACACACACTGCAGTACAAAGGTTGTATTGCTGGGCTTTTCCAGTACAGACACTGAATTTAGGGCCAAACTCAATTCATTATTTTTTGGTTAAAGACATCTTTCAGTAAAAGGTATCTTTATTGTACAATGAAGCTAAAATAAATGAAAGTTTAAAAACTTGAATTATCAATTTAAAACCTTTTGTAAGTGGAAGGGGAACCTGACTATTGATTCTGTAACACTTACCAAAACTAAGAAAATAATTTAGGCTTCATCTAGATAGTTGGCAATCAAATTTTAGCCCTGGCAACAATGATAATTAAATTCTTTTGAAAAGACTTTATTATTTTAGAGTGGTTTTAGGTATACAACAAAATTCTGAGGAAGGTATAGAGGTTTTAACTTCACACATGCTTAGCCTCTGTGTTATTAAAATCATTCATCAGAATGGTATATATATATATATTTTAACCAAAGATGAACCTATGTTGATACATCATAATTATCCAAAGTCCATAGTTTACATTAGGATTTACTCTTGGTGTTGAGCAATCTATGAATTTGGACAAATGTATGGTGACATGTATCTATCACTGTAATATACAAGGTATTTTCACTGCCCTAAAAATCCTCTGTGCTCTGCCTATACATCTCCCCCAGCACCATCCCAAGAAATCACTGTTCTTTTTAGTGTCTGCATAGCTTTATCTTCTTCAGAGTGTTGTATAGCTGGAATGATGCAATATGTAACATTTTCAGATTGGTTTCTTTAACTCAATGATAGGCAACTTTTCTTCCATGTCTTTTAATGGCTTTATAATTCATTTCTTTTTGTGCTGGATAATATTCCATTAGCTGAATGTACCACTATGTATCCATTCACCTACTAAAGGATACCTTGTTTGCTTCCAAGTTTTGGCAATTATGAACAGGGCTGCAATCACATAGCAGGGCCAAGAGGAGCTACCCCATGTCCGAGGTCAGGGGCAGAAGGTGGGAGGACCCCATGCCTGAGGGGCGGTGAGCAAGAGGAGTTACCCACGTCCGAGGTCGGGGCAGCAGCCGAGAGTGCCAGGCTGCAACAGTGCATGAATGGCCAAGAGGAGCTACCCCACGCACGAGGCCAGGGGCGGTGGCTGGGAGGAGCAACCCAACCTCCAAGGAGCGGTGGCTGCGAGGGCGCAGCAGGGCTTAGAGGAGCTATTCCACGTTCAAGGTCAGGAGGAGGGGCGGTGAAGAGATACCACACGTCCAAGGTAAGAGAAACGCAGTTAAGATGGTAGGTGTTGCAAGAGGGTCTCAGAGGGCAGACACACTGAAACCATACTCACAGAAAACTAGTCAATCTAATCACACTAGGACCACAGCCTTGTCTAACTCAATGAAACTAAGCTATGCCCTGTGGGGCTATCCAATATGGGCGGGTCACGGTGGAGAGGTCTGACAGAATGTGGTCCACTGGAGAAGGGAATGGCAAACCACTTCACTATTCTTCCTTCAGAACCCCATGAACAGTATGAAAAAGCAAAATGATAGGATACTGAAAGAGGAACTCCCCAGGTCAGTAGGTGCCCAATATGCTACTGGAGATCAATGGAGGAATAACTCCAAAAAGAATAAAGGGATGGAGCCAAAGCGAAAAGAATACCCAGTTGTGTATGTGACTGGTGATAGAAGCAAGGTCTGATACTGTAAAGAGCAATATTGCATAGGAACCTGGAATGTCAGGTCCATGAATCAAGGCAAACTGGAAGTGGTCAAACAGGAGATGGCAAGAGTGAATGTCGACATTCTAGGAATCAGCGAACTGAAATGGACTGGAATAGGTGAATTTAACTCAGATGACCATTATATCTACTACTGCAAGCAGGAATCCCTCAGAAGAAATGGAGTAGCCATCATGGTCAACAAAAGAGTCCAAAATGCAGTACTTGGATGCAATCTCAAAAATGACAGAATGATCTCTGTTCATTTCCAAGGCAAACCATTCAATATCATGGTAATCCAAGTCTATGCCCCAACCAGTAATGCTGAAGAAGCTGAAGTTGAACAGTTCTATGAAGACCTACAAGACCTTTTAGAACTAACATCCCCAAAAGATGTCCTTTTCATTATAGGGGACTGGAATGCAAAAGTAGGAAGTCAAGAAACACCTGGAGTAACAGGTAAATTTGTCCTTGGAATACAGAATGAAGCAGGGCAAAGACTAATAGAATTTTGCCAAGAAAATGCACTGGTCATAGCAAATACCCTCTTTCAACAACACAGGAGAAGACTCTACACATGGACATCACCAGATGGTCAACACTGAAATCAGACTGATTATATTCTTTGCAGCCAAAGATGGAGAAGCTCTATACAGTCAACAAAAATAAGACGGGGAGCTGACTGTGGCTCAGATCATGAACTCCTTATCACCAAATTCAGAATTAAATTGAAGAAAGTAGGGAAAACCATTAGACCATTCAGGTATGACCTAAATCAAATCCCTTATGATTATACAGTGGAAGTAAGAAATAGACTTAAGGGACTAGATCTGATAGACAGAGTGCCTGATGAACTATGGGCTGAGGTTCATGACATTGTATAGGAGATAGGGATCAACAACATTCTCATGGAAAAGAAATGCAGAAAAGTAAAATGGCTGTCTGGGGAGGCCTTACAAATAGCTGTGAAAAGAAGAGAAGCAAAAAGCAAAGGAGAAAAGGAAAGATATAATCATCTGAATGCAGAGTTCCAAAGAATAGCAAGAAGAGATAAGAAAGCCTTCCTCAGTGATCAATGCAAAGAAATAGAGGAAAACAACAGAATGGGAAAGACTAGAGATCTCTTCAAGAAAATTAGAGATACTAAGGGAACATTTCATGCAAAGATGGGCTCGATAAAGGACAGAAATGGTAGGGACTTAACAGAAGCAGAAGATATTAAGAAGAGGTGGCAAGAATACACAGAAGAATTGTACAAAAAAGAGCTTCACGACCCAGATAATCACTATGGTGTGATCACTTACCTAGAGCCAGATATCCTTGAATGTGAAGTCAAGTGGGCCTTAGGAAGCATCACTATGAACAAAGCTAGTGGAGGTGATGGAATAGTTGAGCTATTTCAAATCCTGAAAGATGATGCTGTGAAAGTGCTGCACTCAATATGCCAGTAAATTTGGAAAACTCAGCAGTGGCCACAGAACTGGAAAAGGTCAATTTTCAATCCAATCTCAAAGAAAGACAATGCCAAAGAATGCTCAAACTACTGCATAATTTCACTCATTTCCTGCGCTAGTAAAGTAATGCTCAAATTTCTCCAAGCCAGGCTTCAGCAATACGTGAACCGCGAACTTCCAGATGTTCAAGCTGATTTTAGAAAAGGCAGAGGAACCGGAGACCAAATTACCAACATCCACTGGATCATCGAAAAAGCAAGCGAGTTCCAGAAAAACATCTATTTCTGCTTTATTGACTATGCCAAAGCCTTTGACTGTGTGGATCACAAGAAACTGTAGACAATTCTGAAAGAGATGGGAATACCAGACTACCTGACCTGCCTCTTGAGAAACCTATATTCAGGTCAAGAAGCAATGCTTAGAAGCGGACATGGAACAACACACTGCTTCCAAATAGGAGAAAGAGTACGTCAAGGCTGTATATTGTCACCCTGCTTATTTAACTTCTATGCAGAATACATCATGAGAAACACTGGCCTGGAAGAAGCATAAGCTGGAATCAAGTTTGCCAGGAGAAATATCAATCACTTCAGATATGCAGATGACACCACCCTTATGGAAGAAAGTGAAGAGGAACTAAAAAGCCTCTTGATGAAAGTGAAAGAGGAGAGTGAAAAAGTTGGCTTAAAGATCAACATTCAGAAAACGAAGATCATGGCATCTGGTCCCATCACTCCATGGCAAATAGATGGGGAAGTGGAAACAGTGTCAGACTTTATTTTTTGGGGCTCCAAAATCACTGCAGATGGTGACTGCAGCCATGAAATTAAAAGATGCTTACCCCTTGGAAAAAAGTTATGACCAACCTAGATAGCATATTCAAAAGCGGGAGACATTACTTTGCCGACTAAGGTCCGTCTAGTCAAGGCTATGGTTTTTCCAGGGATCATGTATGGATGTGAGAGTTGGACTGTGAAGAAAGCTGAGTGCTGAAGAATTGATGCTTCCTTGAAGTGTGGTGATGGAGAAGACTCTTGAGAGTCCCTTGGATTGCAAGGAGATCCAACCAGTCCATTCTGAAGGAGATCAGCCCTGGGATTTCTTAGGAGGGAATGATGCTAAAGCTGAAACTCCAGTACTTTGGCCACCTCATGAGAAGAGTTGACTCATTGGAAAAGACTCTGATGCTGGGAGGGATTGGGGACAGGAAGAGAAGGGGACGACAGAGGATGAGATGGCTGGATGGCATCACTGACTTGATGGATGTGAGTCTGAGTGAACTCTGGGAGTTGGTGATGGACAGGGAGTCCCGGCGTGCTGTGATTCATGGGGTCGCAGAGTCAGACACGACTGAGCGACTGAACTGAACTGAACTGTGCAACTTTTTGTGTGGGCGTAAATTTTCAACTCTTCTGATAAATACCAGGGAGAAAGATTGCTAGATCTTATGGTAAGAAAATGTTCAGTTTTGTGAAAAACCACAAAAGCACCTTCCAAAGTGGATTCCTCCATTTTGTATTCCCAGCCGCAATGAGTCGGGGTTCTTGATACTCTGCATCCTCACCCGAGTTTGGCATTTCCCATGTTTTGGATTCTAGTTATTTTAAAAGGTGTGTAGCCAGATCTATTTCTTTTTAATACTACTGGGATATTATTGTTAAGTGAAAAACTATTATGCACTTTCTAAGATTTGTGTACATTTCAGGCACCATTGTATCACTTGTCAAATCTCTTTCTTCTTTGATAATTACAGAGCCAAATTTAAGGTTTCAAGCCACTCATTAGACACCATACATGGTGAGAACCATTGTCACAAAAATATGGTTTCCCTGGCAGCTCAGAGGTAAAGAATCCATCTGCCAATGCAGGGGACATAGGTTCAATCCTGGGTCAGGAGGGTCAAGAAGATACTCTGGAGAAGGAAATGGCAACCCACTCCAGTGTTCTTGCCTGGGAATTCCCATGGACAGAGGAGTCTGGCAGGCTACAGTTCACAGGGTTGCAAAAAAGTTGGACATGACTTAGCAACTAAACAGCAAAAATTTTCAGCTATGTGAGATAAATTTTTCTTTTATAAGGAGGACATTGAGATTTCAGAGAAGAAAAACCTGTGCAGTTTGCCAAATGTGATAAGGATCAATGCTACTGTGGATTAAAAATTGCACTCTTCTCACAGGCTGGCAAAGTAGTGCTCAATATTCTCCAAGCCAGGCTTCAACACTACGTGAACCATGAAATTCCAGATGTTCAAGCTGGATTTAGAAAAGGCAGAGGAATCAGAGATCAAACTGCCAACATCCGTTGGATCATCAAAAAAGCAAGAGTTCCAGAAAAACATCTACTTCTGCTTTATTGACTACACCAAAGCCTTTGACTGTGTGGATCACAACAAACTGTGGAAATTCTTCAAGAAATGGGAATACCAGACCACCTGACCTGCCTCTGAGAAAGCTGTATGCAGGTTAGGAAGCAACAGTCAGAACTGGACATGGAACAACAGACTGGTTCCAAATTGAGAAAGGAGTACGTCAAGGCTGTATATTGTCACCCTGCTTACTTAGCTTATACACAGAGTATATCATGTGAAATGCTGGGCTGGAAAAAGCACAAGCTAGAATCTAGATTGCTGAGAGAAATATGAATAACCTCAGATATGCAGATGACACCACCCTATGGCAGAAAGTGAAGAAGAACTAGAGAGCCTCTTGATGAAAGTGAAAGAGGAGAGTGAAGAAGTTGGCTTAAAACTCAACATTCAGAAAACGAAGATCATGGCATCTGGTACCATCACTTTATGGGAAATAGATGGGGAAACAGCTGAAACAGAGACTTTATTTTTGGGGGCTCAAATATCACTGCAGTGATGACTGCGGCCATGAAATTAAATGACGCGTACTCCATGGAAGGAAAGTTATGACCAACCTAGACAGCATATTAAAAGGCAGAGACATTACTTTACCAACAAAGGTCTGTCTAGTCAAGGCTATTGTTTTTCCGGTGGTCATGTACGGATGTGAGAGTTGGACTTTAAAGAAAGCTGAGCACCGTAGAATTGATGGTTTTGAACTGTGGTGTTGGAGAAGACTCTTGGGAGTCCCTTGGGCTGCTAGATGATCCAACCAGTCCATCCTAAAGGAAATCAGTCCTGAATATTCATTGAAAGGACTGATGCTGAAGCTGAAACTCCAACACTTTGGCCACCTGATGCGAAGAACTGACTCACTGAAAAAGACCCTGATGCTGAGAACAGATTGAAGGCGGGAGAAGGGGGCGACAGAGGATGAGATGGTTGGGTGGCATCACTGACTCAGCGGACATGAGTATGAGCAAGCTCTGGAGTTGGTGATGGACAGGGAGGCCTGGCATGCTGCATGCAGTCCATGGGGTTGCAAAGACTCAGACAAGACTGAGCTACTGAACTGAACTGGAGGGAAGAGGAGTCCAAAGTAATTCTGAAATGGAGCCTCAAAGGAGCATGCTTAACCTGAAATTTTAGAAACCATGACTCACAGATCATAACTTTTCATTAAGATGAATCAAATGATACTTTTAGGAAGTTAACATACAGACATTTAGAATGATGTGTTAGGGATATAGAAGACAGGAGAGAAATCAAAGATGAATCTGGAGGTGAGTCTTCAAAATGAATCCTCCTCCCTAGAAATCCAGAGGACAACCTCATATGTATCCTGGATTCTACTCCCTACTCCAAGTAAAGGGCCCCATTTTTTCCCTGACCCAGTTTTTTCCCTGGACACATATGTGGAGACACAAAGCAGTGTTGGTGTGCCTAGTTCCCTGAACGATGTTGTGCCCTTTGGGGCCAGAGTGATGCTTTAGGGACAAGAACCCCAAGGAACAGAGGGAGAACCTCAAGGAAAACAAGAAGAGTGAGATAGAAAATAAAGAAGAAAAGATTGGGAGAGAGAGAAAGAGATGGTTAGAGACAGAGATGGTACCTTTCTTCTGCTTCTGATAATAATTATGTCTCAGTTCCAGCTCATCTTTAGCATCCTTCCTTGGTGTCCAGAAGACAGTGTAAATTCTTTGAGAAGATCTTTTTTTTTTTTTCCCTTGAAAAATTTCTGAGGACTTTATAATCCTTGTAGACTAATTTTTCCTAAACAAGACAGTATGATTTATTTACATTTATACTAATTCACATGTTTTTATGTCAGACAATTCTATTATTTTGTGTGTTTTGATGAGGACAGAATTAATATTTGAGCAATCCAGCACACATTTGAAGAGCTAACAGTGAGATATCTTAAGGAACCAAGAATTTCAATAGTCTCTTACAGGTAGTCAAAGATTTTATACTTTAAGATATATTCATAGAGTGATTGCTTATTTCTTGTTCTGTTCTAAAAAGTCTTTGAATAAGTTTGGATTGCTAATTGTATCTATGCTAGCAGTCCTTAATTAGCTATTGACTTGTGCAAACATTGGGCATGGTTTTAAGGGAACAGAAAGCACAAGGCGTTTTAACCTTAGTAATTTGCAATCTAGTTTGGGAGCTGAAATATACACATCAGACATCATCCATTGTAGTGAGAAGCTGGCAAAGAAATGGTACGGATAATGAGTTTGGAAAAAGAAAATGCCATTTTCAGCAAAAAAAAATTTATTTGTTCAAAAAACCTAATTCACAAAGTAAGTATCTCTTGAGCTTTATCAACAGTGAGCAGATGGCCCAGACATTAGGAATTCCAAAGTTAAATAACACAATGTTCTTGAGCAAGAAGTATCAGAGAAGTAAACAATTACAGAGCAATGTGCCAAATGCTATGACTAAAACACTCAAATTGTCCTGCTGGGCTTTCAAAGGGAAACTCCAGCTCTGCCTGGGGAAGTCAGGGATTGTTTCAAAGTTGGGGAGGATATATTCTTGTAAATCCAGAAGAGAGTACAACTGTCAGCAGAATGGGTTGTAAAGCAAGAGATGCTCAGCAAGAGAAGGTTCTTCTGCGCATACATGCATGCATATGCGTGTGTGTTTAGAGTGGGCAGAATGGGGAGGGACAAGGTGCTGTAAAACGTAGGTGTGCTATCATTCATTTATGGTGAAGCCAGCAGATAAGGAGGTGGTTCCTAAGTCAGGGACACTCTGGCCATCAGCTGGGTGGGAGGCAAAGCGAGGGGTGCAAGGACATTTGCTGCGGTTCTTGAGCAAAGGGATGGACTGGATTGGACTGGGGAAACAGGTTACCTGGGCTCAGGCTGGGCTAGTTGCACAGTTTGGGAGGCTCTGGGGCCCAGTGGCTGTGCCACAGTTTCCAGTTCTGGGTCACTAGGGTAGGGAGAGTGACCAGGAGAGCAGGAGCTTGGGCAAGGTGGTGGTTTAGAGGCGGTGCTCTGCCTGCTTGGTTTGCATAAGAAGGTGAGCTTCCTGGCATGCGCTTGTTCTCTTTAGGAATTAGCAAGTCCTGGGAGGGGCAGTCCTAGAATAAGCAAGGCCCAAGATATTAAAGCATCAGGAAATAAAACCAAAAGCATAATTAATACTTAAAGTACATGATAAAGCAAGGACCAGAATGAAGGCTTTTCAGTGCCTGTGAAGGGACCCCAGTAGAGGAACCATGAGCAGCCTCAGATGCAGGGGCTTTTGGTGGCAACACACTGAGTTTAGTCATGGAGCTAGGGAGAGCAGCCAGTCTCCCACAGAACCTTCCTCAGTGTTCTTATTGTCACTGATGGTGTCAGTTTCCTGGACCCCTTCGACCCCTGTCTGTCTGGCAGCATAAGTGCCAGGGACTAAGCAAAGCAGGGACCAGGTTTTCCTCACCTGGTCTACCTGATCCCTCAAACCCCCTAGAGAGACATCCATGTGGAGATCAAACATCTTTACATTTCTTATAGAAAGTACAAAACCTGTATTTTTTTTCTTCTTTTATATAAAAATACCACCCAAGTAGTTACTGAATTTCAGGGAAGGGGCTTGGAGATCTGTTTATTTTGGAGCTAACAAATAGCAGAAGAGACCTTTCAAGAATTTTTGCTTAAAGGCAATGTTTTTCAGGTTTTATAAAACATATTACTTTGGCATCAAGCAGAAAGATGAAATGTATATATTTCCATCAAGAAGACTTACAGGCTACTGTGAGATTTGGGGGCTTGATCCATGCTTTCCTTAACAGTCTCTTTCAATCCTGGGTTGCTAGTCACCTGATGGGTATGATCATCTCTCTTTTGCATCTAGAGAGCGTGAGACACAGGAATTTCTTCCTTGAAGTGACATTCATTTTTAATCTGTAAAAATAGCTAGTACTTACTGGCTATGTTACATTCTTATCTCTAAACAAATCAACAAATTGTAGGCTTGCCCATTTTTTTTTTCCAATACCAAAAATTATGGTTTTTATTCCCAGTTTCCAAAGAGAATCATCCTTATAAGGTGATCTCTAAAAGTCTTTATGGAAAGGGCTTCTAATTTTTAAAAAAAGTACATATTTCCTCCCACTGAATGCTCCATATATTTAAATGCATTTAATATCCAAGGAGAACACTTGTGTTATGATATAGTGTAAGAATTGGGTTTCAGTTCCCAAAATGTTTTATTTCATTTCTATTAATTATTACAGCATACCTGCCATGTTTGTTCAAATATTTCTTCTTCCCTTACTTTGAGAATGTTCATCAAAAATATGCTTGATTTTTTTTTTTCTCCCCCTAGACATTCTTTACCCACCCAAGCTCAGACGAAGCATACACAGCTGTCAGGGGAAGATGTTAGGGATGGACCGTGAGAATAAGGGCATTTTAGTAGGATTTAACAGCTGGAGAGTGGGCACATTTATAAGGGCTTGTTTTTCTAATGCACTTCTCCATCAGCACCCAGCTGCTTTCCTCACTGCACTCAGCGAAGAAGTCAGTGAGAGATTCTGGCCCAGCCGTGCTCAGCTTCTTCTCCCCATCTTCCTTTCTTCCCTTCCAGGCCTCTCAGATGGTGGCCAGATGCCACACTTGGTGAGGAGCACACTGCAGTAAGTGGCACTCAGCTAGTTCACCCAAGACTGTGACATCCTCCTCTACCAGGGGATACTAACCTCATGACATGGGCCCATGCCACTTGTATCTCCTTGTTCAATTCACCAAAATCCAAAATAAAGTAAATCTTAAACTCTAACACATACAAGAGATATAAAAATAGTAAAAAATAATTTATTAGATTAATAAACAATCAGTTCAGTTCAGTTCAGTTCAGTTGCTCAGTAGTGTCCGACTCTTTGTAACCCCATGAATCGCAGCACGCCAGGCCTCCCTGTCCATCATCAACTCCCGGAGTTTACCCAAACTCATGTCCATCGAGTTGGTGATGCCATCCAGCCATCTCATCCTCTGTTGTCCCCTTCTCCTCCTGTCCCCAATCCCTCCCAGCATCAGGGTCTTTTCCAATGAGTCAACTCTTCACATGACATGGCCAAAGTATTGGAGTTTCAGCCTCAGCATCAGTCCTTCCAATGAACACCCAGGACTGATCTCCTTTAGGATGGACTGGTTGGATAGTAAATGCAAAATTTTCTTAGGAAAAAGCAATTACTACATTGATTCAAGAGAAGTAGCACTGTGGGGAGGGGAGGGATGGACTAGGAGTTTGGGGTTAACAGATGCAAACCATTATACATAGGATAATTAAGCAACAAGGTCCTACTGTATAACACTTCATATAGGGAATATAGGGAACTATATTTAATATCATGCAATAAACCATAATGGAAAAGAATATGAAAAAGAAAGAATATGAAAAAGAATATGAAAAAGAAAGAATATGAAAAAGAATATGAAAAAGAAAATACATGTATGTATAACTGAGTCACTTTGCTGTACAGCAGAAGTTAGTACAAAATTCTAAGTAGACTATATTTCAATTTAAAAAAAGAAGGTAGCATTATTTGTAGATAAGCCCTATTATCAAAAATCTAGGAGTGGGAAGGGGAAGAAGATGGGAGGGGGGCTCAAGATGGAGGAGACGTATGTTCACCTGTGGCTGATTCATGTTGATATTTGACAGAAAACAACAAAATTCTGTAAAGCAATTATCCTTCAATTAAAAATGAAAAATTAAAAAAAATTAAAATTAAAAAACTAAGAGACCCTAGTTAAAAACTAATCAAATTAATAAGAGGGTTTAGCAACATGTAATTAGCATAAATAAAAAGTAATTTCCCCTTATATCTGAACCGATCACTCAGAAACACATGGTGTTGGGCACAAGGTTATTAATCTAGAAAAGTAGCCTGCAGTATCATTTATGAACACACACACACAAATTCAAAGAAGACTAAATAGTTAAACAAGCTATATGAAATTGCAGAAGAATCAGAAGAAGATACATTTTTTAAATGACAAGTATACTTCCTAGCATATTTGTAAACAGAAGAACACAGGGGCGATGATGGCAATTATTCTAAGCTTTGCCTGGGACAGATTTCAATTCCTCCACATTTCTTTCACTGCAGTCTCCATTCTGATCCTTGCTAGGTGAACCAAAAGGAAAAATGAAAATAAATACCAGCCTTAAGCCCAAGTTGCAGAAAGCAAGTGAAATATGGAATTGTATCTGCTAGCTTTCACCATTTCTCTCATGTTCAAGCAGTAACATTTTGCCAAAAGTAAGATACAAATGGGAGGCTCTAGAAAAAGTTTCACTTGGTGTTTTCTTGGCTACCTACTATTAGACATTTATTTACCAATAGAGATAAAATATATTAATTTTTTTTTGCCTTTTGAGTAACTTTGAATAAAATTTCATCAACATGGATTTGGCCAAATGACATTCTAGTCTAAAAATGGTCATTCACTTTATAACAATTTGTCTTCCTTGGTAACCAATGTTTATTATTTTTGACCAAAAGTGGAAGCACAGGTACTTTGTGCACCAAATTCATCGTATGACTTTGGAGTTCTTTTATTTATTTTTCCATGAGAGCTTATTAGTCATGAATCACCGCAAGCATTGTCTTCTTAAAACGGAAACTCTTGTAGTATAATAAAATCATTTTGCCTCAAGGTGGAGCTGTTATATTTTCAGAAGAGAAAAGGACTAGCAGCACTTTTGCTGTATTCTAGAATTTTGTGATAATTCAGGGGAAACGTTTCTGCTCTTTTAGATAGGAATCGACAGAAATGACTCTTTTTCCTCTTCTTCTCTCTTACTCTGGAAAACGGTGGCTATGGTAAAGGTGCAGTGGCAGGTGGCTCTGCCTGTCACCATCTGTCATACTGGTGTCCACTCAAGCTGCCCTGCTCTTCCTGGGCGTTTGGCATGGAGCATCTTTTGGTTTAGCTGCCTGAGTGAAGAGTGTACAACTGCACATGAAGTAGTTGAAGCCACTGTGTTGTGAAGATAGTTCTGTGTATATGTATTCTGTTGGCCAAACAGGGTTATTTCAGACAATTCTGGCAGATTTCCAGATTAATGATCCAATCCTAGATACATTAAATTCTGACATCTTAGGGTTTTTTTTTTTCCCATTTTTGGGGACAAAATAGAAATAGTTTTATCAGTAACTACAAGCAGTAGCAGCAGCCCAGTTAAAAAACATCAGCAGAAGGAAATTAAGCATGATAAAGCTAATTTCATCAGATTAAATCAAGATCAAACCATGTGAGAATAAACGAAGTTTATGAGTTTTCATATTCTTATTGTATTGATTTATAAATATTGACTATATAATGCAATTTCCACTCAAAAAGTATAAACAGCATACGAGATGTTTATTTGCCATGATTTTTGTGAATATTCTTAGCTGCTGGAAAATTCTTAATGAGTAACTTTCAGATGCTCTTATTTCAGAGAATATTCGCTTTTGTAATGAAGACTGCATAGTTTTCTCATCCATCCTCCTCCCCCCCTTTTCTTTAGATAAAGAAAAATGTCTTAACTGAAAGGATTTTTTATATTATTTATTTTAATTGGAGGCTGATTACTTTACAATATTGTGGTGGTTTTTGCCATACATCAACATGAATCATCCATGGGTGTACATGTGTCCCACCATCCTGAACCCCTCTCCCACCTCTCTCCCCACCCAGCGCACCAGCTTTGAGTGCCCTGCTTCATGCATCGAACTTGCACTGGTCTTCTATTTTACACATGGTAATATACATGTTTCAATGCTATTCTCTGATATCGCCCCACCCTTACCTACTCCCGCATAGTCCAAAACTCTGTTCTTTCCATCTATGTCTTTGCTGCTATTTTGCATATAGAGTTGTTGTTACCGTCTTTCTAAATTCCATGTATATGCATTAATATACTGTATTGGTGGTTCTCTTTCTGGGTTACTTCCCTCTGTACAATAGGCTCCAGTTTCATCCACCTCATTAGAACTGACTCAAATGTGTTCTTTTTTTTTAATAGCTGAGTAATATTCCCTTATGCATATGTACCACAAATTCCTTATCCAGTCATCTGCCGATGGACATCTAGGTTGCTTCCATGTCCTAGCCATTGTAAACAGTGCTGCAATAAATGTTGGGGTACATGTGTCTCTTTCAATTCTGGAAGGATTTTGTAAACTATAATATACTATACATCAAATCACTATTACACTGCAGTGTAACATTATGCATTTTGTAATATGGGTGGGGACAGTCATAAAGATAATTAATATGGCTAATATAGTGTCATAACTTGCCAAACTATGGAAGAATTTGAGTATTTGCTTGCAATAAAATGACATTTATTGAAGACAGTGTATTATTAAAAACAAGAATTCCTAGGTGCTATGTGATATCATGAAACTCCAATGTAGACATAATGTTTGCTTTTGAAAAACAGCTTGATACCAAAACCTGGTTTCCCAATACCCTGATCTCAAAGTTTCTCAGTGTGTCCTGGGCGTATCACAGTATAGACGAGGTAGGAACATGATGGAGCAGAGTGGATGAAAGAGATTCTCATTTTCTCTCACCTGTCTGATCCTGGTCCTTTCCCAGAAGATTCAAATAAAACAGGTTTGCTCCAAAATCAAGTCCAGATGTGATCTGATTTATCTTTGTTGTTATTCAGTCAGCAAGTCATGTCTGACTCTGAAGTTCCATGGACTGCAGCACACCTGGCTTCCCTGTTCTTCACTTTCTCTCAGAGTTTGCTCTTATTCTATTTTGATTACTAAATGAGTGTTTGAAAAATCAAGTTGGATTTCATTTTAATTTATTTTTTTTAATTCTTTTTAAATTTTTTATTTTTTTTAAATTTTAAAATCTTTAATTCTTACATGCGTTCCCAAACATGAACCCCCCTCCCACCTCCCTCCCCACAACATCTCTCTGGGTCATCCCCATGCACCAGCCCCAAGCAAGCTGCACCCTATGTCAGACATGGAGTGGCGATTCAATTCTTACATGACAGTATACATGTTATAATTCCCATTCTCCCAAATCATCCCACCCTCTCCCTCTCCCTCTGAGTCCAAAAGTCTGGTATACACATCTGTGTCTTTTTTCCTGTCTTGCATACAGGGTCGTCATTGCCATCTTCCTAAATTCCATATATATGTGTTAGTATACTGTATTGGTGTTTTTCTTTCTGGCTTACTTCACTCTGTATAATTGGCTCCAGTTTCACCCATCTCATCAGAACTGATTCAAATGAATTCTTTTTAATGGCTGAGTAATACTCCATTGTGTATATGTACCACAGCTTTCTTATCCATTCATCTGCTGATGGACATCTAGGTTGTTTCCATGTCCTGGCTATTGTAAACAGTGCTGCGATGAACATTGGAGTACGTGTCTCTTTCAATTCTGGTTTCCTCGGTGTGTATGCCCAGAAGTGGGATTGCTGGGTCATAAGGTAGTTCTATTTGCAATTTTTTAAGGAATCTCCACACTGTTCTCCATAGTGGCTGTACTAGTTTGCATTCCCACCAACAGTGTAGGAGGGTTCCCTTTTCTCCACACCCTCTCCAGCATTTATTGCTTGCAGATTTTTGGATCGCAGCCATTCTGACTAGTGTGAAGTGGTACCTCATTGTGGTTTTGATTTGCATTTCTCTAATAATGAGTGATGTTGAACATCTTTTCATGTGTTTGTTAGCCATCCGTATGTCTTCTTTGGAGAAATGTCTACTTAGTTCTTTGGCCCATTTTTTGATTGGGTCGTTTATTTTTCTGGAATTGAGCTGCAGAAGTTGCTTGTATATTTTTGAGATTAGTGGTTTGTCAGTTGTTTCAGTTGTTATTATTTTCTCCCATTCAGAAGGCTGTCTTTTCACCTTGCTTATATTTTCCTTTGTTGTACAGAAGCTTTTAATTTTAATTAGATCCCATTTGTTTATTTTTGCTTTTATTTCCAGAATTCTGGGAGGTGGATCATAGAGGATCCTGCTGTGATTTATGTCTGAGAGTGTTTTGCCTATGTTCTCCTCTAGGAGTTTTATAGTTTCTGATCTTACATTTAGATCTTTAATCCATTTTGAGTTTATTTTTGTGTACGGTGATAGAAAGTGATCTAGTTTCATTCTTTTACAAGTGGTTGACCAGTTTTCCCAGCACCACTTGTTAAAGAGATTGTCTTTACTCCATTGTATATTCTTGCCTCCTTTGTCAAAGATAAGGTGTCCATATGTGTGTGGATTTATCTCTGGGCTTTCTATTTTGTTCCATTGATCTATATGTCTGTCTTTGTGCCAGTACCATACTGTTTTGATGACTGTGGCTTTGTAGTAGAGCCTGAAGTCAGGCAAGTTGATTCCTCCAGTTCCATTCTTCTTTCTCAAGATTGCTTTGGCTATTCGAGGTTTTTTGTATTTCCATACAAATCTTGAAATTATTTGTTCTAGTTCTGTGAAAAATGTGGCTGGTAGCTTGATAGGGATTGCATTGAATTTGTAAATTGCTTTGGGTAGTATACTCATATTCACTATATTGATTCTTCTGATCCATGAACATGGTATATTTCTCCATCTATTAGTGTCCTCTTTGATTTCTTTCATCAGTGTTTTATAGTTTTCTATATATAGGTCTTTAGTTTCTTTAGGTAGATATATTCCTAAGTATTTTATTCTTTTCGTTGCAATGGTGAATGGAATTGTTTCCTTAATTTCTTTTTCTACTTTCTCATTATTCGTGTATAGGAATGCAAGGGATTTATGTGTGTTGATTTTATATCCTGCAACTTTACTATATTCATTGATTAGCTCTAGTAATTTTCTGGTGGAGTCTTTAGGGTTTTCCATGTAGAGGATCATGTCATCTGCAAACAGTGAGAGTTTTACTTCTTCTTTTCCAATTTGGATTCCTTTGATTTCTTTTTCTGCTCTGATTGCTGTGGCCAAAACTTCCAGAACTATGTTGAATAGTAGCGGTGAAAGTGGACACCCTTGTCTTGTTCCTGACTTTAGGGGAAATGCTTTCAATTTTTCACCATTGAGGATAATGTTTGCTGTGGGTTTGTCATAGATAGCTTTTATTATGTTGAGGTATGTTCCTTCTATTCCTGCTTTCTGGAGAGTTTTTATCATAAATGGATGTTGAATTTTGTCAAAGGCCTTCTCTGCATCTATTGAGATAATCATATGGTTTTTATTTTTCAATTTGTTAATGTGGTGAATTACATTGATTGATTTGCGGATATTGAAGAATCCTTGCATCCCTGGGATAAAGCCCACTTGGTCATGGTGTATGATCTTTTTAATGTGTTGTTGGATTCTGATTGCTAGAATTTTGTTGAGGATTTTTGCATCTATGTTCATCAGTGATATTGGCCTGTAGTTTTCCTTTTTTGTGACATCTTTGTCAGGTTTTGGTATTAGGGTGATGGTGGCCTCATAGAATTAGTTTGGAAGTTTACCTTCCTCTGCAATTTTCTGGAAGAGTTTGAGGAGGATAGGTGTTAGCTCTTCTCGAAATTTTTGGTAGAATTCAGCTGTGAAGCCGTCTGGACCTGGGCTTTTGTTTGCTGGAAGATTTCTGATTACCATTTCAATTTCTGTGCTTGTGATGGGTCTGTTAAGATTTTCTATTTCTTCCTGGTTCAGTTTTGGAAAATTGTACTTTTCTAAGAATTTGTCCATTTCTTCCACGTTGTCCATTTTATTGGCATACAACTGCTGATAGTAGTCTCTTATGATCCTTTGTATTTCTGTGTTGTCTGTTGTGATCTCTCCATTTTCATTTCTAATTTTATTGATTTGATTTTTCTCTCTTTGCTTCTTGATGAGTCTGGCTAATGGTTTGTCAATTTTATTTATCCTTTCAAAGAACCAGCTTTTGGCTTTGTTGATTTTTGCTATGGTCTCTTTTGTTTCTTTTGCATTTATTTCTGCCCTAATTTTTAAGATTTCTTTCCTTCTACTAACTCTGGGGTTCTCCAACTCTTCCTTTTCTAGTTGCTTTAGTTGCAGAGTTAGGTTATTTATTTGACTTTTTTCTTGTTTCTTGAGGTATGCCTGTATTGCTATGAACTTTCCTCTTAGCACTGCTTTTATAGTGTCCCACAGGTTTTGGGTTGTTGTGTTTTCATTTTCATTAGTTTCTATGCATATTTTGATTTCTTTTTTGATTTCTTCTGTGATTTGTTGGTTATTCAGAAGTGTGTTGTTCAACCTCCATATGTTGGAATTTTTAATAGTTTTTCTCCTGTAATTGAGATCTAATCTTAATGCATTATGGTCAGAAAAGATGCTTGGAATGATTTCGATTTTTTTGAATTTATCAAGTTTAGATTTATGGCCCAGGATGTGATCTATCCTGGAGAAGGTTCCATGAGCACTTGAAAAAAAAGTGAAATTCATTGTTTTGGGGTGAAATGTCCTATAGATATCAATTAGGTCTAACTGATCTAATGTATCATTTAAAGTTTGCGTTTCTTTGTTAATTTTCTGTTTAGTTGATATGTCCATAGGTGTGAGTGGGGTATTAAAGTCTCCCACTATTATTGTGTTATTGTTGATTTCCCCTTTCATACTTGTTAGCATTTGTCTTACATATTGCGGGGCTCCTATATTGGGGGCATATATATTTATAATTGTTATATCTTCTTCTTGGATTGTTCCTTTGATCATTATGTAGTGGCCTTCTTTGTCTCTTTTCACAGCCTTTGTTTTAAAGTCTATTTTATCGGATATGAGTATTGCCACTCCTGCTTTCTTTTGGTCTCTATTTGCGTGGTATATCTTTTTCCAGCCCTTCACTTTTAGTCTGTATGTGTCCCTTGTTTTGAGGTGGGTCTCTTGTAAGCAGCATATAGAGGGGTCTTGTTTTTGTATCCATTCGGCCAGTCTTTGTCTTTTGGTTGGGGCGTTCAACCCATTTACGTTTAAGGTAATTATTGATAAGTGTGATCCCGTTACCATTTACTTTATTGTTTTGGGTTCGAGTTTATACACCCTTTTCGTGTTTCCTGTCTAGAGAATATCCTTTAGAATTTGTTGGAGAGCTGGTTTGGTGGTGCTGAATTCTCTCAGCTTTTGCTTGTCTGTAAAGCTTTTGATTTCTCCTTCATATTTGAATGAGATCCTTGCTGGGTACAGTAATCTGGGCTGTAGGTTATTGTCTTTCATCTTAATTTATTATTTTATTTTTAAAATTTTAAAATCTTTAATTCTTACATGCATTCCCAAACATGAACCCCCCTCCCACCTCCCTCCCCATAACATCTCTCTGGGTCATCCCCATGCACCAGCTCCAAGCATGCTGTATCCTGCATCAGACATAGACTGGCGATTCAATTCTTACATGATAGTATACATGTTAGAATGTCATTCTCCCAAATCATCCCACCCTCTCCCTCCCTCTGAGTCCAAAAGTCCATTATACACATCTGTGTCTCTTTCCCTGTCTTGCATACAGGGTCGTCATTGCCATCTTCCTAAATTCCATATATATGTGTTAGTATACTGTATTGGTGTTTTTCTTTCTGGCTTACTTCACTCTGTATAATCGGCTCCAGTTTCATCCATCTCATCAGAACTGATTCAAATGAATTCTTTTTTATGGCTGAGTAATACTCCATTGTGTATATGTACCACAGCTTTCTTATCCATTCATCTGCTGATGGACATCTAGGTTGTTTCCATGTCCTAGCTATTATAAACAGTGCTGCGATGAACATTGGGGTACATGTGTCTCTTTCAATTCTGGTTTCCTCGGTGTGTATGCCCAGAAGTGGGATTGCTGGGTCATAAGGTAGTTCTATTTGCAATTTTTAAAGGAATCTCCACACTGTTCTCCATAGTGGCTGTACTAGTTTGCATTCCCACCAACAGTGTAGGAGGGTTCCCTTTCCTCCACACCCTCTCCAGCATTTATTGCTTGCAGATTTTTGGATCGCAGCCATTCTGACTAGTGTGAAGTGGTACCTCATTGTGGTTTTGATTTGCATTTCTCTAATAATGAGTGATGTTGAGCATCTTTTCATGTGTTTGTTAGCCATCCATATGTCTTCTTTGGAGAAATGTCTATTTAGTTCTTTGGCCCATTTTTTGATTGGGTCATTTATTTTTCTGGAATTGAGCTGCAGAAGTTGTTTGTATATTTTTGAGATTAGTTGTTTGTCAGTTGCTTCATTTGCTATTATTTTCTCCCATTCAGAAGGCTGTCTTTTCACCTTGCTTATATTTTCCTTTGTTGTGCAGAAGCTTTTAATTTTAATTAGATCCCATTTGTAAGACCAGAAACTATAAAACTCCTAGAGGAGAACATAGGCAAAACACTCTCAGACATAAATCACAGCAGGATTCTCTATGATCCACCTCCCAGAATTCTGGAAATAAAAGCAAAAATAAACAAATCAAGTTGGATTTCAATACGTGTTTCCCTAATGAGACAGTTCTAGTTTTAATTGTGTTGAATTACCGTCACAAGAACAAAATTTCCAAATCAAACTGCAGAAATCAAGTCTAGATTATTGGTCAGCTACTCACCACTGAGCTGCTGAATCTCTCATAATGACACCTATGATGCTTCTATTGTAAGTTTCATTATTAAACCAGAAGTCCCCAGATTCCCTGTCAAAATCTAAAGAAGGCTTTAAGTAAATAAAGGAAATAATAAAGGAATAATAAAGGAAAATAAAAAGTCAACTATCAGATTCCACAGAACTTGAAATCACACACTGATTTAATGAACTTAGTTTGAGAGAACAGCCTAGTACTTAGCCTTCTATAAAATAGAATGGATGCTTTTAGTGTAAATTCTGATGGATCTTAGATAACTTTCATATTCCAAATCAAATTATTCTAAGTTTGTTCCTTTATATTCTTTGTTGTATTCCAAGAGTAGTGCTGTCCAATGAAACATTTTAAATAATGGAAATATTTTTGTTATGTTCTGAAATTAAGCCATTAGCTGAATTGTGGTTATCTATGACTTGAATGTGTGTAGTGTGCCTGAGAAACAAATGTTTAATTTAATTATAATTTTTAGCCCAAACATTCATATGTAACTAGTTCCTATCATACTGATCAACGTGTTTCTAGAATCTTCCCTTCTTGAGTCTTTCAAGGGTCAACTTCCCCAGATCTACCCTTCCCACTGCCCACCAACACACTTGAAAAAATTTCTCCTTCAGATATTACACTTTAAATTTTTATGTTTTTTAAAAAATCCCTTACTTTTAGAAACACAAGCTGAACATTACTCAAATATAAAACATATCAGAACAGGACAGTTTTAAGAAAAGAGCATTAGCTAGCACTATCCTATCTAGCAAATTCCTCGCTGATCTCAGATTTAAAGGCTGATTTATTTCATACACAAAAACGAGTCCTGTTTTTCATCCTTCCTTCCAGATGTAAGGATTCATCCAAATCCCCAGTCAATCAATGGGTTTATATTTTAAATGAATTCTGATTAAATTACTATCCTTTTAAGCATCTACAGGTGCCCATGAAATAACCTTTTAACCCATAAGTAAACTAAACACATGTTCTTCTAGAAATTTCCAGAAGCAGTAGCTCTAAGGCATTGTCCATGGGAGTCCTAATTCAGGTATGGACTACTTCATAATCAGCCAAGGTGATTTTAGATGTCAGTGTGTTCCAGAAAAGCAGTCACATAGCAGACACTCTGGAAACGCTCTTTCTTGTCAAAATGAAGTAAGTTTTGGTATCATATTGTTCAGCCATTTAAACTCATATATAAACTTTTGGAAAAATGGGAGAAAATACTGAAAGTTTCTGAGAAACTTGAAGAAAAATCATGCTGGTTGGTTATTGCTGGGGAAAGGGCTTTGATTTAGAATTGTATCTACAAGGATCTGAAACACTGTTACTAATTAGCAAGTAATTTGCTAACTGAAACCTGGATTTGATCCCTGGGTCAAGAAGATCCCCTGGAGAAGGGAATGGCAACCCACTCCAGTATTCTTGCTTGGAGAATTCCATGGACAGGGGAGCCTGATGGGCTACAGTCCATGGGGTTGCAAAGAGTCTAACATTACTGAGTGACTAACATTTCATTTCACTTCACTTTTGCTAATTGATCTAAGTCAATTGGCTTTCCAATGACATTTATTTTTATTTATTTTAATTGAGATAACATTGATTCATAAATTTATAAATTTCATGTGGATGACATTACATTCCTACTCCTGTATACACTGAAGCATGCTCACCACCAAGAATTTAGTTTCTAACTGTCACCATACAGTTGACCACCTTTGCCCATTTTGCTCTCCCATCCCTTCGCCTTTAGTAACCATCTCTGTATCTAAGTGCTTGGTTTTGTTTGGTTTGCTCATTTTTTATTTTGTATATATTCCACATATGAGTGAAATCATATGGCATTTGCCTTTTTCCATTTGGTTTATTTCCCTGAGCATAATACTCTTAAGGTCTATCTATATGGTGGCAAATGGCAAGATTCCATCTATTTTATGGCTGAGTAGTATTCCATTGTGTATATATTTATCTATACATTGATGGGCAATTAGGTTGTTTCTGTATCTTGGCTGTTGTAAATAAGGCTGCATGAACATATTTCTGCATTTAAGTTTTTGAATTAATGTTTTCATATTCTTCTGGGTAAATACTCAGAAATGGAATAGCAGGATCAAATTCTTAGTTTTTAGAGAAATGCCCATACTGCTCTCCATAGTGACTGCACCAACCAATTTATATTCTCAGAAGTAATGTGGAAGGGTCCTCTTTTATCCACCTCCTTTCCAACATTTATTATTTCTGTCCTTTTAGGTGATAGCCATTCTAACAAGGCATGAGGTAATATCTTATTATGGATTTAATTTGCCTTTCCGTGATGATTAGTGATGCTGATTCTCTTTTCATGTGCCTGTTGGACATCTGTATGTCCTCTTTTGAAAAGTCTGACTCTTCTGTCCATTTTTAACTAGATTGTCTATTTTTTGTTATTGAGTTTTACGAGTTCTTTGTGTATTTTGGTATTAACCACTATCAAATATATGATTTGCAAAGATATTCTGCCATTTCTTAGGTTGTATTTCTCTACTATTGATTGTTTGCTTTTGCTGTGCAGAAATTTTTACTTTGATGTAGTCTGATTTGCCTAGTTTTGCTTTTGTTTTCCTTGTTTGAGGAGAGAGATCTAGAAAGATATATCTAAGACTGATCAAGGAGCATACAGTATATGTTTTCTTTTAGGAGTTTTATGGTTTCCCATATTACATTAAAGTCTTTAATCTACTTTGAGTTGATATTTATGTATGGTGTGAGACAGTGGTCTAGTTTCATTTTTTAAAAATGTGGCTGTCCAGAGAAGAGACTGTCTTTAATCCATTATATGTCCTTTGCTCTTCTGTCACAAATTAGTTGTCTATATATGTGTGAGTTATTTCCAGGGCTCTGGATTCTGTTAAACTGATCTAGGTGTCTGTGTTTTTCTTCCAATATCATAATATTTTGATCACAATACCTTTCCAATATGGTTTAAAAAGAGTAAGTGTGATATCTCCAGCTTTGTTAATTTTCCCGCCTCCGGAGTGCATTGACTATTTAGATTCTTTTGTGGTTCCATATACATATTTAGGACCTTTCTATTTCCCTGAAAAATGCCCTTCAGATTTTTACAGGGATTGCATGAAATCTGTAGATTGCTTTAGGTAATATGCACATTTTAGCAAGGCTATTTCAATCCATGAAAATGGAATATCATTCTATGTATTTGCGACTTCTTTCAGTTCAGCTCAGTTCAGTCGCTCAGTCGTGTCCAACTGTCTGCAACCCCATGAATCACAGCACGCCAGGCCTCCCTTTCTATCACCAACTCCCGGAGTTCACTCAGACTCACGTCAATCTAGTCAGTGATGCCATCCAGACATCTCATACTCTGTTGTCCTCTTCTCCTCCTGCCCCCAATCCCTCCCAGCATCAGAGTCTTTTCCAATGAGTCAACTCTTCGCATGAGGTGGCCAAAGTACTAGAGTTTCAGCTTTAGCATCATTCCCTCCAAAGAAATCCCAGGGCTGATCTCCTTCAGAATGGTCTGGTTGTATCTTCTTGCAGTCCAAGGGACTCTCAAGAGTCTTCTCCAAAACCACAGTTCAAAAGTAT